>NW_027664182.1:0-337500 GCF_963264785.1 Psittacula echo
CTCTTCGGCTGTGGGAGCAGAGGCCAACCGTTCGTGCTCTACTCCCTGGGATGCTGGGCAGGCGAGCACGGGTGCCAAAGAGGTTCCATTGTAATGGACTTTGAGTTGGGAAATCGAAGAGCGACAGCAATGCGGATGGCACCGTTGCAAAGCTGTCTTTCTGCAGAAGAGGCACAGCTCAAGCTTTTTGCCCTGGCTCTTCGGCTGTGGGAGCAGAGGCCAACCGTTCGTGCTCTACTCCCTGGGATGCTGGGCAGCCGAGCACGGGTGCCAAAGAGGTTCCATTGTAATGGACTTTGAGTTGGGAAATGGAGGAGCGACAGCAATGCGGATGGCACTGTTGCAAATCTGACATTCTGCAGAAGAGGCACAGCTCAAGTTTTTTGCCCTGGCTCTTCGGCTGTGGGAGCAGAGGCCAACCGTTCGTGCTCTACTCCCTGGGATGCTGGGCAGCCCAGCACGGGTGCCAAAGAGGTTCCATTGTAATGGACTTTGAGTTGGGAAATGGAGGAGCGACAGCAATGCGGATGGCACCGTTGCAAAGCAGACTTTCTGCAGAAGAGGCACAGCTCAAGCTTTTTGCCCTGGCTCTTCGGCTGTGGGAGCAGAGGCCAACCGTTCGTGCTCTACTGCCTGGGATGCTGGGCAGCCCAGCACGGGTGCCAAAGATGTTTCATTGAAATGGAGTTTGAGTTGGGAAATGGAGGAGCGACAGCAATGCGGATGGCACCGTTGCAAAGCAGACTTTCTGCAGAAGAGGCACAGCTCAAGTTTTTTGCCCTGGCTCTTCGGCTATGGGAGCAGAGGCCAACCGTTCGTGCTCTACTGCCTGGGATGCTGGGCAGCCGAGCACGGGTGCCAAAGAGGTTCCATTGTAATGCACTTCGAGTTTGGAAATCGAGGAGCAACAGCAATGCGGATGGCACCGTTGCAAAGCTGTCTTTCTGCAGAAGAGGCACAGCTCCAGCTTTTTGCCCTGGCTCTTCGGCTGTGGGAGCAGAGGCCAACCGTTCGTGCTCTACTCCCTGGGATGCTGGGCAGCCCAGCACGGGTGCCAAAGAGGTTCCATTTTAATGGACTTTGAGTAGGGAAATGGAGGAGCGACAGCAATGCGGATGGCACCGTTGCAAAGCTGATTTTCTGCAGAAGAGGCACAGCTCAAGCTTTTTGCACTGGCTCTTCGGCTGTGGGAGCAGAGGCCAACCGTTCGTGCTCTACTCCCTGGGATGCTGGGCAGCCCAGCACGGGTGCCAAAGAGGTTCCATTGTAATGGACTTTGAGTTGGGAAATGGAAGAGCGACAGCAATGCGGATGGCACCGTTGCAAAGCTGTCTTTCTGCAGAAGAGGCACAGCTCAAGCTTTTTGCCCTGGCTCTTCGGCTGTGGGAGCAGAGGCCAACCATTCGTGCTCTACTCCCTGGTATTCTGGGCAGCCCAGCACGGGTGCCAAAGAGGTTCCATTGTAATGGACTTTGAGTTGGGAAATGGAGGAGCGACAGCAATGCGGATGGCACCGTTGCAAAGCTGTCTTTCTGCAGAAGAGGCACAGCTCCAGCTTTTTGCCCTGGCTCTTCGGCTGTGGGAGCAGAGGCCAACCGTTCGTGCTCTACTCCCTGGGATGCTGGGCAGCCCAGCACGGGTGCCAAAGAGGTTCCATTGTAATGGACTTTGAGTTGGGAAATCGAGGAGCGACAGCAATGCGGATGGCACCGTTGCAAAGCTGACTTTCTGCAGAAGAGGCACAGCTCCAGTTTTTTGCCCTGGCTCTTCGGCTGTGGGAGCAGAGGCCGACCGTTCGTGCTCTACTCCCTGGGATGCTGGGCAGCCCAGCACGGGTGCCACAGAGGTTCCATTTTAATGGACTTTGAGTTGGGAAATGGAGGAGCAACAGCAATGTGGATGGCACCGTTGCAAAGATGACTTTCTGCAGAAGAGGCACAGCTCAAGTTTTTTGCCCTGGCTCTTCGGATGTGGGAGCAGAGGCCAACCGTTCGTGCTCTACTCCCTGGGATGCTGGGCAGCCCAGCACGGGTGCCAAAGAGGTTCCATTGTAATGGACTTTGAGTTGGGAAATGGAGGAGCGACAGCAATGCGGATGGCACCGTTGCAAAGCAGACTTTCTGCAGAAGAGGCACAGCTCAAGCTTTTTGCCCTGGCTCTTCGGCTGTGGGAGCAGAGGCCAACCGTTCGTGCTCTACTCCCTGGGATGCTGGGCAGCCCAGCACGGGTGCCAAAGAGGTTCCATTGTAATGGACTTTGAGTTGGGAAATGGAGGAGCGACAGCAATGCGGATGGAACCGTTGCAAAGCTGACTTTCTGCAGAAGAGGCACAGCTCAAGTTTTTGCCCTGGCTCTTCGGCTGTGGGAGCAGAGGCCGACCGTTCGTGCTCTACTGCCTGGGATGCTGGGCAGCCCACCCCGGATGCCAAAGAGGTTCCATTGTAATGGACTTTGAGTTGGGAAATGGAGGAGCAACAGCAATGCGGATGGCACCGTTGCAAAGATGACTTTCTGCAGAAGAGTCACAGCTCAAGTTTTTTGCCCTGGCTCTTCGGCTGTGGGAGCAGAGGCCAACCGTTCGTGCTCTACTCCCTGGGATGCTGGGCAGCCCAGCCCGGATGCCAAAGAGGTTCCATTGTAATGGACTTTGAGTTGGAAATGGAGGAGCGACAGCAATGCGGATGGCACCGTTGCAAAGATGACTTTCTGCAGAAGAGGCACAGCTCCAGTTTTTTGCCCTGGCTCTTCGGCTGTGGGAGCAGAGGCCAACCGTTCGTGCTCTACTCCCTGGGATGCTGGGCAGCCGAGCACGGGTGCCAAAGAGGTTCCATTGTAATGGACTATGAGTTGGGAAATGGAGGAGCGACAGCAATGCGGATGGCACCGTTGCAAAGCAGACTTTCTGCAGAAGAGGCACAGCTCAAGCTTTTTGCCCTGGCTCTTCGGCTGTGGGAGCAGAGGCCAACCGTTCATGCTCTACTCCCTGGGATGCTGGGCAGCCCAGCACGGGTGCCAAAGAGGTTCCATTGTAATGGACTTTGAGTTGGGAAATCGAGGAGCGACAGCAATGCGGATGGCACCGTTGCAAAGCTGTCTTTCTGCAGAAGAGGCACAGCTCAAGCTTTTTGCCCGGGCTCTTTGACTGTGGGAGCAGAGGCCAACCGTTCGTGCTCTACTCCCTGGGATGCTGGGCAGCCCAGCACGGGTGCCAAAGAGGTTCCATTGTAATGGACTTTGAGTTGGGAAATGGAGGAGCGACAGCAATGCGGATGGCACCGTTGCAAAGCTGACTTTCTGCAGAAGAGGCACAGCTCAAGCTTTTTGCCCTGGCTCTTCGGCTGTGGGAGCAGAGGCCAACCGTTCGTGCTCTACTCCCTGGGATGCTGGGCAGCCCAACACGGGTGCCAAAGAGGTTCCATTGTAATGGACTTTGAGTTGGGAAATCGAGGAGCGACAGCAATGCGGATGGCACCGTTGCAAAGCTGTCTTTCTGCAGAAGAGGCACAGCTCAAGCTTTTTGCCCTGGCTCTTCGGCTGTGGGAGCAGAGGCCAACCGTTCGTGCTCTACTCCCTGGGATGCTGGGCAGCCCAGCCCGGATTCCAGAGAGGTTCCATTGTAATGGACTTTGAGTTGGGAAATGGAGGAGCAACAGCAATGCGGATGGCACCGTTGCAAAGCTGACTTTCTGCAGAAGAGGCACAGCTCAAGTTTTTTGCCCTGGCTCTTCGGCTGTGGGAGCAGAGGCCAACCGTTCGTGCTCTACTCCCTGGGATGCTGGGCAGGCGAGCACGGGTGCTAAAGAGGTTCCATTGTAATGGACTTTGAGTTGGGAAATGGAAGAGCGACAGCAATGCGGATGGCACCGTTGCAAAGCTGACTTTCTGCAGAAGAGGCACAGCTCAAGCTTTTTGCCCTGGCTCTTCCGCTGTGGGAGCAGAGGCCAACCGTTCGTGCTCTACTCCCTGGGATTCTGGGCAGCCCAGCACGGGTGCCAAAGAGGTTCCATTGTAATGGACTTTGAGTTGGGAAATGGAGGAGCGACAGCAATGCGGATGGCACCGTTGCAAAGCTGACTTTCTGCAGAAGAGGCACAGCTCAAGTTTTTTGCCCTGGCTCTTCGGCTGTGGGAGCAGAGGCCGACCGTTCGTGCTCTACTCCCTGGGATGTTGGGCAGCCCAGCACGGCTGCCAAAGAGGTTCCATTGTAATGGACTTTGAGTTGGGAAATGGAGGAGCGACAGCAATGCGGATGGCACTGTTGCAAATCTGACATTCTGCAGAAGAGGCACAGCTCAAGTTTTTTGCCCTGGCTCTTCGGCTGTGGGAGCAGAGGCCAACCGTTCGTGCTCTACTCCCTGGGATGCTGGGCAGCCCAGCACGGGTGCCAAAGAGGTTCCATTGTAATGGACTTTGAGTTGGGAAATGGAGGAGCGACAGCAATGCGGATGGCACCGTTGCAAAGCTGTCTTTCTGCAGAAGAGGCACAGCTCCAGCTTTTTGCCCTGGCTCTTCTGCTGTGGGAGCAGAGGCCAACCGTTCGTGCTCTACTCCCTGGGATGCTGGGCAGCCCAGCACGGGTGCCAAAGAGGTTCCATTGTAATGGACTTTGAGTTGGGAAATCGAGGAGCGACAGCAATGCGGATGGCACTGTTGCAAAGCAGACTTTCTGCAGAAGAGGCACAGCTCAAGCTTTTTGCCCTGGCTCTTCGGCTGTGGGAGCAGAGGCCAACCGTTCGTGCTCTACTCCCTGGGATGCTGGGCAGCCCAGCCCGGATGCCAGAGAGGTTCCATTGTAATGGACTTTGAGTTGGGAAATGGAGGAGCAACAGCAATGCGGATGGCACCGTTGCAAAGCTGACTTTCTGCAGAAGAGGCACAGCTCAAGTTTTTTGCCCTGGCTCTTCGGCTGTGGGAGCAGAGGCCAACCGTTCGTGCTCTACTCCCTGGGATGCTGGGCAGCCGAGCACGGGTGCCAAAGAGGTTCCATTGTAATGGACTTTGAGTTGGGAAATGGAGGAGCGACAGCAATGCGGATGGCACCGTTGCAAAGCAGACTTTCTGCAGAAGAGGCACAGCTCAAGCTTTTTGCCCTGGCTCTTCGGCTGTGTGAGCAGAGGCCAACCGTTCGTGCTCTACTCCCTGGGATGCTGGGCAGCCCAACACGGGTGCCAAAGAGGTTCCATTGTAATGGACTTTGAGTTGGGAAATCGAGGAGCGACAGCAATGCGGATGGCACCGTTGCAAAGCTGTCTTTCTGCAGAAGAGGCACAGCTCAAGCTTTTTGCCCTGGCTCTTCGGCTGTGGGAGCAGAGGCCAACCGTTCGTGCTCTACTCCCTGGGATGCTGGGCAGCCCAGCCCGGATTCCAGAGAGGTTCCATTGTAATGGACTTTGAGTTGGGAAATGGAGGAGCAACAGCAATGCGGATGGCACCGTTGCAAAGCTGACTTTCTGCAGAAGAGGCACAGCTCAAGTTTTTTGCCCTGGCTCTTCGGCTGTGGGAGCAGAGGCCAACCGTTCATGCTCTACTCCCTGGGATGCTGGGCAGGCGAGCACGGGTGCCAAAGAGGTTCCATTGTAATGGACTTTGAGTTGGGAAATCGAGGAGCGACAGCAATGCGGATGGCACCGTTGCAAAGATGACTTTCTGCAGAAGAGTCACAGCTCAAGTTTTTTGCCCTGGCTCTTCGGCTGTGGGAGCCGAGGCCAACCGTTCGTGCTCTATTGCCTGGGATGCTGGGCAGCCCAGCACGGGTGCCAAAGAGGTTCCATTGTAATGGACTTTGAGTTGGGAAATGGAGGAGCAACAGCAATGCGGATGGCACCGTTGCAAAGCTGACTTTCTGCAGAAGAGGCAGAGCTCAAGCTTTTTGCCCTGGCTCTTCGGCTGTGGGAGCAGAGGCCAACCGTTCGTGCTCTACTCCCTGGGATGCTGGGCAGGCGAGCACGGGTGCCAAAGAGGTTCCATTGTAATGGACTTTGAGTTGGGAAATCGAAGAGCGACAGCAATGCGGATGGCACCGTTGCAAAGCTGTCTTTCTGCAGAAGAGGCACAGCTCAAGCTTTTTGCCCTGGCTCTTCGGCTGTGGGAGCAGAGGCCAACCGTTCGTGCTCTACTCCCTGGGATGCTGGGCAGCCGAGCACGGGTGCCAAAGAGGTTCCATTGTAATGGACTTTGAGTTGGGAAATGGAGGAGCGACAGCAATGCGGATGGCACTGTTGCAAATCTGACATTCTGCAGAAGAGGCACAGCTCAAGTTTTTTGCCCTGGCTCTTCGGCTGTGGGAGCAGAGGCCAACCGTTCGTGCTCTACTCCCTGGGATGCTGGGCAGCCCAGCACGGGTGCCAAAGAGGTTCCATTGTAATGGACTTTGAGTTGGGAAATGGAGGAGCGACAGCAATGCGGATGGCACCGTTGCAAAGCAGACTTTCTGCAGAAGAGGCACAGCTCAAGCTTTTTGCCCTGGCTCTTCGGCTGTGGGAGCAGAGGCCAACCGTTCGTGCTCTACTCCCTGGGATGCTGGGCAGCCCAGCACGGGTGCCAAAGATGTTTCATTGAAATGGAGTTTGAGTTGGGAAATGGAGGAGCGACAGCAATGCGGATGGCACCGTTGCAAAGCAGACTTTCTGCAGAAGAGGCACAGCTCAAGTTTTTTGCCCTGGCTCTTCGGCTATGGGAGCAGAGGCCAACCGTTCGTGCTCTACTGCCTGGGATGCTGGGCAGCCGAGCACGGGTGCCAAAGAGGTTCCATTGTAATGCACTTCGAGTTTGGAAATCGAGGAGCAACAGCAATGCGGATGGCACCGTTGCAAAGCTGTCTTTCTGCAGAAGAGGCACAGCTCCAGCTTTTTGCCCTGGCTCTTCGGCTGTGGGAGCAGAGGCCAACCGTTCGTGCTCTACTCCCTGGGATGCTGGGCAGCCCAGCACGGGTGCCAAAGAGGTTCCATTTTAATGGACTTTGAGTAGGGAAATGGAGGAGCGACAGCAATGCGGATGGCACCGTTGCAAAGCTGATTTTCTGCAGAAGAGGCACAGCTCAAGCTTTTTGCACTGGCTCTTCGGCTGTGGGAGCAGAGGCCAACCGTTCGTGCTCTACTCCCTGGGATGCTGGGCAGCCCAGCACGGGTGCCAAAGAGGTTCCATTGTAATGGACTTTGAGTTGGGAAATGGAAGAGCGACAGCAATGCGGATGGCACCGTTGCAAAGCTGTCTTTCTGCAGAAGAGGCACAGCTCAAGCTTTTTGCCCTGGCTCTTCGGCTGTGGGAGCAGAGGCCAACCATTCGTGCTCTACTCCCTGGTATTCTGGGCAGCCCAGCACGGGTGCCAAAGAGGTTCCATTGTAATGGACTTTGAGTTGGGAAATGGAGGAGCGACAGCAATGCGGATGGCACCGTTGCAAAGCTGTCTTTCTGCAGAAGAGGCACAGCTCCAGCTTTTTGCCCTGGCTCTTCGGCTGTGGGAGCAGAGGCCAACCGTTCGTGCTCTACTCCCTGGGATGCTGGGCAGCCCAGCACGGGTGCCAAAGAGGTTCCATTGTAATGGACTTTGAGTTGGGAAATCGAGGAGCGACAGCAATGCGGATGGCACCGTTGCAAAGCTGACTTTCTGCAGAAGAGGCACAGCTCCAGTTTTTTGCCCTGGCTCTTCGGCTGTGGGAGCAGAGGCCGACCGTTCGTGCTCTACTCCCTGGGATGCTGGGCAGCCCAGCACGGGTGCCACAGAGGTTCCATTTTAATGGACTTTGAGTTGGGAAATGGAGGAGCAACAGCAATGTGGATGGCACCGTTGCAAAGATGACTTTCTGCAGAAGAGGCACAGCTCAAGTTTTTTGCCCTGGCTCTTCGGATGTGGGAGCAGAGGCCAACCGTTCGTGCTCTACTCCCTGGGATGCTGGGCAGCCCAGCACGGGTGCCAAAGAGGTTCCATTGTAATGGACTTTGAGTTGGGAAATGGAGGAGCGACAGCAATGCGGATGGCACCGTTGCAAAGCAGACTTTCTGCAGAAGAGGCACAGCTCAAGCTTTTTGCCCTGGCTCTTCGGCTGTGGGAGCAGAGGCCAACCGTTCGTGCTCTACTCCCTGGGATGCTGGGCAGCCCAGCACGGGTGCCAAAGAGGTTCCATTGTAATGGACTTTGAGTTGGGAAATGGAGGAGCGACAGCAATGCGGATGGAACCGTTGCAAAGCTGACTTTCTGCAGAAGAGGCACAGCTCAAGTTTTTGCCCTGGCTCTTCGGCTGTGGGAGCAGAGGCCGACCGTTCGTGCTCTACTGCCTGGGATGCTGGGCAGCCCACCCCGGATGCCAAAGAGGTTCCATTGTAATGGACTTTGAGTTGGGAAATGGAGGAGCAACAGCAATGCGGATGGCACCGTTGCAAAGATGACTTTCTGCAGAAGAGTCACAGCTCAAGTTTTTTTCCCTGGCTCTTCGGCTGTGGGAGCAGAGGCCAACCGTTCGTGCTCTACTCCCTGGGATGCTGGGCAGCCCAGCCCGGATGCCAAAGAGGTTCCATTGTAATGGACTTTGAGTTGGAAATGGAGGAGCGACAGCAATGCGGATGGCACCGTTGCAAAGATGACTTTCTGCAGAAGAGGCACAGCTCCAGTTTTTTGCCCTGGCTCTTCGGCTGTGGGAGCAGAGGCCAACCGTTCGTGCTCTACTCCCTGGGATGCTGGGCAGCCGAGCACGGGTGCCAAAGAGGTTCCATTGTAATGGACTATGAGTTGGGAAATCGAGGAGCGACAGCAATGCGGATGGCACCGTTGCAAAGCAGACTTTCTGCAGAAGAGGCACAGCTCAAGCTTTTTGCCCTGGCTCTTCGGCTGTGGGAGCAGAGGCCAACCGTTCATGCTCTACTCCCTGGGATGCTGGGCAGCCCAGCACGGGTGCCAAAGAGGTTCCATTGTAATGGACTTTGAGTTGGGAAATCGAGGAGCGACAGCAATGCGGATGGCACCGTTGCAAAGCTGTCTTTCTGCAGAAGAGGCACAGCTCAAGCTTTTTGCCCGGGCTCTTTGACTGTGGGAGCAGAGGCCAACCGTTCGTGCTCTACTCCCTGGGATGCTGGGCAGCCCAGCACGGGTGCCAAAGAGGTTCCATTGTAATGGACTTTGAGTTGGGAAATGGAGGAGCGACAGCAATGCGGATGGCACCGTTGCAAAGCTGACTTTCTGCAGAAGAGGCACAGCTCAAGCTTTTTGCCCTGGCTCTTCGGCTGTGGGAGCAGAGGCCAACCGTTCGTGCTCTACTCCCTGGGATGCTGGGCAGCCCAACACGGGTGCCAAAGAGGTTCCATTGTAATGGACTTTGAGTTGGGAAATCGAGGAGCGACAGCAATGCGGATGGCACCGTTGCAAAGCTGTCTTTCTGCAGAAGAGGCACAGCTCAAGCTTTTTGCCCTGGCTCTTCGGCTGTGGGAGCAGAGGCCAACCGTTCGTGCTCTACTCCCTGGGATGCTGGGCAGCCCAGCCCGGATTCCAGAGAGGTTCCATTGTAATGGACTTTGAGTTGGGAAATGGAGGAGCAACAGCAATGCGGATGGCACCGTTGCAAAGCTGACTTTCTGCAGAAGAGGCACAGCTCAAGTTTTTTGCCCTGGCTCTTCGGCTGTGGGAGCAGAGGCCAACCGTTCGTGCTCTACTCCCTGGGATGCTGGGCAGGCGAGCACGGGTGCTAAAGAGGTTCCATTGTAATGGACTTTGAGTTGGGAAATGGAAGAGCGACAGCAATGCGGATGGCACCGTTGCAAAGCTGACTTTCTGCAGAAGAGGCACAGCTCAAGCTTTTTGCCCTGGCTCTTCCGCTGTGGGAGCAGAGGCCAACCGTTCGTGCTCTACTCCCTGGGATTCTGGGCAGCCCAGCACGGGTGCCAAAGAGGTTCCATTGTAATGGACTTTGAGTTGGGAAATGGAGGAGCGACAGCAATGCGGATGGCACCGTTGCAAAGCTGACTTTCTGCAGAAGAGGCACAGCTCAAGTTTTTTGCCCTGGCTCTTCGGCTGTGGGAGCAGAGGCCGACCGTTCGTGCTCTACTCCCTGGGATGTTGGGCAGCCCAGCACGGCTGCCAAAGAGGTTCCATTGTAATGGACTTTGAGTTGGGAAATGGAGGAGCGACAGCAATGCGGATGGCACTGTTGCAAATCTGACATTCTGCAGAAGAGGCACAGCTCAAGTTTTTTGCCCTGGCTCTTCGGCTGTGGGAGCAGAGGCCAACCGTTCGTGCTCTACTCCCTGGGATGCTGGGCAGCCCAGCACGGGTGCCAAAGAGGTTCCATTGTAATGGACTTTGAGTTGGGAAATGGAGGAGCGACAGCAATGCGGATGGCACCGTTGCAAAGCTGTCTTTCTGCAGAAGAGGCACAGCTCCAGCTTTTTGCCCTGGCTCTTCTGCTGTGGGAGCAGAGGCCAACCGTTCGTGCTCTACTCCCTGGGATGCTGGGCAGCCCAGCACGGGTGCCAAAGAGGTTCCATTGTAATGGACTTTGAGTTGGGAAATCGAGGAGCGACAGCAATGCGGATGGCACTGTTGCAAAGCAGACTTTCTGCAGAAGAGGCACAGCTCAAGCTTTTTGCCCTGGCTCTTCGGCTGTGGGAGCAGAGGCCAACCGTTCGTGCTCTACTCCCTGGGATGCTGGGCAGCCCAGCCCGGATGCCAGAGAGGTTCCATTGTAATGGACTTTGAGTTGGGAAATGGAGGAGCAACAGCAATGCGGATGGCACCGTTGCAAAGCTGACTTTCTGCAGAAGAGGCACAGCTCAAGTTTTTTGCCCTGGCTCTTCGGCTGTGGGAGCAGAGGCCAACCGTTCGTGCTCTACTCCCTGGGATGCTGGGCAGCCGAGCACGGGTGCCAAAGAGGTTCCATTGTAATGGACTTTGAGTTGGGAAATGGAGGAGCGACAGCAATGCGGATGGCACCGTTGCAAAGCAGACTTTCTGCAGAAGAGGCACAGCTCAAGCTTTTTGCCCTGGCTCTTCGGCTGTGTGAGCAGAGGCCAACCGTTCGTGCTCTACTCCCTGGGATGCTGGGCAGCCCAACACGGGTGCCAAAGAGGTTCCATTGTAATGGACTTTGAGTTGGGAAATCGAGGAGCGACAGCAATGCGGATGGCACCGTTGCAAAGCTGTCTTTCTGCAGAAGAGGCACAGCTCAAGCTTTTTGCCCTGGCTCTTCGGCTGTGGGAGCAGAGGCCAACCGTTCGTGCTCTACTCCCTGGGATGCTGGGCAGCCCAGCCCGGATTCCAGAGAGGTTCCATTGTAATGGACTTTGAGTTGGGAAATGGAGGAGCAACAGCAATGCGGATGGCACCGTTGCAAAGCTGACTTTCTGCAGAAGAGGCACAGCTCAAGTTTTTTGCCCTGGCTCTTCGGCTGTGGGAGCAGAGGCCAACCGTTCGTGCTCTACTCCCTGGGATGCTGGGCAGGCGAGCACGGGTGCTAAAGAGGTTCCATTGTAATGGACTTTGAGTTGGGAAATGGAAGAGCGACAGCAATGCGGATGGCACCGTTGCAAAGCTGACTTTCTGCAGAAGAGGCACAGCTCAAGCTTTTTGCCCTGGCTCTTCCGCTGTGGGAGCAGAGGCCAACCGTTCGTGCTCTACTCCCTGGGATTCTGGGCAGCCCAGCACGGGTGCCAAAGAGGTTCCATTGTAATGGACTTTGAGTTGGGAAATGGAGGAGCGACAGCAATGCGGATGGCACCGTTGCAAAGCTGACTTTCTGCAGAAGAGGCACAGCTCAAGTTTTTTGCCCTGGCTCTTCGGCTGTGGGAGCAGAGGCCGACCGTTCGTGCTCTACTCCCTGGCATGTTGGGCAGCCCAGCACGGCTGCCAAAGAGGTTCCATTGTAATGGACTTTGAGTTGGGAAATGGAGGAGCGACAGCAATGCGGATGGCACTGTTGCAAATCTGACATTCTGCAGAAGAGGCACAGCTCAAGTTTTTTGCCCTGGCTCTTCGGCTGTGGGAGCAGAGGCCAACCGTTCGTGCTCTACTCCCTGGGATGCTGGGCAGCCCAGCACGGGTGCCAAAGAGGTTCCATTGTAATGGACTTTGAGTTGGGAAATGGAGGAGCGACAGCAATGCGGATGGCACCGTTGCAAAGCTGTCTTTCTGCAGAAGAGGCACAGCTCCAGCTTTTTGCCCTGGCTCTTCTGCTGTGGGAGCAGAGGCCAACCGTTCGTGCTCTACTCCCTGGGATGCTGGGCAGCCCAGCACGGGTGCCAAAGAGGTTCCATTGTAATGGACTTTGAGTTGGGAAATCGAGGAGCGACAGCAATGCGGATGGCACTGTTGCAAAGCAGACTTTCTGCAGAAGAGGCACAGCTCAAGCTTTTTGCCCTGGCTCTTCGGCTGTGTGAGCAGAGGCCAACCGTTCGTGCTCTACTCCCTGGGATGCTGGGCAGCCCAACACGGGTGCCAAAGAGGTTCCATTGTAATGGACTTTGAGTTGGGAAATCGAGGAGCGACAGCAATGCGGATGGCAGCGTTGCAAAGCTGACTTTCTGCAGAAGAGGCACAGCTCAAGCTTTTTGCCCTGGCTCTTCGGCTGTGGGAGCAGAGGCCAACCGTTCGTGCTCTACTCCCTGGGATGCTGGGCAGCCCAGCCCGGATGCCAGAGAGATTCCATTGTAATGGACTTTGAGTTGGGAAATGGAGGAGCAACAGCAATGCGGATGGCACCGTTGCAAAGCTGACTTTCTGCAGAAGAGGCACAGCTCAAGTTTTTTGCCCTGGCTCTTCGGCTGTGGGAGCAGAGGCCAACCGTTCGTGCTCTACTCCCTGGGATGCTGGGCAGCCGAGCACGGGTGCCAAAGAGGTTCCATTGTAATGGACTTTGAGTTGGGAAATCGAGGAGCGACAGCAATGCGGATGGCACCGTTGCAAAGCAGACTTTCTGCAGAAGAGGCACAGCTCAAGCTTTTTGCCCTGGCTCTTCGGCTGTGTGAGCAGAGGCCAACCGTTCGTGCTCTACTCCCTGGGATGCTGGGCAGCCCAACACGGGTGCCAAAGAGGTTCCATTGTAATGGACTTTGAGTTGGGAAATGGAGGAGCGACAGCAATGCGGATGGCACCGTTGCAAAGCTGTCTTTCTGCAGAAGAGGCACAGCTCAAGCTTTTTGCCCTGGCTCTTCGGCTGTGGGAGCAGAGGCCAACCGTTCGTGCTCTACTCCCTGGGATGCTGGGCAGCCCAGCCCGGATGCCAGAGAGGTTCCATTGTAATGGACTTTGAGTTGGGAAATGGAGGAGCAACAGCAATGCGGATGGCACCGTTGCAAAGCTGACTTTCTGCAGAAGAGGCACAGCTCAAGTTTTTTGCCCTGGCTCTTCGGCTGTGGGAGCAGAGGCCAACCGTTCGTGCTCTACTCCCTGGGATGCTGGGCAGCCGAGCACGGGTGCCAAAGAGGTTCCATTGTAATGGACTTTGAGTTGGGAAATGGAGGAGCGACAGCAATGCGTATGGCACCGTTGCAAAGCTGACTTTCTGCAGAAGAGGCACAGCTCAAGCTTTTTGCCCTGGCTCTTCGGCTGTGGGAGCAGAGGCCAACCGTTCGTGCTCTACTCCCTGGGATGCTGGGCAGCCCAACACGGGTGCCAAAGAGGTTCCATTGTAATGGACTTTGAGTTGGGAAATCGAGGAGCGACAGCAATGCGGATGGCACTGTTGCAAAGCTGTCTTTCTGCAGAAGAGGCACAGCTCAAGCTTTTTGCCCGGGCTCTTTGACTGTGGGAGCAGAGGCCAACCGTTCGTGCTCTACTCCCTGGGATGCTGGGCAGCCGAGCACGGGTGCCAAAGAGGTTCCATTGTAATGGACTTTGAGTTGGGAAATGGAGGAGCGACAGCAATGCGTATGGCACCGTTGCAAAGCAGACTTTCTGCAGAAGAGGCACAGCTCAAGCTTTTTGCCCTGGCTCTTCGGCTGTGGGAGCAGAGGCCAACCGTTCGTGCTCTACTCCCTGGGATGCTGGGCAGCCCAGCACGGGTGCCAAAGAGGTTCCATTGTAATGGACTTTGAGTTGGGAAATCGAGGAGCGACAGCAATGCGGATGGCACTGTTGCAAAGCTGTCTTTCTGCAGAAGAGGCACAGCTCAAGCTTTTTGCCCGGGCTCTTTGACTGTGGGAGCAGAGGCCAACCGTTCGTGCTCTACTGCCTGGGATGCTGGGCAGCCCAGCACGGGTGCCAAAGAGGTTCCATTGTAATGGACTTTGAGTTGGGAAATGGAGGAGCGACAGCAATGCGGAAGGCAGCGTTGCAAAGCTGACTTTCTGCAGAAGAGGCACAGCTCAAGCTTTTTGCCCTGGCTCTTCGGCTGTGGGAGCAGAGGCCAACCGTTCGTGCTCTACTGCCTGGGATGCTGGGCAGCCCAGCCCGGGTGCCAGAGATGTTCCATTGTAATGGACTTTGAGTTGGGAAATGGAGGAGCAACAGCAATGCGGATGGGACCGTTGCAAAGCTGACTTTCTGCAGAAGAGGCACAGCTCAAGTTTTTTGCCCTGGCTCTTCGGCTGTGGGAGCAGAGGCCAACCGTTCGTGCTCTACTCCCTGGGATGCTGGGCAGCCGAGCACGGGTGCCAAAGAGGTTCCATTGTAATGGACTATGAGTTGGGAAATCGAGGAGCGACAGCAATGCGGATGGCACCGTTGCAAAGCAGACTTTCTGCAGAAGAGGCACAGCTCAAGCTTTTTGCCCTGGCTCTTCGGCTGTGGGAGCAGAGGCCAACCGTTCGTGCTCTACTCCCTGGGATGCTGGGCAGCCCAGCACGGGTGCCAAAGAGGTTCCATTGTAATGGACTTTGAGTTGGGAAATCGAGGAGCGACAGCAATGCGGATGGCACCGTTGCAAAGCTGTCTTTCTGCAGAAGAGGCACAGCTCAAGCTTTTTGCCCGGGCTCTTTGACTGTGGGAGCAGAGGCCAACCGTTCGTGCTCTACTCCCTGGGATGCTGGGCAGCCCAGCACGGGTGCCAAAGAGGTTCCATTGTAATGGACTTTGAGTTGGGAAATGGAGGAGCGACAGCAATGCGGATGGCACCGTTGCAAAGCTGACTTTCTGCAGAAGAGGCACAGCTCAAGCTTTTTGCCCTGGCTCTTCGGCTGTGGGAGCAGAGGCCAACCGTTCGTGCTCTACTGCCTGGGATGCTGGGCAGCCCAGCCCGGGTGCCAAAGAGGTTCCATTGTAATGGACTTTGAGTTGGGAAATGGAGGAGCAACAGCAATGCGGATGGCACCGTTGCAAAGATGACTTTCTGCAGAAGAGGCACAGCTCAAGTTTTTTGCCCTGGCTCTTCGGCTGTGGGAGCAGAGGCCAACCGTTCGTGCTCTACTCCCTGGGATGCTGGGCAGCCCAGCACGGGTGCCAAAGAGGTTCCATTGTAATGGACTTTGAGTTGGGAAATCGAGGAGCGACAGCAATGCGGATGGCACCGTTGCAAAGCAGACTTTCTGCAGAAGAGGCACAGCTCAAGCTTTTTGCCCTGGCTCTTCGGCTGTGGGAGCAGAGGCCAACCGTTCGTGCTCTACTCCCTGGGATGCTGGGCAGCCCAGCACGGGTGCCAAAGAGGTTCCATTGTAATGGACTTTGAGTTGGGAAATCGAGGAGCGACAGCAATGCGGATGGCACTGTTGCAAAGCTGTCTTTCTGCAGAAGAGGCACAGCTCAAGCTTTTTGCCCTGGCTCTTTGACTGTGGGAGCAGAGGCCAACCGTTCGTGCTCTACTGCCTGGGATGCTGGGCAGCCCAGCACGGGTGCCAAAGAGGTTCCATTGTAATGGACTTTGAGTTGGGAAATGGAGGAGCGACAGCAATGCGGATGGCACCGTTGCAAAGCTGACTTTCTGCAGAAGAGGCACAGCTCAAGCTTTTTGCCCTGGCTCTTCGGCTGTGGGAGCAGAGGCCAACCGTTCGTGCTCTACTCCCTGGGATGCTGGGCAGCCCAGCACGGGTGCCAAAGAGGTTCCATTGTAATGGACTTTGAGTTGGGAAATCGAGGAGCAACAGCAATGTGGATGGCAGCGTTGCAAAGTTGACTTTCTGCAGAAGAGGCACAGCTCCAGTTTTTTGCCCTGGCTCTTTGGCTGTGGGAGCAGAGGCCGACCGTTCGTGCTCTTCTGCCTGGGATGCTGGGCAGCCCAGCACGGGTGCCAAAGAGGTTCCATTGTAATGGACTTTGAGTTGGGAAATCGAGGAGCGACAGCAATGCGGATGGCACCGTTGCAAAGCAGACTTTCTGCAGAAGAGGCACAGCTCAAGCTTTTTGCCCTGGCTCTTCGGCTGTGGGAGCAGAGGCCAACCGTTCGTGCTCTACTCCCTGGGATGCTGGGCAGCCCAGCAAGGGTGCCAAAGAGATTCCATTGTAATGGACTTTGAGTTGGGAAATGGAGGAGCGACAGCAATGCGGATGGCACCGTTGCAAAGCAGACTTTCTGCAGAAGAGGCACAGCTCAAGTTTTTTGCCCTGGCTCTTCGGCTGTGGGAGCAGAGGCCAACCGTTCATGCTCTACTGCCTGGGATGCTGGGCAGCCGAGCACGGGTGCCAAAGAGGTTCCATTGTAATGGACTTTGAGTTGGGAAATGGAGGAGCGACAACAATGCGGATGGCACCGTTGCAAAGCTGACTTTCTGCAGAAGAGGCACAGCTCAAGCTTTTTGCCCTGGCTCTTCGGCTGTGGGAGCAGAGGCCAACCGTTCGTGCTCTACTCCCTGGGATGCTGGGCAGCCCAGCACGGGTGCCAAAGAGGTTCCATTGTAATGGACTTTGAGTTGGGAAATCGAGGAGCGACAGCAATGCGGATGGCACCGTTGCAAAGCTGACTTTCTGCAGAACAGGCACAGCTCAAGCTTTTTGCCCTGGCTCTTCGGCTGTGGGAGCAGAGGCCAACCGTTCGTGCTCTACTCCCTGGGATGCTGGGCAGCCCAGCACGGGTGCCAAAGAGGTTCCATTGTAATGGACTTTGAGTTGGGAAATCGAAGAGCGACAGCAATGCGGATGGCACCGTTGCAAAGCTGACTTTCTGCAGAAGAGGTACAGCTCAAGCTTTTTGCCCTGGCTCTTTGGCTGTGGGAGCAGAGGCCAACCGTTCGTGCTCTACTGCCTGGGATGCTGGGCAGCCCAGCACGGGTGCCAAAGAGGTTCCATTGTAATGGACTTTGAGTTGGGAAATCGAAGAGCGACAGCAATGCGGATGGCACCGTTGCAAAGCTGTCTTTCTGCAGAAGAGGCACAGCTCAAGTTTTTTGCCCTGGCTCTTCGGCTGTGGGAGCAGAGGCCGACCGTTCGTGCTCTACTGCCTGGGATGCTGGGCAGCCCAGCACGGGTGCCAAAGAGGTTCCATTGTAATGGACTTTGAGTTGGGAAATGGAGGAGCGACAGCAATGCGGATGGCACCGTTGCAAAGCAGACTTTCTGCAGAAGAGGCACAGCTCAAGCTTTTTGCCCTGGCTCTTCGGCTGTGGGAGCAGAGGCCAACCGTTCGTGCTCTACTCCCTGGGATGCTGGGCAGCCCAGCACGGGTGCCAAAGAGGTTCCATTGTAATGGACTTTGAGTTGGGAAATGGAGGAGCGACAGCAATGCGGATGGCACCGTTGCAAAGCTGACTTTCTGCAGAAGAGGCACAGCTCAAGCTTTTTGCCCTGGCTCTTCGGCTGTGGGAGCAGAGGCCAACCGTTCGTGCTCTACTGCCTGGGATGCTGGGCAGCCCAGCACGGGTGCCAAAGAGGTTCCATTGTAATGGACTTTGAGTTGGGAAATGGAGGAGCGACAGCAATGCGGATGGCACCGTTGCAAAGCTGACTTTCTGCAGAAGAGGCAAAGCTCAAGCTTTTTGCCCTGGCTCTTCGGCTGTGGGAGCAGAGGCCAACCGTTCGTGCTCTACTCCCTGGGATGCTGGGCAGCCCAGCACGGGTGCCAAAGAGGTTCCATTGTAATGGACTTTGAGTTGGGAAATCGAGGAGCGACAGCAATGCGGATGGCACCGTTGCGAAGCTGACTTTCTGCAGAAGAGGCACAGCTCAAGTTTTTTGCCCTGGCTCTTCGGCTGTGGGAGCAGAGGCCAACCGTTCATGCTCTACTGCCTGGGATGCTGGGCAGCCGAGCACGGGTGCCAAAGAGGTTCCATTGTAATGGACTTTGAGTTGGGAAATGGAGGAGCGACAACAATGCGGATGGCACCGTTGCAAAGCTGACTTTCTGCAGAAGAGGCACAGCTCAAGCTTTTTGCCCTGGCTCTTCGGCTGTGGGAGCAGAGGCCAACCGTTCGTGCTCTACTCCCTGGGATGCTGGGCAGCCCAGCACGGGTGCCAAAGAGGTTCCATTGTAATGGACTTTGAGTTGGGAAATCGAAGAGCGACAGCAATGCGGATGGCACCGTTGCAAAGCAGACTTTCTGCAGAAGAGGCACAGCTCAAGCTTTTTGCCCGGGCTCTTCGGCTGTGGGAGCAGAGGCCAACCGTTCGTGCTCTACTCCCTGGGATGCTGGGCAGCCCAGCACGGGTGCCAAAGAGGTTCCATTGTAATGGACTTTGAGTTGGGAAATGGAGGAGCGACAGCAATGCGGATGGCAGCGTTGCAAAGCTGACTTTCTGCAGAAGAGGCACAGCTCAAGTTTTTTGCCCTGGCTCTTCGGCTGTGGGAGCAGAGGCCAACCGTTCATGCTCTACTGCCTGGGATGCTGGGCAGGCGAGCACGGCTGCCAAAGAGGTTCCATTGTAATGGACTTTGAGTTGGGAAATCGAGGAGCGACAGCAATGCGGATGGCACCGTTGCAAAGCTGTCTTTCTGCAGAAGAGGCACAGCTCAAGTTTTTTGCCCTGGCTCTTCGGCTGTGGGAGCAGAGGCCGACCGTTCGTGCTCTACTCCCTGGGATGCTGGGCAGCCCAGCACGGGTGCCAAAGAGGTTCCATTGTAATGGACTTTGAGTTGGGAAATGGAGGAGCGACAGCAATGCGGATGGCACCGTTGCAAAGCAGACTTTCTGCAGAAGAGGCACAGCTCAAGCTTTTTGCCCTGGCTCTTCGGCTGTGGGAGCAGAGGCCAACCGTTCGTGCTCTACTGCCTGGGATGCTGGGCAGCCCAGCACGGGTGCCAAAGAGGTTCCATTGTAATGGACTTTGAGTTGGGAAATGGAGGAGCGACAGCAATGCGGATGGCACCGTTGCAAAGCTGACTTTCTGCAGAAGAGGCACAGCTCAAGCTTTTTGCCCTGGCTCTTCGGCTGTGGGAGCAGAGGCCAACCGTTCGTGCTCTACTGCCTGGGATGCTGGGCAGCCCAGCACGGGTGCCAAAGAGGTTCCATTGTAATGGACTTTGAGTTGGGAAATGGAGGAGCGACAGCAATGCGGATGGCAGCGTTGCAAAGCTGACTTTCTGCAGAAGAGGCACAGCTCAAGCTTTTTGCCCTGGCTCTTCGGCTGTGGGAGCAGAGGCCAACCGTTCATGCTCTACTCCCTGGGATGCTGGGCAGCCCAGCACGGGTGCCAAAGAGGTTCCATTGTAATGGACTTTGAGTTGGGAAATCGAGGAGAGACAGCAATGCGGATGGCACCGTTGCAAAGCTGACTTTCTGCAGAAGAGGTACAGCTCAAGCTTTTTGCCCTGGCTCTTCGGCTGTGGGAGCAGAGGCCAACCGTTCCTGCTCTACTCCCTGGGATGCTGGGCAGCCCAGCACGGGTGCCAAAGAGGTTCCATTGTAATGGACTTTGAGTTGGGAAATCGAGGAGCAACAGCAATGTGGATGGCACCGTTGCAAAGTTGAATTTCTGCAGAAGAGGCACAGCTCCAGTTTTTTTCCCTGGCTCTTTGGCTGTGGGAGCAGAGGCCGACCGTTCGTGCTCTTCTGCCTGGGATGCTGGGCAGCCCAGCACGGGTGCCAAAGAGGTTCCATTGTAATGGACTTTGAGTTGGGAAATCGAAGAGCGACAGCAATGCGGATGGCACCGTTGCAAAGCAGACTTTCTGCAGAAGAGGCACAGCTCAAGCTTTTTGCCCTGGCTCTTCGGCTGTGGGAGCAGAGGCCAACCGTTCGTGCTCTACTCCCTGGGATGCTGGGCAGCCCAGCAAGGGTGCCAAAGAGGTTCCATTGTAATGGACTTTGAGTTGGGAAATGGAGGAGCGACAGCAATGCGGATGGCACCGTTGCAAAGCAGACTTTCTGCAGAAGAGGCACAGCTCAAGTTTTTTGCCCTGGCTCTTCGGCTGTGGGAGCAGAGGCCAACCGTTCATGCTCTACTCCCTGGGATGCTGGGCAGCCCAGCACGGGTGCCAAAGAGGTTCCATTGTAATGGACTTTGAGTTGGGAAATGGAGGAGCGACAACAATGCGGATGGCACCGTTGCAAAGCTGACTTTCTGCAGAAGAGGCACAGCTCAAGCTTTTTGCCCTGGCTCTTCGGCTGTGGGAGCAGAGGCCAACCGTTCGTGCTCTACTCCCTGGGATGCTGGGCAGCCCAGCACGGGTGCCAAAGAGGTTCCATTGTAATGGACTTTGAGTTGGGAAATCGAGGAGCAACAGCAATGTGGATGGCACCGTTGCAAAGTTGACTTTCTGCAGAAGAGGCACAGCTCCAGTTTTTTGCCCTGGCTCTTTGGCTGTGGGAGCAGAGGCCGACCGTTCGTGCTCTTCTGCCTGGGATGCTGGGCAGCCCAGCACGGGTGCCAAAGAGGTTCCATTGTAATGGACTTTGAGTTGGGAAATCGAAGAGCGACAGCAATGCGGATGGCACCGTTGCAAAGCAGACTTTCTGCAGAAGAGGCACAGCTCAAGCTTTTTGCCCTGGCTCTTCGGCTGTGGGAGCAGAGGCCAACCGTTCGTGCTCTACTCCCTGGGATGCTGGGCAGCCCAGCAAGGGTGCCAAAGAGGTTCCATTGTAATGGACTTTGAGTTGGGAAATGGAGGAGCGACAGCAATGCGGATGGCACCGTTGCAAAGCAGACTTTCTGCAGAAGAGGCACAGCTCAAGTTTTTTGCCCTGGCTCTTCGGCTGTGGGAGCAGAGGCCAACCGTTCATGCTCTACTGCCTGGGATGCTGGGCAGCCGAGCACGGGTGCCAAAGAGGTTCCATTGTAATGGACTTTGAGTTGGGAAATGGAGGAGCGACAACAATGCGGATGGCACCGTTGCAAAGCTGACTTTCTGCAGAAGAGGCACAGCTCAAGCTTTTTGCCCTGGCTCTTCGGCTGTGGGAGCAGAGGCCAACCGTTCGTGCTCTACTCCCTGGGATGCTGGGCAGCCCAGCACGGGTGCCAAAGAGGTTCCATTGTAATGGACTTTGAGTTGGGATATCGAAGAGCGACAGCAATGCGGATGGCACCGTTGCAAAGCTGACTTTCTGCAGAAGAGGCACAGCTCAAGCTTTTTGCCCTGGCTCTTTGGCTGTGGGAGCAGAGGCCAACCGTTCGTGCTCTACTCCCTGGGATGCTGGGCAGCCCAGCACGGGTGCCAAAGAGGTTCCATTGTAATGGACTTTGAGTTGGGAAATCGAAGAGCGACAGCAATGCGGATGGCACCGTTGCAAAGCTGACTTTCTGCAGAAGAGGCACAGCTCAAGGTTTTTTCCCCTGGCTCTTCGGCTGTAGGAGAAGAGGCCAACCGTTCGTGCTCTACTCCCTGGGATGCTGGGCAGCCCAGCACGGGTGCCAAAGAGGTTCCAATGTAATGGACTTTGAGTTGGGAAATCGAGGAGCGACAGCAATGCGGATGGCACCGTTGCAAAGCTGTCTTTCTGCAGAAGAGGCACAGCTCAAGTTTTTTGCCCTGGCTCTTCGGCTGTGGGAGCAGAGGCCGACCGTTCGTGCTCTACTCCCTGGGATGCTGGGCAGCCCAGCACGGGTGCCAAAGAGGTTCCATTGTAATGGACTTTGAGTTGGGAAATGGAGGAGCGACAGCAATGCGGATGGCACCGTTGCAAAGATGACTTTCTGCAGAAGAGGCACAGCTCAAGTTTTTTGCCCTGGCTCTTCGGCTGTGGGAGCAGAGGCCAACCGTTCGTGCTCTACTGCCTGGGATGCTGGGCAGGCGAGCACGGGTGCCAATGAGGTTCCATTGTAATGGACTTTGAGTTGGGAAATGGAGGAGCAACAGCAATGCGGATGGCACCGTTGCAAAGCAGACTTTCTGCAGAAGAGGCACAGCTCAAGCTTTTTGCCCTGGCTCTTCGGCTGTGGGAGCAGAGGCCAACCGTTCGTGCTCTACTCCCTGGGATGCTGGGCAGCCGAGCATGGGTGCCAAAGAGGTTCCATTGTAATGGACTTTGAGTTGGGAAATGGAGGAGCGACAACAATGCGGATGGCACCGTTGCAAAGCTGACTTTCTGCAGAAGAGGCACAGCTCAAGCTTTTTGCCCTGGCTCTTCGGCTGTGGGAGCAGAGGCCAACCGTTCGTGCTCTACTGCCTGGGATGCTGGGCAGCCCAGCACGGGTGCCAAAGAGGTTCCATTGTAATGGACTTTGAGTTGGGAAATGGAGGAGCGACAGCAATGCGGATGGCAGCGTTGCAAAGCTGACTTTCTGCAGAAGAGGCACAGCTCAAGCTTTTTGCCCTGGCTCTTCGGCTGTGGGAGCAGAGGCCAACCGTTCGTGCTCTACTGCCTGGGATGCTGGGCAGCCCAGCCCGGGTGCCAGAGATGTTCCATTGTAATGGACTTTGAGTTGGGAAATGGAGGAGCAACAGCAATGCGGATGGCAGCGTTGCAAAGCTGACTTTCTGCAGAAGAGGCACAGCTCAAGTTTTTTGCCCTGGCTCTTCGGCTGTGGGAGCAGAGGCCAACCGTTCGTGCTCTACTCCCTGGGATGCTGGGCAGCCGAGCACGGGTGCCAAAGAGGTTCCATTGTAATGGACTATGAGTTGGGAAATCGAGGAGCGACAGCAATGCGGATGGCACCGTTGCAAAGCAGACTTTCTGCAGAAGAGGCACAGCTCAAGCTTTTTGCCCTGGCTCTTCGGCTGTGGGAGCAGAGGCCAACCGTTCGTGCTCTACTCCCTGGGATGCTGGGCAGCCCAGCACGGGTGCCAAAGAGGTTCCATTGTAATGGACTTTGAGTTGGGAAATCGAGGAGCGACAGCAATGCGGATGGCACCGTTGCAAAGCTGTCTTTCTGCAGAAGAGGCACAGCTCAAGCTTTTTGCCCGGGCTCTTTGACTGTGGGAGCAGAGGCCAACCGTTCGTGCTCTACTGCCTGGGATGCTGGGCAGCCCAGCACGGGTGCCAAAGAGGTTCCATTGTAATGGACTTTGAGTTGGGAAATCGAAGAGCGACAGCAATGCGGATGGCACCGTTGCAAAGCAGACTTTCTGCAGAAGAGGCACAGCTCAAGCTTTTTGCCCTGGCTCTTCGGCTGTGGGAGCAGAGGCCAACCGTTCGTGCTCTACTCCCTGGGATGCTGGGCAGCCCAGCAAGGGTGCCAAAGAGGTTCCATTGTAATGGACTTTGAGTTGGGAAATGGAGGAGCGACAGCAATGCGGATGGCACCGTTGCAAAGCAGACTTTCTGCAGAAGAGGCACAGCTCAAGTTTTTTGCCCTGGCTCTTCGGCTGTGGGAGCAGAGGCCAACCGTTCATGCTCTACTGCCTGGGATGCTGGGCAGCCGAGCACGGGTGCCAAAGAGGTTCCATTGTAATGGACTTTGAGTTGGGAAATGGAGGAGCGACAACAATGCGGATGGCACCGTTGCAAAGCTGACTTTCTGCAGAAGAGGCACAGCTCAAGCTTTTTGCCCTGGCTCTTCGGCTGTGGGAGCAGAGGCCAACCGTTCGTGCTCTACTCCCTGGGATGCTGGGCAGCCCAGCACGGGTGCCAAAGAGGTTCCATTGTAATGGACTTTGAGTTGGGATATCGAAGAGCGACAGCAATGCGGATGGCACCGTTGCAAAGCTGACTTTCTGCAGAAGAGGCACAGCTCAAGCTTTTTGCCCTGGCTCTTTGGCTGTGGGAGCAGAGGCCAACCGTTCGTGCTCTACTCCCTGGGATGCTGGGCAGCCCAGCACGGGTGCCAAAGAGGTTCCATTGTAATGGACTTTGAGTTGGGAAATCGAAGAGCGACAGCAATGCGGATGGCACCGTTGCAAAGCTGACTTTCTGCAGAAGAGGCACAGCTCAAGGTTTTTTCCCCTGGCTCTTCGGCTGTAGGAGAAGAGGCCAACCGTTCGTGCTCTACTCCCTGGGATGCTGGGCAGCCCAGCACGGGTGCCAAAGAGGTTCCAATGTAATGGACTTTGAGTTGGGAAATCGAGGAGCGACAGCAATGCGGATGGCACCGTTGCAAAGCTGTCTTTCTGCAGAAGAGGCACAGCTCAAGTTTTTTGCCCTGGCTCTTCGGCTGTGGGAGCAGAGGCCGACCGTTCGTGCTCTACTCCCTGGGATGCTGGGCAGCCCAGCACGGGTGCCAAAGAGGTTCCATTGTAATGGACTTTGAGTTGGGAAATGGAGGAGCGACAGCAATGCGGATGGCACCGTTGCAAAGCAGACTTTCTGCAGAAGAGGCACAGCTCAAGCTTTTTGCCCTGGCTCTTCGGCTGTGGGAGCAGAGGCCAACCGTTCGTGCTCTACTGCCTGGGATGCTGGGCAGGCCAGCACGGGTGCCAAAGAGGTTCCATTGTAATGGACTTTGAGTTGGGAAATGGAGGAGCGACAGCAATGCGGATGGCACCGTTGCAAAGCTGACTTTCTGCAGAAGAGGCACAGCTCAAGCTTTTTGCCCTGGCTCTTCGGCTGTGGGAGCAGAGGCCAACCGTTCGTGCTCTACTGCCTGGGATGCTGGGCAGCCCAGCACGGGTGCCAAAGAGGTTCCATTGTAATGGACTTTGAGTTGGGAAATGGAGGAGCAACAGCAATGCGGATGGCACCGTTGCAAAGCAGACTTTCTGCAGAAGAGGCACAGCTCAAGCTTTTTGCCCTGGCTCTTCGGCTGTGGGAGCAGAGGCCAACCGTTCGTGCTCTACTCCCTGGGATGCTGGGCAGCCCAGCAAGGGTGCCAAAGAGGTTCCATTGTAATGGACTTTGAGTTGGGAAATGGAGGAGCGACAGCAATGCGGATGGCACCGTTGCAAAGATGACTTTCTGCAGAAGAGGCACAGCTCAAGTTTTTTGCCCTGGCTCTTCGGCTGTGGGAGCAGAGGCCAACCGTTCGTGCTCTACTGCCTGGGATGCTGGGCAGGCGAGCACGGGTGCCAATGAGGTTCCATTGTAATGGACTTTGAGTTGGGAAATGGAGGAGCAACAGCAATGCGGATGGCACCGTTGCAAAGCAGACTTTCTGCAGAAGAGGCACAGCTCAAGCTTTTTGCCCTGGCTCTTCGGCTGTGGGAGCAGAGGCCAACCGTTCGTGCTCTACTCCCTGGGATGCTGGGCAGCCGAGCATGGGTGCCAAAGAGGTTCCATTGTAATGGACTTTGAGTTGGGAAATGGAGGAGCGACAACAATGCGGATGGCACCGTTGCAAAGCTGACTTTCTGCAGAAGAGGCACAGCTCAAGCTTTTTGCCCTGGCTCTTCGGCTGTGGGAGCAGAGGCCAACCGTTCGTGCTCTACTGCCTGGGATGCTGGGCAGCCCAGCACGGGTGCCAAAGAGGTTCCATTGTAATGGACTTTGAGTTGGGAAATGGAGGAGCGACAGCAATGCGGATGGCAGCGTTGCAAAGCTGACTTTCTGCAGAAGAGGCACAGCTCAAGCTTTTTGCCCTGGCTCTTCGGCTGTGGGAGCAGAGGCCAACCGTTCGTGCTCTACTGCCTGGGATGCTGGGCAGCCCAGCCCGGGTGCCAGAGATGTTCCATTGTAATGGACTTTGAGTTGGGAAATGGAGGAGCAACAGCAATGCGGATGGCACCGTTGCAAAGCTGACTTTCTGCAGAAGAGGCACAGCTCAAGTTTTTTGCCCTGGCTCTTCGGCTGTGGGAGCAGAGGCCAACCGTTCGTGCTCTACTCCCTGGGATGCTGGGCAGCCGAGCACGGGTGCCAAAGAGGTTCCATTGTAATGGACTATGAGTTGGGAAATCGAGGAGCGACAGCAATGCGGATGGCACCGTTGCAAAGCAGACTTTCTGCAGAAGAGGCACAGCTCAAGCTTTTTGCCCTGGCTCTTCGGCTGTGGGAGCAGAGGCCAACCGTTCGTGCTCTACTCCCTGGGATGCTGGGCAGGCCAGCACGGGTGCCAAAGAGGTTCCATTGTAATGGACTTTGAGTTGGGAAATCGAGGAGCGACAGCAATGCGGATGGCACCGTTGCAAAGCTGTCTTTCTGCAGAAGAGGCACAGCTCAAGCTTTTTGCCCGGGCTCTTTGACTGTGGGAGCAGAGGCCAACCGTTCGTGCTCTACTGCCTGGGATGCTGGGCAGCCCAGCACGGGTGCCAAAGAGGTTCCATTGTAATGGACTTTGAGTTGGGAAATGGAGGAGCGACAGCAATGCGGATGGCAGCGTTGCAAAGCTGACTTTCTGCAGAAGAGGCACAGCTCAAGCTTTTTGCCCTGGCTCTTCGGCTGTGGGAGCAGAGGCCAACCGTTCGTGCTCTACTGCCTGGGATGCTGGGCAGCCCAGCCCGGGTGCCAGAGAGGTTCCATTGTAATGGACTTTGAGTTGGGAAATGGAGGAGCAACAGCAATGCGGATGGCACCGTTGCAAAGATGACTTTCTGCAGAAGAGGCACAGCTCAAGTTTTTTGCCCTGGCTCTTCGGCTGTGGGAGCAGAGGCCAACCGTTCGTGCTCTACTCCCTGGGATGCTGGGCAGCCCAGCACGGGTGCCAAAGAGGTTCCATTGTAATGGACTTTGAGTTGGGAAATGGAGGAGCGACAGCAATGCGGATGGCACCGTTGCAAAGCAGACTTTCTGCAGAAGAGGCACAGCTCAAGCTTTTTGCCCTGGCTCTTCGGCTGTGGGAGCAGAGGCCAACCGTTCGTGCTCTACTCCCTGGGATGCTGGGCAGCCCAGCACGGGTGCCAAAGAGGTTCCATTGTAATGGACTTTGAGTTGGGAAATCGAGGAGCGACAGCAATGCGGATGGCACTGTTGCAAAGCTGTCTTTCTGCAGAAGAGGCACAGCTCAAGCTTTTTGCCCTGGCTCTTTGACTGTGGGAGCAGAGGCCAACCGTTCGTGCTCTACTGCCTGGGATGCTGGGCAGCCCAGCACGGGTGCCAAAGAGGTTCCATTGTAATGGACTTTGAGTTGGGAAATGGAGGAGCGACAGCAATGCGGATGGCACCGTTGCAAAGCTGACTTTCTGCAGAAGAGGCACAGCTCAAGCTTTTTGCCCTGGCTCTTCGGCTGTGGGAGCAGAGGCCAACCGTTCGTGCTCTACTCCCTGGGATGCTGGGCAGCCCAGCACGGGTGCCAAAGAGGTTCCATTGTAATGGACTTTGAGTTGGGAAATGGAGGAGCGACAGCAATGCGGATGGCAGCGTTGCAAAGCTGACTTTCTGCAGAAGAGGCACAGCTCAAGCTTTTTGCCCTGGCTCTTCGGCTGTGGGAGCAGAGGCCAACCGTTCATGCTCTACTCCCTGGGATGCTGGGCAGCCCAGCACGGGTGCCAAAGAGGTTCCATTGTAATGGACTTTGAGTTGGGAAATCGAGGAGAGACAGCAATGCGGATGGCACCGTTGCAAAGCTGACTTTCTGCAGAAGAGGCACAGCTCAAGCTTTTTGCCCTGGCTCTTCGGCTGTGGGAGCAGAGGCCAACCGTTCGTGCTCTACTCCCTGGGATGCTGGGCAGCCCAGCACGGGTGCCAAAGAGGTTCCATTGTAATGGACTTTGAGTTGGGAAATCGAGGAGCAACAGCAATGTGGATGGCACCGTTGCAAAGTTGAATTTCTGCAGAAGAGGCACAGCTCCAGTTTTTTGCCCTGGCTCTTTGGCTGTGGGAGCAGAGGCCGACCGTTCGTGCTCTTCTGCCTGGGATGCTGGGCAGCCCAGCACGGGTGCCAAAGAGGTTCCATTGTAATGGACTTTGAGTTGGGAAATCGAAGAGCGACAGCAATGCGGATGGCACCGTTGCAAAGCAGACTTTCTGCAGAAGAGGCACAGCTCAAGCTTTTTGCCCTGGCTCTTCGGCTGTGGGAGCAGAGGCCAACCGTTCGTGCTCTACTCCCTGGGATGCTGGGCAGCCGAGCATGGGTGCCAAAGAGGTTCCATTGTAATGGACTTTGAGTTGGGAAATGGAGGAGCGACAGCAATGCGGATGGCACCGTTGCAAAGCAGACTTTCTGCAGAAGAGGCACAGCTCAAGTTTTTTGCCCTGGCTCTTCGGCTGTGGGAGCAGAGGCCAACCGTTCATGCTCTACTCCCTGGGATGCTGGGCAGCCCAGCACGGGTGCCAAAGAGGTTCCATTGTAATGGACTTTGAGTTGGGAAATGGAGGAGCGACAACAATGCGGATGGCACCGTTGCAAAGCTGACTTTCTGCAGAAGAGGCACAGCTCAAGCTTTTTGCCCTGGCTCTTCGGCTGTGGGAGCAGAGGCCAACCGTTCGTGCTCTACTCCCTGGGATGCTGGGCAGCCCAGCACGGGTGCCAAAGAGGTTCCATTGTAATGGACTTTGAGTTGGGAAATCGAGGAGCGACAGCAATGTGGATGGCACCGTTGCAAAGTTGACTTTCTGCAGAAGAGGCACAGCTCCAGTTTTTTGCCCTGGCTCTTTGGCTGTGGGAGCAGAGGCCGACCGTTCGTGCTCTTCTGCCTGGGATGCTGGGCAGCCCAGCACGGGTGCCAAAGAGGTTCCATTGTAATGGACTTTGAGTTGGGAAATCGAAGAGCGACAGCAATGCGGATGGCACCGTTGCAAAGCAGACTTTCTGCAGAAGAGGCACAGCTCAAGCTTTTTGCCCTGGCTCTTCGGCTGTGGGAGCAGAGGCCAACCGTTCGTGCTCTACTCCCTGGGATGCTGGGCAGCCCAGCAAGGGTGCCAAAGAGGTTCCATTGTAATGGACTTTGAGTTGGGAAATGGAGGAGCGACAGCAATGCGGATGGCACCGTTGCAAAGCAGACTTTCTGCAGAAGAGGCACAGCTCAAGTTTTTTGCCCTGGCTCTTCGGCTGTGGGAGCAGAGGCCAACCGTTCATGCTCTACTCCCTGGGATGCTGGGCAGCCGAGCACGGGTGCCAAAGAGGTTCCATTGTAATGGACTTTGAGTTGGGAAATGGAGGAGCGACAACAATGCGGATGGCACCGTTGCAAAGCTGACTTTCTGCAGAAGAGGCACAGCTCAAGCTTTTTGCCCTGGCTCTTCGGCTGTGGGAGCAGAGGCCAACCGTTCGTGCTCTACTCCCTGGGATGCTGGGCAGCCCAGCACGGGTGCCAAAGAGGTTCCATTGTAATGGACTTTGAGTTGGGATATCGAAGAGCGACAGCAATGCGGATGGCACCGTTGCAAAGCAGACTTTCTGCAGAAGAGGCACAGCTCAAGCTTTTTGCCCTGGCTCTTCGGCTGTGGGAGCAGAGGCCAACCGTTCGTGCTCTACTCCCTGGGATGCTGGGCAGCCCAGCACGGGTGCCAAAGAGGTTCCATTGTAATGGACTTTGAGTTGGGAAATCGAAGAGCGACAGCAATGCGGATGGCACCGTTGCAAAGCTGACTTTCTGCAGAAGAGGCACAGCTCAAGGTTTTTTCCCCTGGCTCTTCGGCTGTAGGAGAAGAGGCCAACCGTTCGTGCTCTACTCCCTGGGATGCTGGGCAGCCCAGCACGGGTGCCAAAGAGGTTCCAATGTAATGGACTTTGAGTTGGGAAATCGAGGAGCGACAGCAATGCGGATGGCACCGTTGCAAAGCTGTCTTTCTGCAGAAGAGGCACAGCTCAAGTTTTTTGCCCTGGCTCTTCGGCTGTGGGAGCAGAGGCCGACCGTTCGTGCTCTACTCCCTGGGATGCTGGGCAGCCCAGCACGGGTGCCAAAGAGGTTCCATTGTAATGGACTTTGAGTTGGGAAATGGAGGAGCGACAGCAATGCGGATGGCACCGTTGCAAAGCAGACTTTCTGCAGAAGAGGCACAGCTCAAGCTTTTTGCCCTGGCTCTTCGGCTGTGGGAGCAGAGGCCAACCGTTCGTGCTCTACTGCCTGGGATGCTGGGCAGGCCAGCACGGGTGCCAAAGAGGTTCCATTGTAATGGACTTTGAGTTGGGAAATGGAGGAGCGACAGCAATGCGGATGGCACCGTTGCAAAGCTGACTTTCTGCAGAAGAGGCACAGCTCAAGCTTTTTGCCCTGGCTCTTCGGCTGTGGGAGCAGAGGCCAACCGTTCGTGCTCTACTGCCTGGGATGCTGGGCAGCCCAGCACGGGTGCCAAAGAGGTTCCATTGTAATGGACTTTGAGTTGGGAAATGGAGGAGCAACAGCAATGCGGATGGCACCGTTGCAAAGCAGACTTTCTGCAGAAGAGGCACAGCTCAAGCTTTTTGCCCTGGCTCTTCGGCTGTGGGAGCAGAGGCCAACCGTTCGTGCTCTACTCCCTGGGATGCTGGGCAGCCCAGCAAGGGTGCCAAAGAGGTTCCATTGTAATGGACTTTGAGTTGGGAAATGGAGGAGCGACAGCAATGCGGATGGCACCGTTGCAAAGCTGACTTTCTGCAGAAGAGGCACAGCTCAAGCTTTTTGCCCTGGCTCTTCGGCTGTGGGAGCAGAGGCCAACCGTTCGTGCTCTACTCCCTGGGATGCTGGGCAGCCCAGCACGGGTGCCAAAGAGGTTCCATTGTAATGGACTTTGAGTTGGGAAATGGAGGAGCGACAGCAATGCGGATGGCAGCGTTGCAAAGCTGACTTTCTGCAGAAGAGGCACAGCTCAAGCTTTTTGCCCTGGCTCTTCGGCTGTGGGAGCAGAGGCCAACCGTTCATGCTCTACTCCCTGGGATGCTGGGCAGCCCAGCACGGGTGCCAAAGAGGTTCCATTGTAATGGACTTTGAGTTGGGAAATCGAGGAGAGACAGCAATGCGGATGGCACCGTTGCAAAGCTGACTTTCTGCAGAAGAGGCACAGCTCAAGCTTTTTGCCCTGGCTCTTCGGCTGTGGGAGCAGAGGCCAACCGTTCCTGCTCTACTCCCTGGGATGCTGGGCAGCCCAGCACGGATGCCAAAGAGGTTCCATTGTAATGGACTTTGAGTTGGGAAATCGAGGAGCAACAGCAATGTGGATGGCACCGTTGCAAAGTTGAATTTCTGCAGAAGAGGCACAGCTCCAGTTTTTTGCCCTGGCTCTTCGGCTGTGGGAGCAGAGGCCGACCGTTCGTGCTCTTCTGCCTGGGATGCTGGGCAGCCCAGCACGGGTGCCAAAGAGGTTCCATTGTAATGGACTTTGAGTTGGGAAATCGAAGAGCGACAGCAATGCGGATGGCACCGTTGCAAAGCAGACTTTCTGCAGAAGAGGCACAGCTCAAGCTTTTTGCCCTGGCTCTTCGGCTGTGGGAGCAGAGGCCAACCGTTCGTGCTCTACTCCCTGGGATGCTGGGCAGCCCAGCAAGGGTGCCAAAGAGGTTCCATTGTAATGGACTTTGAGTTGGGAAATGGAGGAGCGACAGCAATGCGGATGGCACCGTTGCAAAGCAGACTTTCTGCAGAAGAGGCACAGCTCAAGTTTTTTGCCCTGGCTCTTCGGCTGTGGGAGCAGAGGCCAACCGTTCATGCTCTACTCCCTGGGATGCTGGGCAGCCCAGCACGGGTGCCAAAGAGGTTCCATTGTAATGGACTTTGAGTTGGGAAATGGAGGAGCGACAACAATGCGGATGGCACCGTTGCAAAGCTGACTTTCTGCAGAAGAGGCACAGCTCAAGCTTTTTGCCCTGGCTCTTCGGCTGTGGGAGCAGAGGCCAACCGTTCGTGCTCTACTCCCTGGGATGCTGGGCAGCCCAGCACGGGTGCCAAAGAGGTTCCATTGTAATGGACTTTGAGTTGGGAAATCGAGGAGCAACAGCAATGTGGATGGCACCGTTGCAAAGTTGACTTTCTGCAGAAGAGGCACAGCTCCAGTTTTTTGCCCTGGCTCTTTGGCTGTGGGAGCAGAGGCCGACCGTTCGTGCTCTTCTGCCTGGGATGCTGGGCAGCCCAGCACGGGTGCCAAAGAGGTTCCATTGTAATGGACTTTGAGTTGGGAAATGGAGGAGCGACAGCAATGCGGATGGCACCGTTGCAAAGCAGACTTTCTGCAGAAGAGGCACAGCTCAAGCTTTTTGCCCTGGCTCTTCGGCTGTGGGAGCAGAGGCCAACCGTTCGTGCTCTACTCCCTGGGATGCTGGGCAGCCCAGCAAGGGTGCCAAAGAGGTTCCATTGTAATGGACTTTGAGTTGGGAAATGGAGGAGCGACAGCAATGCGGATGGCACCGTTGCAAAGCAGACTTTCTGCAGAAGAGGCACAGCTCAAGTTTTTTGCCCTGGCTCTTCGGCTGTGGGAGCAGAGGCCAACCGTTCATGCTCTACTGCCTGGGATGCTGGGCAGCCGAGCACGGGTGCCAAAGAGGTTCCATTGTAATGGACTTTGAGTTGGGAAATGGAGGAGCGACAACAATGCGGATGGCACCGTTGCAAAGCTGACTTTCTGCAGAAGAGGCACAGCTCAAGCTTTTTGCCCTGGCTCTTCGGCTGTGGGAGCAGAGGCCAACCGTTCGTGCTCTACTCCCTGGGATGCTGGGCAGCCCAGCACGGGTGCCAAAGAGGTTCCATTGTAATGGACTTTGAGTTGGGATATCGAAGAGCGACAGCAATGCGGATGGCACCGTTGCAAAGCAGACTTTCTGCAGAAGAGGCACAGCTCAAGCTTTTTGCCCTGGCTCTTCGGCTGTGGGAGCAGAGGCCAACCGTTCGTGCTCTACTCCCTGGGATGCTGGGCAGCCCAGCACGGGTGCCAAAGAGGTTCCATTGTAATGGACTTTGAGTTGGGAAATCGAAGAGCGACAGCAATGCGGATGGCACCGTTGCAAAGCTGACTTTCTGCAGAAGAGGCACAGCTCAAGGTTTTTTCCCCTGGCTCTTCGGCTGTAGGAGAAGAGGCCAACCGTTCGTGCTCTACTCCCTGGGATGCTGGGCAGCCCAGCACGGGTGCCAAAGAGGTTCCAATGTAATGGACTTTGAGTTGGGAAATCGAGGAGCGACAGCAATGCGGATGGCACCGTTGCAAAGCTGTCTTTCTGCAGAAGAGGCACAGCTCAAGTTTTTTGCCCTGGCTCTTCGGCTGTGGGAGCAGAGGCCGACCGTTCGTGCTCTACTCCCTGGGATGCTGGGCAGCCCAGCACGGGTGCCAAAGAGGTTCCATTGTAATGGACTTTGAGTTGGGAAATGGAGGAGCGACAGCAATGCGGATGGCACCGTTGCAAAGCAGACTTTCTGCAGAAGAGGCACAGCTCAAGCTTTTTGCCCTGGCTCTTCGGCTGTGGGAGCAGAGGCCAACCGTTCGTGCTCTACTGCCTGGGATGCTGGGCAGGCCAGCACGGGTGCCAAAGAGGTTCCATTGTAATGGACTTTGAGTTGGGAAATGGAGGAGCGACAGCAATGCGGATGGCACCGTTGCAAAGCTGACTTTCTGCAGAAGAGGCACAGCTCAAGCTTTTTGCCCTGGCTCTTCGGCTGTGGGAGCAGAGGCCAACCGTTCGTGCTCTACTGCCTGGGATGCTGGACAGCCCAGCACGGGTGCCAAAGAGGTTCCATTGTAATGGACTTTGAGTTGGGAAATGGAGGAGCAACAGCAATGCGGATGGCACCGTTGCAAAGCAGACTTTCTGCAGAAGAGGCACAGCTCAAGCTTTTTGCCCTGGCTCTTCGGCTGTGGGAGCAGAGGCCAACCGTTCGTGCTCTACTCCCTGGGATGCTGGGCAGCCCAGCAAGGGTGCCAAAGAGGTTCCATTGTAATGGACTTTGAGTTGGGAAATGGAGGAGCGACAGCAATGCGGATGGCACCGTTGCAAAGCAGACTTTCTGCAGAAGAGGCACAGCTCAAGTTTTTTGCCCTGGCTCTTCGGCTGTGGGAGCAGAGGCCAACCGTTCGTGCTCTACTGCCTGGGATGCTGGGCAGGCGAGCACGGGTGCCAATGAGGTTCCATTGTAATGGACTTTGAGTTGGGAAATGGAGGAGCAACAGCAATGCGGATGGCACCGTTGCAAAGCAGACTTTCTGCAGAAGAGGCACAGCTCAAGCTTTTTGCCCTGGCTCTTCGGCTGTGTGAGCAGAGGCCAACCGTTCGTGCTCTACTCCCTGGGATGCTGGGCAGCCGAGCATGGGTGCCAAAGAGGTTCCATTGTAATGGACTTTGAGTTGGGAAATGGAGGAGCGACAACAATGCGGATGGCACCGTTGCAAAGCTGACTTTCTGCAGAAGAGGCACAGCTCAAGCTTTTTGCCCTGGCTCTTCGGCTGTGGGAGCAGAGGCCAACCGTTCGTGCTCTACTGCCTGGGATGCTGGGCAGCCCAGCACGGGTGCCAAAGAGGTTCCATTGTAATGGACTTTGAGTTGGGAAATGGAGGAGCGACAGCAATGCGGATGGCACCGTTGCAAAGCTGACTTTCTGCAGAAGAGGCACAGCTCAAGCTTTTTGCCCTGGCTCTTCGGCTGTGGGAGCAGAGGCCAACCGTTCGTGCTCTACTGCCTGGGATGCTGGGCAGCCCAGCCCGGGTGCCAGAGATGTTCCATTGTAATGGACTTTGAGTTGGGAAATGGAGGAGCAACAGCAATGCGGATGGCACCGTTGCAAAGATGACTTTCTGCAGAAGAGGCACAGCTCAAGTTTTTTGCCCTGGCTCTTCGGCTGTGGGAGCAGAGGCCAACCGTTCGTGCTCTACTCCCTGGGATGCTGGGCAGCCCAGCACGGGTGCCAAAGAGGTTCCATTGTAATGGACTTTGAGTTGGGAAATCGAGGAGCGACAGCAATGCGGATGGCACCGTTGCAAAGCAGACTTTCTGCAGAAGAGGCACAGCTCAAGCTTTTTGCCCTGGCTCTTCGGCTGTGGGAGCAGAGGCCAACCGTTCGTGCTCTACTCCCTGGGATGCTGGGCAGCCCAGCACGGGTGCCAAAGAGGTTCCATTGTAATGGACTTTGAGTTGGGAAATCGAGGAGCGACAGCAATGCGGATGGCACTGTTGCAAAGCTGTCTTTCTGCAGAAGAGGCACAGCTCAAGCTTTTTGCCCTGGCTCTTTGACTGTGGGAGCAGAGGCCAACCGTTCGTGCTCTACTGCCTGGGATGCTGGGCAGCCCAGCACGGGTGCCAAAGAGGTTCCATTGTAATGGACTTTGAGTTGGGAAATGGAGGAGCGACAGCAATGCGGATGGCACCGTTGCAAAGCTGACTTTCTGCAGAAGAGGCACAGCTCAAGCTTTTTGCCCTGGCTCTTCGGCTGTGGGAGCAGAGGCCAACCGTTCGTGCTCTACTCCCTGGGATGCTGGGCAGCCCAGCACGGGTGCCAAAGAGGTTCCATTGTAATGGACTTTGAGTTGGGAAATCGAGGAGCAACAGCAATGTGGATGGCACCGTTGCAAAGTTGACTTTCTGCAGAAGAGGCACAGCTCCAGTTTTTTGCCCTGGCTCTTTGGCTGTGGGAGCAGAGGCCGACCGTTCGTGCTCTTCTGCCTGGGATGCTGGGCAGCCCAGCACGGGTGCCAAAGAGGTTCCATTGTAATGGACTTTGAGTTGGGAAATCGAAGAGCGACAGCAATGCGGATGGCACCGTTGCAAAGCTGACTTTCTGCAGAAGAGGTACAGCTCAAGCTTTTTGCCCTGGCTCTTTGGCTGTGGGAGCAGAGGCCAACCGTTCGTGCTCTACTGCCTGGGATGCTGGGCAGCCCAGCACGGGTGCCAAAGAGGTTCCATTGTAATGGACTTTGAGTTGGGAAATCGAGGAGCGACAGCAATGCGGATGGCACCGTTGCAAAGCTGTCTTTCTGCAGAAGAGGCACAGCTCAAGTTTTTTGCCCTGGCTCTTCGGCTGTGGGAGCAGAGGCCGACCGTTCGTGCTCTACTGCCTGGGATGCTGGGCAGCCCAGCACGGGTGCCAAAGAGGTTCCATTGTAATGGACTTTGAGTTGGGAAATGGAGGAGCGACAGCAATGCGGATGGCACCGTTGCAAAGCAGACTTTCTGCAGAAGAGGCACAGCTCAAGCTTTTTGCCCTGGCTCTTCGGCTGTGGGAGCAGAGGCCAACCGTTCGTGCTCTACTGCCTGGGATGCTGGGCAGCCCAGCACGGGTGCCAAAGAGGTTCCATTGTAATGGACTTTGAGTTGGGAAATGGAGGAGCGACAGCAATGCGGATGGCACCGTTGCAAAGGTGACTTTCTGCAGAAGAGGCACAGCTCAAGCTTTTTGCCCTGGCTCTTCGGCTGTGGGAGCAGAGGCCAACCGTTCGTGCTCTACTGCCTGGGATGCTGGGCAGCCCAGCACGGGTGCCAAAGAGGTTCCATTGTAATGGACTTTGAGTTGGGAAATGGAGGAGCGACAGCAATGCGGATGGCACCGTTGCAAAGCTGACTTTCTGCAGAAGAGGCAAAGCTCAAGCTTTTTGCCCTGGCTCTTCGGCTGTGGGAGCAGAGGCCAACCGTTCGTGCTCTACTCCCTGGGATGCTGGGCAGCCCAGCACGGGTGCCAAAGAGGTTCCATTGTAATGGACTTTGAGTTGGGAAATGGAGGAGCGACAGCAATGCGGATGGCAGCGTTGCAAAGCTGACTTTCTGCAGAAGAGGCACAGCTCAAGCTTTTTGCCCTGGCTCTTCGGCTGTGGGAGCAGAGGCCAACCGTTCGTGCTCTACTCCCTGGGATGCTGGGCAGCCCAGCACGGGTGCCAAAGAGGTTCCATTGTAATGGACTTTGAGTTGGGAAATCGAAGAGCGACAGCAATGCGGATGGCACCGTTGCAAAGCAGACTTTCTACAGAAGAGGCACAGCTCAAGCTTTTTGCCCTGGCTCTTCGGCTGTGGGAGCAGAGGCCAACCGTTCGTGCTCTACTCCCTGGGATGCTGGGCAGCCCAGCACGGGTGCCAAAGAGGTTCCATTGTAATGGACTTTGAGTTGGGAAATCGAGGAGCGACAGCAATGCGGATGGCAGCGTTGCAAAGCTGACTTTCTGCAGAAGAGGCACAGCTCAAGTTTTTTGCCCTGGCTCTTCGGCTGTGGGAGCAGAGGCCAACCGTTCATGCTCTACTGCCTGGGATGCTGGGCAGGCGAGCACGGCTGCCAAAGAGGTTCCATTGTAATGGACTTTGAGTTGGGAAATCGAGGAGCGACAGCAATGCGGATGGCACCGTTGCAAAGCTGTCTTTCTGCAGAAGAGGCACAGCTCAAGTTTTTTGCCCTGGCTCTTCGGCTGTGGGAGCAGAGGCCAACCGTTCGTGCTCTACTGCCTGGGATGCTGGGCAGCCCAGCACGGGTGCCAAAGAGGTTCCATTGTAATGGACTTTGAGTTGGGAAATGGAGGAGCGACAGCAATGCGGATGGCACCGTTGCAAAGCTGACTTTCTGCAGAAGAGGCACAGCTCAAGCTTTTTGCCCTGGCTCTTCGGCTGTGGGAGCAGAGGCCAACCGTTCGTGCTCTACTGCCTGGGATGCTGGGCAGCCCAGCACGGGTGCCAAAGAGGTTCCATTGTAATGGACTTTGAGTTGGGAAATCGAGGAGAGACAGCAATGCGGATGGCACCGTTGCAAAGCTGACTTTCTGCAGAAGAGGCACAGCTCAAGCTTTTTGCCCTGGCTCTTCGGCTGCGGGAGCAGAGGCCAACCGTTCCTGCTCTACTCCCTGGGATGCTGGGCAGCCCAGCACGGGTGCCAAAGAGGTTCCATTGTAATGGACTTTGAGTTGGGAAATCGAGGAGCAACAGCAATGTGGATGGCACCGTTGCAAAGTTGAATTTCTGCAGAAGAGGCACAGCTCCAGTTTTTTGCCCTGGCTCTTTGGCTATGGGAGCAGAGGCCGACCGTTCGTGCTCTTCTGCCTGGGATGCTGGGCAGCCCAGCACGGGTGCCAAAGAGGTTCCATTGTAATGGACTTTGAGTTGGGAAATCGAAGAGCGACAGCAATGCGGATGGCACCGTTGCAAAGCAGACTTTCTGCAGAAGAGGCACAGCTCAAGCTTTTTGCCCTGGCTCTTCGGCTGTGGGAGCAGAGGCCAACCGTTCGTGCTCTACTCCCTGGGATGCTGGGCAGCCCAGCAAGGGTGCCAAAGAGGTTCCATTGTAATGGACTTTGAGTTGGGAAATGGAGGAGCGACAGCAATGCGGATGGCACCGTTGCAAAGCAGACTTTCTGCAGAAGAGGCACAGCTCAAGTTTTTTGCCCTGGCTCTTCGGCTGTGGGAGCAGAGGCCAACCGTTCATGCTCTACTGCCTGGGATGCTGGGCAGCCCAGCACGGGTGCCAAAGAGGTTCCATTGTAATGGACTTTGAGTTGGGAAATGGAGGAGCGACAACAATGCGGATGGCAGCGTTGCAAAGCTGACTTTCTGCAGAAGAGGCACAGCTCAAGCTTTTTGCCCTGGCTCTTCGGCTGTGGGAGCAGAGGCCAACCGTTCGTGCTCTACTCCCTGGGATGCTGGGCAGCCCAGCACGGGTGCCAAAGAGGTTCCATTGTAATGGACTTTGAGTTGGGAAATCGAGGAGCAACAGCAATGTGGATGGCACCGTTGCAAAGTTGACTTTCTGCAGAAGAGGCACAGCTCCAGTTTTTTGCCCTGGCTCTTTGGCTGTGGGAGCAGAGGCCGACCGTTCGTGCTCTTCTGCCTGGGATGCTGGGCAGCCCAGCACGGGTGCCAAAGAGGTTCCATTGTAATGGACTTTGAGTTGGGAAATCGAAGAGCGACAGCAATGCGGATGGCACCGTTGCAAAGCAGACTTTCTGCAGAACAGGCACAGCTCAAGCTTTTTCCCCTGGCTCTTCGGCTGTAGGAGAAGAGGCCAACCGTTCGTGCTCTACTCCCTGGGATGCTGGGCAGCCCAGCACGGGTGCCAAAGAGGTTCCAATGTAATGGACTTTGAGTTGGGAAATCGAGGAGCGACAGCAATGCGGATGGCACCGTTGCAAAGCTGTCTTTCTGCAGAAGAGGCACAGCTCAAGTTTTTTGCCCTGGCTCTTCGGCTGTGGGAGCAGAGGCCGACCGTTGGTGCTCTACTCCCTGGGATGCTGGGCAGCCCAGCACGGGTGCCAAAGAGGTTCCATTGTAATGGACTTTGAGTTGGGAAATGGAGGAGCGACAGCAATGCGGATGGCACCGTTGCAAAGCAGACTTTCTGCAGAAGAGGCACAGCTCAAGCTTTTTGCCCTGGCTCTTCGGCTGTGGGAGCAGAGGCCAACCGTTCGTGCTCTACTGCCTGGGATGCTGGGCAGGCCAGCACGGGTGCCAAAGAGGTTCCATTGTAATGGACTTTGAGTTGGGAAATGGAGGAGCGACAGCAATGCGGATGGCACCGTTGCAAAGCTGACTTTCTGCAGAAGAGGCACAGCTCAAGCTTTTTGCCCTGGCTCTTCGGCTGTGGGAGCAGAGGCCAACCGTTCGTGCTCTACTGCCTGGGATGCTGGACAGCCCAGCACGGGTGCCAAAGAGGTTCCATTGTAATGGACTTTGAGTTGGGAAATGGAGGAGCAACAGCAATGCGGATGGTACCGTTGCAAAGCAGACTTTCTGCAGAAGAGGCACAGCTCAAGCTTTTTGCCCTGGCTCTTCGGCTGTGGGAGCAGAGGCCAACCGTTCGTGCTCTACTCCCTGGGATGCTGGGCAGCCGAGCATGGGTGCCAAAGAGGTTCCATTGTAATGGACTTTGAGTTGGGAAATGGAGGAGCGACAACAATGCGGATGGCACCGTTGCAAAGCTGACTTTCTGCAGAAGAGGCACAGCTCAAGCTTTTTGCCCTGGCTCTTCGGCTGTGGGAGCAGAGGCCAACCGTTCGTGCTCTACTCCCTGGGATGCTGGGCAGCCCAGCACGGGTGCCAAAGAGGTTCCATTGTAATGGACTTTGAGTTGGGAAATGGAGGAGCGACAGCAATGCGGATGGCAGCGTTGCAAAGCTGACTTTCTGCAGAAGAGGCACAGCTCAAGCTTTTTGCCCTGGCTCTTCGGCTGTGGGAGCAGAGGCCAACCGTTCGTGCTCTACTGCCTGGGATGCTGGGCAGCCCAGCACGGGTGCCAAAGAGGTTCCATTGTAATGGACTTTGAGTTGGGAAATGGAGGAGCGACAGCAATGCGGATGGCAGCGTTGCAAAGCTGACTTTCTGCAGAAGAGGCACAGCTCAAGCTTTTTGCCCTGGCTCTTCGGCTGTGGGAGCAGAGGCCAACCGTTCATGCTCTACTGCCTGGGATGCTGGGCAGCCCAGCACGGGTGCCAAAGAGGTTCCATTGTAATGGACTTTGAGTTGGGAAATCGAGGAGAGACAGCAATGCGGATGGCACCGTTGCAAAGCTGACTTTCTGCAGAAGAGGCACAGCTCAAGCTTTTTGCCCTGGCTCTTCGGCTGTGGGAGCAGAGGCCAACCGTTCCTGCTCTACTCCCTGGGATGCTGGGCAGCCCAGCACGGGTGCCAAAGAGGTTCCATTGTAAATGGACTTTGAGTTGGGAAATCGAGGAGCAACAGCAATGTGGATGGCACCGTTGCAAAGTTGAATTTCTGCAGAAGAGGCACAGCTCCAGTTTTTTGCCCTGGCTCTTTGGCTGTGGGAGCAGAGGCCGACCGTTCGTGCTCTTCTGCCTGGGATGCTGGGCAGCCCAGCACGGGTGCCAAAGAGGTTCCATTGTAATGGACTTTGATTTGGGAAATCGAAGAGCGACAGCAATGCGGATGGCACCGTTGCAAAGCAGACTTTCTGCAGAAGAGGCACAGCTCAAGCTTTTTGCCCTGGCTCTTCGGCTGTGGGAGCAGAGGCCAACCGTTCGTGCTCTACTCCCTGGGATGCTGGGCAGCCCAGCAAGGGTGCCAAAGAGGTTCCATTGTAATGGACTTTGAGTTGGGAAATGGAGGAGCGACAGCAATGCGGATGGCACCGTTGCAAAGCAGACTTTCTGCAGAAGAGGCACAGCTCAAGTTTTTTGCCCTGGCTCTTCGGCTGTGGGAGCAGAGGCCAACCGTTCATGCTCTACTGCCTGGGACGCTGGGCAGCCCAGCACGGGTGCCAAAGAGGTTCCATTGTAATGGACTTTGAGTTGGGAAATGGAGGAGCGACAACAATGCGGATGGCACCGTTGCAAAGCTGACTTTCTGCAGAAGAGGCACAGCTCAAGCTTTTTGCCCTGGCTCTTCGGCTGTGGGAGCAGAGGCCAACCGTTCGTGCTCTACTGCCTGGGATGCTGGGCAGCCCAGCACGGGTGCCAAAGAGGTTCCATTGTAATGGACTTTGAGTTGGGAAATCGAGGAGCAACAGCAATGTGGATGGCACCGTTGCAAAGTTGACTTTCTGCAGAAGAGGCACAGCTCCAGTTTTTTGCCCTGGCTCTTTGGCTGTGGGAGCAGAGGCCGACCGTTCGTGCTCTTCTGCCTGGGATGCTGGGCAGCCCAGCACGGGTGCCAAAGAGGTTCCATTGTAATGGACTTTGAGTGGGGAAATCGAAGAGCGACAGCAATGCGGATGGCACCGTTGCAAAGCAGACTTTCTGCAGAAGAGGCACAGCTCAAGCTTTTTGCCCTGGCTCTTCGGCTGTGGGAGCAGAGGCCAACCGTTCGTGCTCTACTCCCTGGGATGCTGGGCAGCCCAGCAAGGGTGCCAAAGAGGTTCCATTGTAATGGACTTTGAGTTGGGAAATGGAGGAGCGACAGCAATGCGGATGGCACCGTTGCAAAGCAGACTTTCTGCAGAAGAGGCACAGCTCAAGTTTTTTGCCCTGGCTCTTCGGCTGTGGGAGCAGAGGCCAACCGTTCATGCTCTACTGCCTGGGATGCTGGGCAGCCCAGCACGGGTGCCAAAGAGGTTCCATTGTAATGGACTTTGAGTTGGGAAATGGAGGAGCGACAACAATGCGGATGGCACCGTTGCAAAGCTGACTTTCTGCAGAAGAGGCACAGCTCAAGCTTTTTGCCCTGGCTCTTCGGCTGTGGGAGCAGAGGCCAACCGTTCGTGCTCTACTGCCTGGGATGCTGGGCAGCCCAGCACGGGTGCCAAAGAGGTTCCATTGTAATGGACTTTGAGTTGGGATATCGAAGAGCGACAGCAATGCGGATGGCACCGTTGCAAAGCAGACTTTCTGCAGAAGAGGCACAGCTCAAGCTTTTTGCCCTGGCTCTTCGGCTGTGGGAGCAGAGGCCAACCGTTCGTGCTCTACTCCCTGGGATGCTGGGCAGCCCAGCACGGGTGCCAAAGAGGTTCCATTGTAATGGACTTTGAGTTGGGAAATGGAAGAGCGACAGCAATGCGGATGGCACCGTTGCAAAGCTGACTTTCTGCAGAAGAGGCACAGCTCCAGTTTTTTGCCCTGGCTCTTTGGCTGTGGGAGCAGAGGCCGACCGTTCGTGCTCTTCTGCCTGGGATGCTGGGCAGCCCAGCACGGGTGCCAAAGAGGTTCCATTGTAATGGACTTTGAGTTGGGAAATCGAAGAGCGACAGCAATGCGGATGGCACCGTTGCAAAGCAGACTTTCTGCAGAAGAGGCACAGCTCAAGCTTTTTGCCCTGGCTCTTCGGCTGTGGGAGCAGAGGCCAACCGTTCGTGCTCTACTCCCTGGGATGCTGGGCAGCCCAGCAAGGGTGCCAAAGAGGTTCCATTGTAATGGACTTTGAGTTGGGAAATGGAGGAGCGACAGCAATGCGGATGGCACCGTTGCAAAGCAGACTTTCTGCAGAAGAGGCACAGCTCAAGTTTTTTGCCCTGGCTCTTCGGCTGTGGGAGCAGAGGCCAACCGTTCATGCTCTACTGCCTGGGATGCTGGGCAGCCAAGCACGGGTGCCAAAGAGGTTCCATTGTAATGGACTTTGAGTTGGGAAATGGAGGAGCGACAACAATGCGGATGGCACCGTTGCAAAGCTGACTTTCTGCAGAAGAGGCACAGCTCAAGCTTTTTGCCCTGGCTCTTCGGCTGTGGGAGCAGAGGCCAACCGTTCGTGCTCTACTCCCTGGGATGCTGGGCAGCCCAGCACGGGTGCCAAAGAGGTTCCATTGTAATGGACTTTGAGTTGGGATATCGAAGAGCGACAGCAATGCGGATGGCACCGTTGCAAAGCAGACTTTCTGCAGAAGAGGCACAGCTCAAGCTTTTTGCCCTGGCTCTTCGGCTGTGGGAGCAGAGGCCAACCGTTCGTGCTCTACTCCCTGGGATGCTGGGCAGCCCAGCACGGGTGCCAAAGAGGTTCCATTGTAATGGACTTTGAGTTGGGAAATCGAAGAGCGACAGCAATGCGGATGGCACCGTTGCAAAGCTGACTTTCTGCAGAAGAGGCACAGCTCAAGGTTTTTTCCCCTGGCTCTTCGGCTGTAGGAGAAGAGGCCAACCGTTCGTGCTCTACTCCCTGGGATGCTGGGCAGCCCAGCACGGGTGCCAAAGAGGTTCCAATGTAATGGACTTTGAGTTGGGAAATGGAGGAGCGACAGCAATGCGGATGGCACCGTTGCAAAGCTGTCTTTCTGCAGAAGAGGCACAGCTCAAGTTTTTTGCCCTGGCTCTTCGGCTGTGGGAGCAGAGGCCGACCGTTCGTGCTCTACTCCCTGGGATGCTGGGCAGCCCAGCACGGGTGCCAAAGAGGTTCCATTGTAATGGACTTTGAGTTGGGAAATGGAGGAGCGACAGCAATGCGGATGGCACCGTTGCAAAGCAGACTTTCTGCAGAAGAGGCACAGCTCAAGCTTTTTGCCCTGGCTCTTCGGCTGTGGGAGCAGAGGCCAACCGTTCGTGCTCTACTGCCTGGGATGCTGGGCAGGCCAGCACGGGTGCCAAAGAGGTTCCATTGTAATGGACTTTGAGTTGGGAAATGGAGGAGCGACAGCAATGCGGATGGCACCGTTGCAAAGCAGACTTTCTGCAGAAGAGGCACAGCTCAAGCTTTTTGCCCTGGCTCTTCGGCTGTGGGAGCAGAGGCCAACCGTTCGTGCTCTACTCCCTGGGATGCTGGGCAGCCGAGCATGGGTGCCAAAGAGGTTCCATTGTAATGGACTTTGAGTTGGGAAATGGAGGAGCGACAACAATGCGGATGGCACCGTTGCAAAGCTGACTTTCTGCAGAAGAGGCACAGCTCAAGCTTTTTGCCCTGGCTCTTCGGCTGTGGGAGCAGAGGCCAACCGTTCGTGCTCTACTGCCTGGGATGCTGGGCAGCCCAGCACGGGTGCCAAAGAGGTTCCATTGTAATGGACTTTGAGTTGGGAAATGGAGGAGCGACAACAATGCGGATGGCACCGTTGCAAAGCTGACTTTCTGCAGAAGAGGCACAGCTCAAGCTTTTTGCCCTGGCTCTTCGGCTGTGGGAGCAGAGGCCAACCGTTCGTGCTCTACTGCCTGGGATGCTGGGCAGCCCAGCCCGGGTGCCAGAGATGTTCCATTGTAATGGACTTTGAGTTGGGAAATGGAGGAGCAACAGCAATGCGGATGGCACCGTTGCAAAGCTGACTTTCTGCAGAAGAGGCACAGCTCAAGTTTTTTGCCCTGGCTCTTCGGCTGTGGGAGCAGAGGCCAACCGTTCGTGCTCTACTCCCTGGGATGCTGGGCAGCCGAGCACGGGTGCCAAAGAGGTTCCATTGTAATGGACTATGAGTTGGGAAATCGAGGAGCGACAGCAATGCGGATGGCACCGTTGCAAAGCAGACTTTCTGCAGAAGAGGCACAGCTCAAGCTTTTTGCCCTGGCTCTTCGGCTGTGGGAGCAGAGGCCAACCGTTCGTGCTCTACTCCCTGGGATGCTGGGCAGCACAGCACGGGTGCCAAAGAGGTTCCATTGTAATGGACTTTGAGTTGGGAAATCGAGGAGCGACAGCAATGCGGATGGCACCGTTGCAAAGCTGTCTTTCTGCAGAAGAGGCACAGCTCAAGCTTTTTGCCCTGGCTCTTTGACTGTGGGAGCAGAGGCCAACCGTTCGTGCTCTACTGCCCGGGATGCTGGGCAGCCCAGCACGGGTGCCAAAGAGGTTCCATTGTAATGGACTTTGAGTTGGGAAATGGAGGAGCGACAGCAATGCGGATGGCAGCGTTGCAAAGCTGACTTTCTGCAGAAGAGGCACAGCTCAAGCTTTTTGCCCTGGCTCTTCGGCTGTGGGAGCAGAGGCCAACCGTTCGTGCTCTACTCCCTGGGATGCTGGGCAGCCCAGCCCGGGTGCCAGAGAGGTTCCATTGTAATGGACTTTGAGTTGGGATATGGAGGAGCAACAGCAATGCGGATGGCACCGTTGCAAAGATGACTTTCTGCAGAAGAGGCACAGCTCAAGTTTTTTGCCCTGGCTCTTCGGCTGTGGGAGCAGAGGCCAACCGTTCGTGCTCTACTCCCTGGGATGCTGGGCAGCCCAGCACGGGTGCCAAAGAGGTTCCATTGTAATGGACTTTGAGTTGGGAAATGGAGGAGCGACAGCAATGCGGATGGCACCGTTGCAAAGCAGACTTTCTGCAGAAGAGGCACAGCTCAAGCTTTTTGCCCTGGCTCTTCGGCTGTGGGAGCAGAGGCCAACCGTTCGTGCTCTACTCCCTGGGATGCTGGGCAGCCCAGCACGGGTGCCAAAGAGGTTCCATTGTAATGGACTTTGAGTTGGGAAATCGAGGAGCGACAGCAATGCGGATGGCACTGTTGCAAAGCTGTCTTTCTGCAGAAGAGGCACAGCTCAAGCTTTTTGCCCTGGCTCTTTGACTGTGGGAGCAGAGGCCAACCGTTCGTGCTCTACTGCCTGGGATGCTGGGCAGCCCAGCACGGGTGCCAAAGAGGTTCCATTGTAATGGACTTTGAGTTGGGAAATGGAGGAGCGACAGCAATGCGGATGGCACCGTTGCAAAGCTGACTTTCTGCAGAAGAGGCACAGCTCAAGCTTTTTGCCCTGGCTCTTCGGCTGTGGGAGCAGAGGCCAACCGTTCGTGCTCTACTCCCTGGGATGCTGGGCAGCCCAGCACGGGTGCCAAAGAGGTTCCATTGTAATGGACTTTGAGTTGGGAAATCGAGGAGCAACAGCAATGTGGATGGCACCGTTGCAAAGTTGACTTTCTGCAGAAGAGGCACAGCTCCAGTTTTTTGCCCTGGCTCTTTGGCTGTGGGAGCAGAGGCCGACCGTTCGTGCTCTTCTGCCTGGGATGCTGGGCAGCCCAGCACGGGTGCCAAAGAGGTTCCATTGTAATGGACTTTGAGTTGGGAAATCGAGGAGCGACAGCAATGCGGATGGCACCGTTGCAAAGCAGACTTTCTGCAGAAGAGGCACAGCTCAAGCTTTTTGCCCTGGCTCTTCGGCTGTGGGAGCAGAGGCCAACCGTTCGTGCTCTACTCCCTGGGATGCTGGGCAGCCCAGCAAGGGTGCCAAAGAGGTTCCATTGTAATGGACTTTGAGTTGGGAAATGGAGGAGCGACAGCAATGCGGATGGCACCGTTGCAAAGCAGACTTTCTGCAGAAGAGGCACAGCTCAAGTTTTTTTGCCCTGGCTCTTCGGCTGTGGGAGCAGAGGCCAACCGTTCATGCTCTACTGCCTGGGATGCTGGGCAGCCGAGCACGGGTGCCAAAGAGGTTCCATTGTAATGGACTTTGAGTTGGGAAATGGAGGAGCGACAACAATGCGGATGGCACCGTTGCAAAGCAGACTTTCTGCAGAAGAGGCACAGCTCAAGCTTTTTGCCCTGGCTCTTCGGCTGTGGGAGCAGAGGCCAACCGTTCGTGCTCTACTCCCTGGGATGCTGGGCAGCCCAGCAAGGGTGCCAAAGAGGTTCCATTGTAATGGACTTTGAGTTGGGAAATGGAAGAGCGACAGCAATGCGGATGGCACCGTTGCAAAGCTGACTTTCTGCAGAAGAGGCACAGCTCAAGTTTTTTGCCCTGGCTCTTTGGCTGTGGGAGCAGAGGCCGACCGTTCGTGCTCTTCTGCCTGGGATGCTGGGCAGCCCAGCACGGGTGCCAAAGAGGTTCCATTGTAATGGACTTTGAGTTGGGAAATCGAAGAGCGACAGCAATGCGGATGGCACCGTTGCAAAGCAGACTTTCTGCAGAAGAGGCACAGCTCAAGCTTTTTGCCCTGGCTCTTCGGCTGTGGGAGCAGAGGCCAACCGTTCGTGCTCTACTCCCTGGGATGCTGGGCAGCCCAGCAAGGGTGCCAAAGAGGTTCCATTGTAATGGACTTTGAGTTGGGAAATGGAGGAGCGACAGCAATGCGGATGGCACCGTTGCAAAGCAGACTTTCTGCAGAAGAGGCACAGCTCAATTTTTTTGCCCTGGCTCTTCGGCTGTGGGAGCAGAGGCCAACCGTTCATGCTCTACTGCCTGGGATGCTGGGCAGCCAAGCACGGGTGCCAAAGAGGTTCCATTGTAATGGACTTTGAGTTGGGAAATGGAGGAGCGACAACAATGCGGATGGCACCGTTGCAAAGCTGACTTTCTGCAGAAGAGGCACAGCTCAAGCTTTTTGCCCTGGCTCTTCGGCTGTGGGAGCAGAGGCCAACCGTTCGTGCTCTACTCCCTGGGATGCTGGGCAGCCCAGCACGGGTGCCAAAGAGGTTCCATTGTAATGGACTTTGAGTTGGGATATCGAAGAGCGACAGCAATGCGGATGGCACCGTTGCAAAGCAGACTTTCTGCAGAAGAGGCACAGCTCAAGCTTTTTGCCCTGGCTCTTCGGCTGTGGGAGCAGAGGCCAACCGTTCGTGCTCTACTCCCTGGGATGCTGGGCAGCCCAGCACGGGTGCCAAAGAGGTTCCATTGTAATGGACTTTGAGTTGGGAAATCGAAGAGCGACAGCAATGCGGATGGCACCGTTGCAAAGCTGACTTTCTGCAGAAGAGGCACAGCTCAAGGTTTTTTCCCCTGGCTCTTCGGCTGTAGGAGAAGAGGCCAACCGTTCGTGCTCTACTCCCTGGGATGCTGGGCAGCCCAGCACGGGTGCCAAAGAGGTTCCAATGTAATGGACTTTGAGTTGGGAAATGGAGGAGCGACAGCAATGCGGATGGCACCGTTGCAAAGCTGTCTTTCTGCAGAAGAGGCACAGCTCAAGTTTTTTGCCCTGGCTCTTCGGCTGTGGGAGCAGAGGCCGACCGTTCGTGCTCTACTCCCTGGGATGCTGGGCAGCCCAGCACGGGTGCCAAAGAGGTTCCATTGTAATGGACTTTGAGTTGGGAAATGGAGGAGCGACAGCAATGCGGATGGCACCGTTGCAAAGCAGACTTTCTGCAGAAGAGGCACAGCTCAAGCTTTTTGCCCTGGCTCTTCGGCTGTGGGAGCAGAGGCCAACCGTTCGTGCTCTACTGCCTGGGATGCTGGGCAGGCCAGCACGGGTGCCAAAGAGGTTCCATTGTAATGGACTTTGAGTTGGGAAATGGAGGAGCGACAGCAATGCGGATGGCACCGTTGCAAAGCAGACTTTCTGCAGAAGAGGCACAGCTCAAGCTTTTTGCCCTGGCTCTTCGGCTGTGGGAGCAGAGGCCAACCGTTCGTGCTCTACTCCCTGGGATGCTGGGCAGCCGAGCATGGGTGCCAAAGAGGTTCCATTGTAATGGACTTTGAGTTGGGAAATGGAGGAGCGACAACAATGCGGATGGCACCGTTGCAAAGCTGACTTTCTGCAGAAGAGGCACAGCTCAAGCTTTTTACCCTGGCTCTTCGGCTGTGGGAGCAGAGGCCAACCGTTCGTGCTCTACTGCCTGGGATGCTGGGCAGCCCAGCACGGGTGCCAAAGAGGTTCCATTGTAATGGACTTTGAGTTGGGAAATGGAGGAGCGACAGCAATGCGGATGGCACCGTTGCAAAGCTGACTTTCTGCAGAAGAGGCACAGCTCAAGCTTTTTGCCCTGGCTCTTCGGCTGTGGGAGCAGAGGCCAACCGTTCGTGCTCTACTGCCTGGGATGCTGGGCAGCCCAGCCCGGGTGCCAGAGATGTTCCATTGTAATGGACTTTGAGTTGGGAAATGGAGGAGCAACAGCAATGCGGATGGCACCGTTGCAAAGCTGACTTTCTGCAGAAGAGGCACAGCTCAAGTTTTTTGCCCTGGCTCTTCGGCTGTGGGAGCAGAGGCCAACCGTTCGTGCTCTACTCCCTGGGATGCTGGGCAGCCGAGCACGGGTGCCAAAGAGGTTCCATTGTAATGGACTATGAGTTGGGAAATCGAGGAGCGACAGCAATGCGGATGGCACCGTTGCAAAGCAGACTTTCTGCAGAAGAGGCACAGCTCAAGCTTTTTGCCCTGGCTCTTCGGCTGTGGGAGCAGAGGCCAACCGTTCGTGCTCTACTCCCTGGGATGCTGGGCAGCCCAGCACGGGTGCCAAAGAGGTTCCATTGTAATGGACTTTGAGTTGGGAAATCGAGGAGCGACAGCAATGCGGATGGCACCGTTGCAAAGCTGTCTTTCTGCAGAAGAGGCACAGCTCAAGCTTTTTGCCCGGGCTCTTTGACTGTGGGAGCAGAGGCCAACCGTTCGTGCTCTACTGCCTGGGATGCTGGGCAGCCCAGCACGGGTGCCAAAGAGGTTCCATTGTAATGGACTTTGAGTTGGGAAATGGAGGAGCGACAGCAATGCGGATGGCAGCGTTGCAAAGCTGACTTTCTGCAGAAGAGGCACAGCTCAAGCTTTTTGCCCTGGCTCTTCGGCTGTGGGAGCAGAGGCCAACCGTTCGTGCTCTACTCCCTGGGATGCTGGGCAGCCCAGCCCGGGTGCCAGAGAGGTTCCATTGTAATGGACTTTGAGTTGGGAAATGGAGGAGCAACAGCAATGCGGATGGCACCGTTGCAAAGATGACTTTCTGCAGAAGAGGCACAGCTCAAGTTTTTTGCCCTGGCTCTTCGGCTGTGGGAGCAGAGGCCAACCGTTCGTGCTCTACTCCCTGGGATGCTGGGCAGCCCAGCACGGGTGCCAAAGAGGTTCCATTGTAATGGACTTTGAGTTGGGAAATGGAGGAGCGACAGCAATGCGGATGGCACCGTTGCAAAGCAGACTTTCTGCAGAAGAGGCACAGCTCAAGCTTTTTGCCCTGGCTCTTCGGCTGTGGGAGCAGAGGCCAACCGTTCGTGCTCTACTCCCTGGGATGCTGGGCAGCCCAGCACGGGTGCCAAAGAGGTTCCATTGTAATGGACTTTGAGTTGGGAAATCGAGGAGCGACAGCAATGCGGATGGCACTGTTGCAAAGCTGTCTTTCTGCAGAAGAGGCACAGCTCAAGCTTTTTGCCCTGGCTCTTTGACTGTGGGAGCAGAGGCCAACCGTTCGTGCTCTACTCCCTGGGATGCTGGGCAGCCCAGCACGGGTGCCAAAGAGGTTCCATTGTAATGGACTTTGAGTTGGGAAATGGAGGAGCGACAGCAATGCGGATGGCACCGTTGCAAAGCTGACTTTCTGCAGAAGAGGCACAGCTCAAGCTTTTTGCCCTGGCTCTTCGGCTGTGGGAGCAGAGGCCAACCGTTCGTGCTCTACTCCCTGGGATGCTGGGCAGCCCAGCACGGGTGCCAAAGAGGTTCCATTGTAATGGACTTTGAGTTGGGAAATCGAGGAGCAACAGCAATGTGGATGGCACCGTTGCAAAGTTGACTTTCTGCAGAAGAGGCACAGCTCCAGTTTTTTGCCCTGGCTCTTTGGCTGTGGGAGCAGAGGCCGACCGTTCGTGCTCTTCTGCCTGGGATGCTGGGCAGCCCAGCACGGGTGCCAAAGAGGTTCCATTGTAATGGACTTTGAGTTGGGAAATCGAGGAGCGACAGCAATGCGGATGGCACCGTTGCAAAGCAGACTTTCTGCAGAAGAGGCACAGCTCAAGCTTTTTGCCCTGGCTCTTCGGCTGTGGGAGCAGAGGCCAACCGTTCGTGCTCTACTCCCTGGGATGCTGCGCAGCCCAGCAAGGGTGCCAAAGAGGTTCCATTGTAATGGACTTTGAGTTGGGAAATGGAGGAGCGACAGCAATGCGGATGGCACCGTTGCAAAGCAGACTTTCTGCAGAAGAGGCACAGCTCAAGTTTTTTTGCCCTGGCTCTTCGGCTGTGGGAGCAGAGGCCAACCGTTCATGCTCTACTGCCTGGGATGCTGGGCAGCCGAGCACGGGTGCCAAAGAGGTTCCATTGTAATGGACTTTGAGTTGGGAAATGGAGGAGCGACAACAATGCGGATGGCACCGTTGCAAAGCTGACTTTCTGCAGAAGAGGCACAGCTCAAGCTTTTTGCCCTGGCTCTTCGGCTGTGGGAGCAGAGGCCAACCGTTCGTGCTCTACTCCCTGGGATGCTGGGCAGCCCAGCACGGGTGCCAAAGAGGTTCCATTGTAATGGACTTTGAGTTGGGAAATCGAGGAGCGACAGCAATGCGGATGGCAGCGTTGCAAAGCTGACTTTCTGCAGAACAGGCACAGCTCAAGCTTTTTGCCCTGGCTCTTCGGCTGTGGGAGCAGAGGCCAACCGTTCGTGCTCTACTCCCTGGGATGCTGGGCAGCCCAGCACGGGTGCCAAAGAGGTTCCATTGTAATGGACTTTGAGTTGGGAAATCGAAGAGCGACAGCAATGCGGATGGCACCGTTGCAAAGCTGACTTTCTGCAGAAGAGGTACAGCTCAAGCTTTTTGCCCTGGCTCTTTGGCTGTGGGAGCAGAGGCCAACCGTTCGTGCTCTACTGCCTGGGATGCTGGGCAGCCCAGCACGGGTGCCAAAGAGGTTCCATTGTAATGGACTTTGAGTTGGGAAATCGAGGAGCGACAGCAATGCGGATGGCACCGTTGCAAAGCTGTCTTTCTGCAGAAGAGGCACAGCTCAAGTTTTTTGCCCTGGCTCTTCGGCTGTGGGAGCAGAGGCCGACCGTTCGTGCTCTACTGCCTGGGATGCTGGGCAGCCCAGCACGGGTGCCAAAGAGGTTCCATTGTAATGGACTTTGAGTTGGGAAATGGAGGAGCGACAGCAATGCGGATGGCACCGTTGCAAAGCAGACTTTCTGCAGAAGAGGCACAGCTCAAGCTTTTTGCCCTGGCTCTTCGGCTGTGGGAGCAGAGGCCAACCGTTCGTGCTCTACTGCCTGGGATGCTGGGCAGCCCAGCACGGGTGCCAAAGAGGTTCCATTGTAATGGACTTTGAGTTGGGAAATGGAGGAGCGACAGCAATGCGGATGGCACCGTTGCAAAGGTGACTTTCTGCAGAAGAGGCACAGCTCAAGCTTTTTGCCCTGGCTCTTCGGCTGTGGGAGCAGAGGCCAACCGTTCGTGCTCTACTGCCTGGGATGCTGGGCAGCCCAGCACGGGTGCCAAAGAGGTTCCATTGTAATGGACTTTGAGTTGGGAAATGGAGGAGCGACAGCAATGCGGATGGCACCGTTGCAAAGCTGACTTTCTGCAGAAGAGGCAAAGCTCAAGCTTTTTGCCCTGGCTCTTCGGCTGTGGGAGCAGAGGCCAACCGTTCGTGCTCTACTCCCTGGGATGCTGGGCAGCCCAGCACGGGTGCCAAAGAGGTTCCATTGTAATGGACTTTGAGTTGGGAAATCGAGGAGCGACAGCAATGCGGATGGCAGCGTTGCAAAGCTGACTTTCTGCAGAAGAGGCACAGCTCAAGCTTTTTGCCCTGGCTCTTCGGCTGTGGGAGCAGAGGCCAACCGTTCATGCTCTACTGCCTGGGATGCTGGGCAGCCGAGCACGGGTGCCAAAGAGGTTCCATTGTAATGGACTTTGAGTTGGGAAATGGAGGAGCGACAACAATGCGGATGGCACCGTTGCAAAGCTGACTTTCTGCAGAAGAGGCACAGCTCAAGCTTTTTGCCCTGGCTCTTCGGCTGTGGGAGCAGAGGCCAACCGTTCGTGCTCTACTCCCTGGGATGCTGGGCAGCCCAGCACGGGTGCCAAAGAGGTTCCATTGTAATGGACTTTGAGTTGGGAAATGGAAGAGCGACAGCAATGCGGATGGCACCGTTGCAAAGCAGACTTTCTACAGAAGAGGCACAGCTCAAGCTTTTTGCCCTGGCTCTTCGGCTGTAGGAGCAGAGGCCAACCGTTCGTGCTCTACTCCCTGGGATGCTGGGCAGCCCAGCACGGGTGCCAAAGAGGTTCCATTGTAATGGACTTTGAGTTGGGAAATCGAGGAGCGACAGCAATGCGGATGGCAGCGTTGCAAAGCTGACTTTCTGCAGAAGAGGCACAGCTCAAGTTTTTTGCCCTGGCTCTTCGGCTGTGGGAGCAGAGGCCAACCGTTCATGCTCTACTGCCTGGGATGCTGGGCAGGCGAGCACGGCTGCCAAAGAGGTTCCATTGTAATGGACTTTGAGTTGGGAAATCGAGGAGCGACAGCAATGCGGATGGCACCGTTGCAAAGCTGTCTTTCTGCAGAAGAGGCACAGCTCAAGTTTTTTGCCCTGGCTCTTCGGCTGTGGGAGCAGAGGCCGACCGTTCGTGCTCTACTCCCTGGGATGCTGGGCAGCCCAGCACGGGTGCCAAAGAGGTTCCATTGTAATGGACTTTGAGTTGGGAAATGGAGGAGCGACAGCAATGCGGATGGCACCGTTGCAAAGCAGACTTTCTGCAGAAGAGGCACAGCTCAAGCTTTTTGCCCTGGCTCTTCGGCTGTGGGAGCAGAGGCCAACCGTTCGTGCTCTACTGCCTGGGATGCTGGGCAGCCCAGCACGGGTGCCAAAGAGGTTCCATTGTAATGGACTTTGAGTTGGGAAATGGAGGAGCGACAGCAATGCGGATGGCACCGTTGCAAAGCTGACTTTCTGCAGAAGAGGCACAGCTCAAGCTTTTTGCCCTGGCTCTTCGGCTGTGGGAGCAGAGGCCAACCGTTCGTGCTCTACTGCCTGGGATGCTGGGCAGCCCAGCACGGGTGCCAAAGAGGTTCCATTGTAATGGACTTTGAGTTGGGAAATCGAGGAGAGACAGCAATGCGGATGGCACCGTTGCAAAGCTGACTTTCTGCAGAAGAGGCACAGCTCAAGCTTTTTGCCCTGGCTCTTCGGCTGTGGGAGCAGAGGCCAACCGTTCGTGCTCTACTCCCTGGGATGCTGGGCAGCCCAGCACGGGTGCCAAAGAGGTTCCATTGTAATGGACTTTGAGTTGGGAAATCGAGGAGCAACAGCAATGTGGATGGCACCGTTGCAAAGTTGAATTTCTGCAGAAGAGGCACAGCTCCAGTTTTTTGCCCTGGCTCTTTGGCTGTGGGAGCAGAGGCCGACCGTTCGTGCTCTTCTGCCTGGGATGCTGGGCAGCCCAGCACGGGTGCCAAAGAGGTTCCATTGTAATGGACTTTGAGTTGGGAAATCGAAGAGCGACAGCAATGCGGATGGCACCGTTGCAAAGCAGACTTTCTGCAGAAGAGGCACAGCTCAAGCTTTTTGCCCTGGCTCTTCGGCTGTGGGAGCAGAGGCCAACCGTTCGTGCTCTACTCCCTGGGATGCTGGGCAGCCCAGCAAGGGTGCCAAAGAGGTTCCATTGTAATGGACTTTGAGTTGGGAAATGGAGGAGCGACAGCAATGCGGATGGCACCGTTGCAAAGCAGACTTTCTGCAGAAGAGGCACAGCTCAAGTTTTTTGCCCTGGCTCTTCGGCTGTGGGAGCAGAGGCCAACCGTTCATGCTCTACTGCCTGGGATGCTGGGCAGCCCAGCACGGGTGCCAAAGAGGTTCCATTGTAATGGACTTTGAGTTGGGAAATGGAGGAGCGACAACAATGCGGATGGCAGCGTTGCAAAGCTGACTTTCTGCAGAAGAGGCACAGCTCAAGCTTTTTGCCCTGGCTCTTCGGCTGTGGGAGCAGAGGCCAACCGTTCGTGCTCTACTCCCTGGGATGCTGGGCAGCCCAGCACGGGTGCCAAAGAGGTTCCATTGTAATGGACTTTGAGTTGGGAAATCGAGGAGCAACAGCAATGTGGATGGCACCGTTGCAAAGTTGACTTTCTGCAGAAGAGGCACAGCTCCAGTTTTTTGCCCTGGCTCTTTGGCTGTGGGAGCAGAGGCCGACCGTTCGTGCTCTTCTGCCTGGGATGCTGGGCAGCCCAGCACGGGTGCCAAAGAGGTTCCATTGTAATGGACTTTGAGTTGGGAAATCGAAGAGCGACAGCAATGCGGATGGCACCGTTGCAAAGCAGACTTTCTGCAGAAGAGGCACAGCTCAAGCTTTTTGCCCTGGCTCTTCGGCTGTGGGAGCAGAGGCCAACCGTTCGTGCTCTACTGCCTGGGATGCTGGGCAGCCCAGCACGGGTGCCAAAGAGGTTCCATTGTAATGGACTTTGAGTTGGGAAATGGAGGAGCGACAGCAATGCGGATGGCACCGTTGCAAAGCAGACTTTCTGCAGAAGAGGCACAGCTCAAGTTTTTTGCCCTGGCTCTTCGGCTGTGGGAGCAGAGGCCAACCGTTCATGCTCTACTGCCTGGGATGCTGGGCAGCCCAGCACGGGTGCCAAAGAGGTTCCATTGTAATGGACTTTGAGTTGGGAAATGGAGGAGCAACAGCAATGCGGATGGCACCGTTGCAAAGCTGACTTTCTGCAGAAGAGGCACAGCTCAAGCTTTTTGCCCTGGCTCTTCGGCTGTGGGAGCAGAGGCCAACCGTTCGTGCTCTACTCCCTGGGATGCTGGGCAGCCCAGCACGGGTGCCAAAGAGGTTCCATTGTAATGGACTTTGAGTTGGGATATCGAAGAGCGACAGCAATGCGGATGGCACCGTTGCAAAGCAGACTTTCTGCAGAAGAGGCACAGCTCAAGCTTTTTGCCCTGGCTCTTCGGCTGTGGGAGCAGAGGCCAACCGTTCATGCTCTACTCCCTGGGATGCTGGGCAGCCCAGCAAGGGTGCCAAAGAGGTTCCATTGTAATGGACTTTGAGTTGGGAAATGGAGGAGCGACAGCAATGCGGATGGCACCGTTGCAAAGCAGACTTTCTGCAGAAGAGGCACAGCTCAAGTTTTTTGCCCTGGCTCTTCGGCTGTGGGAGCAGAGGCCAACCGTTCATGCTCTACTGCCTGGGATGCTGGGCAGCCCAGCACGGGTGCCAAAGAGGTTCCATTGTAATGGACTTTGAGTTGGGAAATGGAGGAGCGACAACAATGCGGATGGCAGCGTTGCAAAGCTGACTTTCTGCAGAAGAGGCACAGCTCAAGCTTTTTGCCCTGGCTCTTCGGCTGTGGGAGCAGAGGCCAACCGTTCGTGCTCTACTCCCTGGGATGCTGGGCAGCCCAGCACGGGTGCCAAAGAGGTTCCATTGTAATGGACTTTGAGTTGGGAAATCGAGGAGCAACAGCAATGTGGATGGCACCGTTGCAAAGTTGACTTTCTGCAGAAGAGGCACAGCTCCAGTTTTTTGCCCTGGCTCTTTGGCTGTGGGAGCAGAGGCCGACCGTTCGTGCTCTTCTGCCTGGGATGCTGGGCAGCCCAGCACGGGTGCCAAAGAGGTTCCATTGTAATGGACTTTGAGTTGGGAAATCGAAGAGCGACAGCAATGCGGATGGCACCGTTGCAAAGCAGACTTTCTGCAGAAGAGGCACAGCTCAAGCTTTTTGCCCTGGCTCTTCGGCTGTGGGAGCAGAGGCCAACCGTTCGTGCTCTACTGCCTGGGATGCTGGGCAGCCCAGCACGGGTGCCAAAGAGGTTCCATTGTAATGGACTTTGAGTTGGGAAATGGAGGAGCGACAGCAATGCGGATGGCACCGTTGCAAAGCAGACTTTCTGCAGAAGAGGCACAGCTCAAGTTTTTTGCCCTGGCTCTTCGGCTGTGGGAGCAGAGGCCAACCGTTCATGCTCTACTGCCTGGGATGCTGGGCAGCCGAGCACGGGTGCCAAAGAGGTTCCATTGTAATGGACTTTGAGTTGGGAAATGGAGGAGCAACAGCAATGCGGATGGCACCGTTGCAAAGCTGACTTTCTGCAGAAGAGGCACAGCTCAAGCTTTTTGCCCTGGCTCTTCGGCTGTGGGAGCAGAGGCCAACCGTTCGTGCTCTACTCCCTGGGATGCTGGGCAGCCCAGCACGGGTGCCAAAGAGGTTCCATTGTAATGGACTTTGAGTTGGGATATCGAAGAGCGACAGCAATGCGGATGGCACCGTTGCAAAGCAGACTTTCTGCAGAAGAGGCACAGCTCAAGCTTTTTGCCCTGGCTCTTCGGCTGTGGGAGCAGAGGCCAACCGTTCGTGCTCTACTCCCTGGGATGCTGGGCAGCCCAGCACGGGTGCCAAAGAGGTTCCATTGTAATGGACTTTGAGTTGGGAAATCGAAGAGCGACAGCAATGCGGATGGCACCGTTGCAAAGCTGACTTTCTGCAGAAGAGGCACAGCTCAAGGTTTTTTCCCCTGGCTCTTCGGCTGTAGGAGAAGAGGCCAACCGTTCGTGCTCTACTCCCTGGGATGCTGGGCAGCCCAGCACGGGTGCCAAAGAGGTTCCAATGTAATGGACTTTGAGTTGGGATATCGAAGAGCGACAGCAATGCGGATGGCACCGTTGCAAAGCAGACTTTCTGCAGAAGAGGCACAGCTCAAGCTTTTTGCCCTGGCTCTTCGGCTGTGGGAGCAGAGGCCAACCATTCATGCTCTACTCCCTGGGATGCTGGGCAGCCCAGCACGGGTGCCAGAGAGGTTCCATTGTAATGGACTTTGAGTTGAGAAATCGAGGAACAACAGCAAAGCGGATGGCACCGTTGCAAAGCTGACTTTCTGCAGAAGAGGCACAGCTCCAGTTTTTTGCCCTGGCTCTTTGGCTGTGGGAGCAGAGGCCAACCGTTCGTGCTCTACTCCCTGAAAGGCTGGGCTGCCCAGCACGGGTGCCAAAGAGGTTCCATTGTAATGGACTTTGAGTTGGGAAATGGAGGAGCGACAGCAATGCGGATGGCACCGTTGCAAAGCAGACTTTCTGCAGAAGAGGCACAGCTCAAGTTTTTTTGCCCTGGCTCTTCGGCTGTGGGAGCAGAGGCCAACCGTTCATGCTCTACTGCCTGGGATGCTGGGCAGCCGAGCACGGGTGCCAAAGAGGTTCCATTGTAATGGACTTTGAGTTGGGAAATGGAGGAGCGACAACAATGCGGATGGCACCGTTGCAAAGCTGACTTTCTGCAGAAGAGGCACAGCTCAAGCTTTTTGCCCTGGCTCTTCGGCTGTGGGAGCAGAGGCCAACCGTTCCTGCTCTACTCCCTGGGATGCTGGGCAGCCCAGCACGGGTGCCAAAGAGGTTCCATTGTAATGGACTTTGAGTTGGGAAATGGAGGAGCGACAGCAATGCGGATGGCACCGTTGCAAAGCAGACTTTCTGCAGAAGAGGCACAGCTCAAGTTTTTTGCCCTGGCTCTTCGGCTGTGGGAGCAGAGGCCAACCGTTCATGCTCTACTGCCTGGGATGCTGGGCAGCCGAGCACGGGTGCCAAAGAGGTTCCATTGTAATGGACTTTGAGTTGGGAAATGGAGGAGCAACAGCAATGCGGATGGCACCGTTGCAAAGCTGACTTTCTGCAGAAGAGGCACAGCTCAAGCTTTTTGCCCTGGCTCTTCGGCTGTGGGAGCAGAGGCCAACCGTTCGTGCTCTACTCCCTGGGATGCTGGGCAGCCCAGCACGGGTGCCAAAGAGGTTCCATTGTAATGGACTTTGAGTTGGGATATCGAAGAGCGACAGCAATGCGGATGGCACCGTTGCAAAGCAGACTTTCTGCAGAAGAGGCACAGCTCAAGCTTTTTGCCCTGGCTCTTCGGCCGTGGGAGCAGAGGCCAACCGTTCGTGCTCTACTCCCTGGGATGCTGGGCAGCCCAGCACGGGTGCCAAAGAGGTTCCATTGTAATGGACTTTGAGTTGGGAAATCGAAGAGCGACAGCAATGCGGATGGCACCGTTGCAAAGCTGACTTTCTGCAGAAGAGGCACAGCTCAAGGTTTTTTCCCCTGGCTCTTCGGCTGTAGGAGAAGAGGCCAACCGTTCGTGCTCTACTCCCTGGGATGCTGGGCAGCCCAGCACGGGTGCCAAAGAGGTTCCAATGTAATGGACTTTGAGTTGGGATATCGAAGAGCGACAGCAATGCGGATGGCACCGTTGCAAAGCAGACTTTCTGCAGAAGAGGCACAGCTCAAGCTTTTTGCCCTGGCTCTTCGGCTGTGGGAGCAGAGGCCAACCGTTCCTGCTCTACTCCCTGGGATGCTGGGCAGCCCAGCACGGGTGCCAAAGAGGTTCCATTGTAATGGACTTTGAGTTGGGAAATCGAGGAGCAACAGCAATGTGGATGGCACCGTTGCAAAGTTGAATTTCTGCAGAAGAGGCACAGCTCCAGTTTTTTGCCCTGGCTCTTTGGCTGTGGGAGCAGAGGCCGACCGTTCGTGCTCTTCTGCCTGGGATGCTGGGCAGCCCAGCACGGGTGCCAAAGAGGTTCCATTGTAATGGACTTTGAGTTGGGAAATCGAAGAGCGACAGCAATGCGGATGGCACCGTTGCAAAGCAGACTTTCTGCAGAAGAGGCACAGCTCAAGCTTTTTGCCCTGGCTCTTCGGCTGTGGGAGCAGAGGCCAACCGTTCGTGCTCTACTCCCTGGGATGCTGGGCAGCCCAGCAAGGGTGCCAAAGAGGTTCCATTGTAATGGACTTTGAGTTGGGAAATGGAGGAGCGACAGCAATGCGGATGGCACCGTTGCAAAGCAGACTTTCTGCAGAAGAGGCACAGCTCAAGTTTTTTGCCCTGGCTCTTCGGCTGTGGGAGCAGAGGCCAACCGTTCATGCTCTACTGCCTGGGATGCTGGGCAGCCCAGCACGGGTGCCAAAGAGGTTCCATTGTAATGGACTTTGAGTTGGGAAATGGAGGAGCGACAACAATGCGGATGGCAGCGTTGCAAAGCTGACTTTCTGCAGAAGAGGCACAGCTCAAGCTTTTTGCCCTGGCTCTTCGGCTGTGGGAGCAGAGGCCAACCGTTCGTGCTCTACTCCCTGGGATGCTGGGCAGCCCAGCACGGGTGCCAAAGAGGTTCCATTGTAATGGACTTTGAGTTGGGAAATCGAGGAGCAACAGCAATGTGGATGGCACCGTTGCAAAGTTGACTTTCTGCAGAAGAGGCACAGCTCCAGTTTTTTGCCCTGGCTCTTTGGCTGTGGGAGCAGAGGCCGACCGTTCGTGCTCTTCTGCCTGGGATGCTGGGCAGCCCAGCACGGGTGCCAAAGAGGTTCCATTGTAATGGACTTTGAGTTGGGAAATCGAAGAGCGACAGCAATGCGGATGGCACCGTTGCAAAGCAGACTTTCTGCAGAAGAGGCACAGCTCAAGCTTTTTGCCCTGGCTCTTCGGCTGTGGGAGCAGAGGCCAACCGTTCGTGCTCTACTGCCTGGGATGCTGGGCAGCCCAGCACGGGTGCCAAAGAGGTTCCATTGTAATGGACTTTGAGTTGGGAAATGGAGGAGCGACAGCAATGCGGATGGCACCGTTGCAAAGCAGACTTTCTGCAGAAGAGGCACAGCTCAAGTTTTTTGCCCTGGCTCTTCGGCTGTGGGAGCAGAGGCCAACCGTTCATGCTCTACTGCCTGGGATGCTGGGCAGCCCAGCACGGGTGCCAAAGAGGTTCCATTGTAATGGACTTTGAGTTGGGAAATGGAGGAGCAACAGCAATGCGGATGGCACCGTTGCAAAGCTGACTTTCTGCAGAAGAGGCACAGCTCAAGCTTTTTGCCCTGGCTCTTCGGCTGTGGGAGCAGAGGCCAACCGTTCGTGCTCTACTCCCTGGGATGCTGGGCAGCCCAGCACGGGTGCCAAAGAGGTTCCATTGTAATGGACTTTGAGTTGGGATATCGAAGAGCGACAGCAATGCGGATGGCACCGTTGCAAAGCAGACTTTCTGCAGAAGAGGCACAGCTCAAGCTTTTTGCCCTGGCTCTTCGGCTGTAGGAGCAGAGGCCAACCGTTCGTGCTCTACTGCCTGGGGTGCTGGACAGCCCAGCACGGGTGCCAAAGAGGTTCCATTGTAATGGACTTTGAGTTGGGAAATGGAGGAGCAACAGCAATGCGGATGGCACCGTTGCAAAGCAGACTTTCTGCAGAAGAGGCACAGCTCAAGCTTTTTGCCCTGGCTCTTCGGCTGTGGGAGCAGAGGCCAACCGTTCGTGCTCTACTCCCTGGGATGCTGGGCAGCCCAGCAAGGGTGCCAAAGAGGTTCCATTGTAATGGACTTTGAGTTGGGAAATGGAGGAGCGACAGCAATGCGGATGGCACCGTTGCAAAGATGACTTTCTGCAGAAGAGGCACAGCTCAAGTTTTTTGCCCTGGCTCTTCGGCTGTGGGAGCAGAGGCCAACCGTTCGTGCTCTACTGCCTGGGATGCTGGGCAGGCGAGCACGGGTGCCAATGAGGTTCCATTGTAATGGACTTTGAGTTGGGAAATGGAGGAGCAACAGCAATGCGGATGGCACCGTTGCAAAGCAGACTTTCTGCAGAAGAGGCACAGCTCAAGCTTTTTGCCCTGGCTCTTCGGCTGTGGGAGCAGAGGCCAACCGTTCGTGCTCTACTCCCTGGGATGCTGGGCAGCCGAGCATGGGTGCCAAAGAGGTTCCATTGTAATGGACTTTGAGTTGGGAAATGGAGGAGCGACAACAATGCGGATGGCACCGTTGCAAAGCTGACTTTCTGCAGAAGAGGCACAGCTCAAGCTTTTTGCCCTGGCTCTTCGGCTGTGGGAGCAGAGGCCAACCGTTCGTGCTCTACTCCCTGGGATGCTGGGCAGCCCAGCACGGGTGCCAAAGAGGTTCCTTTGTAATGGACTTTGAGTTGGGAAATGGAGGAGCGACAGCAATGCGGATGGCACCGTTGCAAAGCAGACTTTCTGCAGAAGAGGCACAGCTCAAGCTTTTTGCCCTGGCTCTTCGGCTGTGGGAGCAGAGGCCAACCGTTCGTGCTCTACTCCCTGGGATGCTGGGCAGCCCAGCACGGGTGCCAAAGAGGTTCCATTGTAATGGACTTTGAGTTGGGAAATGGAGGAGCGACAGCAATGCGGATGACAGCGTTGCAAAGCTGACTTTCTGCAGAAGAGGCACAGCTCAAGCTTTTTGCCCTGGCTCTTCGGCTGTGGGAGCAGAGGCCAACCGTTCATGCTCTACTCCCTGGGATGCTGGGCAGCCCAGCAAGGGTGCCAAAGAGGTTCCATTGTAATGGACTTTGAGTTGGGAAATCGAGGAGAGACAGCAATGCGGATGGCACCGTTGCAAAGCTGACTTTCTGCAGAAGAGGCACAGCTCAAGCTTTTTGCCCTGGCTCTTCGGCTGTGGGAGCAGAGGCCAACCGTTCCTGCTCTACTCCCTGGGATGCTGGGCAGCCCAGCACGGGTGCCAAAGAGGTTCCATTGTAAATGGACTTTGAGTTGGGAAATCGAGGAGCAACAGCAATGTGGATGGCACCGTTGCAAAGTTGAATTTCTGCAGAAGAGGCACAGCTCCAGTTTTTTGCCCTGGCTCTTTGGCTGTGGGAGCAGAGGCCAACCGTTCATGCTCTACTGCCTGGGACGCTGGGCAGCCCAGCACGGGTGCCAAAGAGGTTCCATTGTAATGGACTTTGAGTTGGGAAATGGAGGAGCGACAACAATGCGGATGGCACCGTTGCAAAGCTGACTTTCTGCAGAAGAGGCACAGCTCAAGCTTTTTGCCCTGGCTCTTTGGCTGTGGGAGCAGAGGCCGACCGTTCGTGCTCTTCTGCCTGGGATGCTGGGCAGCCCAGCACGGGTGCCAAAGAGGTTCCATTGTAATGGACTTTGAGTTGGGAAATCGAAGAGCGACAGCAATGCGGATGGCACCGTTGCAAAGCAGACTTTCTGCAGAAGAGGCACAGCTCAAGGTTTTTGCCCTGGCTCTTCGGCTGTGGGAGCAGAGGCCAACCGTTCGTGCTCTACTCCCTGGGATGCTGGGCAGCCCAGCAAGGGTGCCAAAGAGGTTCCATTGTAATGGACTTTGAGTTGGGAAATGGAGGAGCGACAGCAATGCGGATGGCACCGTTGCAAAGCAGACTTTCTGCAGAAGAGGCACAGCTCAAGTTTTTTGCCCTGGCTCTTCGGCTGTGGGAGCAGAGGCCAACCGTTCATGCTCTACTGCCTGGGATGCTGGGCAGCCCAGCACGGGTGCCAAAGAGGTTCCATTGTAATGGACTTTGAGTTGGGAAATGGAGGAGCGACAACAATGCGGATGGCACCGTTGCAAAGCTGACTTTCTGCAGAAGAGGCACAGCTCAAGCTTTTTGCCCTGGCTCTTCGGCTGTGGGAGCAGAGGCCAACCGTTCGTGCTCTACTCCCTGGGATGCTGGGCAGCCCAGCACGGGTGCCAAAGAGGTTCCATTGTAATGGACTTTGAGTTGGGATATCGAAGAGCGACAGCAATGCGGATGGCACCGTTGCAAAGCAGACTTTCTGCAGAAGAGGCACAGCTCAAGCTTTTTGCCCTGGCTCTTCGGCTGTGGGAGCAGAGGCCAACCGTTCGTGCTCTACTCCCTGGGATGCTGGGCAGCCCAGCACGGGTGCCAAAGAGGTTCCATTGTAATGGACTTTGAGTTGGGAAATGGAAGAGCGACAGCAATGCGGATGGCACCGTTGCAAAGCTGACTTTCTGCAGAAGAGGCACAGCTCAAGCTTTTTGCCCTGGCTCTTCGGCTGTGGGAGCAGAGGCCAACCGTTCGTGCTCTACTCCCTGGGATGCTGGGCAGCCCAGCACGGGTGCCAAAGAGGTTCCATTGTAATGGACTTTGAGTTGGGAAATGGAAGAGCGACAGCAATGCGGATGGCACCGTTGCAAAGCTGACTTTCTGCAGAAGAGGCACAGCTCAAGGTTTTTTCCCCTGGCTCTTCGGCTGTAGGAGAAGAGGCCAACCGTTCGTGCTCTACTCCCTGGGATGCTGGGCAGCCCAGCACGGGTGCCAAAGAGGTTCCAATGTAATGGACTTTGAGTTGGGAAATCGAGGAGCGACAGCAATGCGGATGGCACCGTTGCAAAGCTGTCTTTCTGCAGAAGAGGCACAGCTCAAGTTTTTTGCCCTGGCTCTTCGGCTGTGGGAGCAGAGGCCGACCGTTCGTGCTCTTCTGCCTGGGATGCTGGGCAGCCCAGCACGGGTGCCAAAGAGGTTCCATTGTAATGGACTTTGAGTTGGGAAATCGAAGAGCGACAGCAATGCGGATGGCACCGTTGCAAAGCAGACTTTCTGCAGAAGAGGCACAGCTCAAGCTTTTTGCCCTGGCTCTTCGGCTGTGGGAGCAGAGGCCAACCGTTCGTGCTCTACTCCCTGGGATGCTGGGCAGCCCAGCAAGGGTGCCAAAGAGGTTCCATTGTAATGGACTTTGAGTTGGGAAATGGAGGAGCGACAGCAATGCGGATGGCACCGTTGCAAAGCAGACTTTCTGCAGAAGAGGCACAGCTCAAGTTTTTTGCCCTGGCTCTTCGGCTGTGGGAGCAGAGGCCAACCGTTCATGCTCTACTGCCTGGGATGCTGGGCAGCCCAGCACGGGTGCCAAAGAGGTTCCATTGTAATGGACTTTGAGTTGGGAAATGGAGGAGCGACAACAATGCGGATGGCACCGTTGCAAAGCTGACTTTCTGCAGAAGAGGCACAGCTCAAGCTTTTTGCCCTGCCTCTTCGGCTGTGGGAGCAGAGGCCAACCGTTCGTGCTCTACTCCCTGGGATGCTGGGCAGCCCAGCACGGGTGCCAAAGAGGTTCCATTGTAATGGACTTTGAGTTGGGAAATCGAGGAGCAACAGCAATGTGGATGGCACCGTTGCAAAGTTGACTTTCTGCAGAAGAGGCACAGCTCCAGTTTTTTGCCCTGGCTCTTTGGCTGTGGGAGCAGAGGCCGACCGTTCGTGCTCTTCTGCCTGGGATGCTGGGCAGCCCAGCACGGGTGCCAAAGAGGTTCCATTGTAATGGACTTTGAGTTGGGAAATCGAAGAGCGACAGCAATGCGGATGGCACCGTTGCAAAGCAGACTTTCTGCAGAAGAGGCACAGCTCAAGCTTTTTGCCCTGGCTCTTCGGCTGTGGGAGCAGAGGCCAACCGTTCGTGCTCTACTCCCTGGGATGCTGGGCAGCCCAGCAAGGGTGCCAAAGAGGTTCCATTGTAATGGACTTTGAGTTGGGAAATGGAGGAGCGACAGCAATGCGGATGGCACCGTTGCAAAGCAGACTTTCTGCAGAAGAGGCACAGCTCAAGTTTTTTGCCCTGGCTCTTCGGCTGTGGGAGCAGAGGCCAACCGTTCATGCTCTACTGCCTGGGATGCTGGGCAGCCGAGCACGGGTGCCAAAGAGGTTCCATTGTAATGGACTTTGAGTTGGGAAATGGAGGAGCGACAACAATGCGGATGGCACCGTTGCAAAGCTGACTTTCTGCAGAAGAGGCACAGCTCAAGCTTTTTGCCCTGGCTCTTCGGCTGTGGGAGCAGAGGCCAACCGTTCGTGCTCTACTCCCTGGGATGCTGGGCAGCCCAGCACGGGTGCCAAAGAGGTTCCATTGTAATGGACTTTGAGTTGGGATATCGAAGAGCGACAGCAATGCGGATGGCACCGTTGCAAAGCTGACTTTCTGCAGAAGAGGCACAGCTCAAGCTTTTTGCCCTGGCTCTTCGGCTGTGGGAGCAGAGGCCAACCGTTCGTGCTCTACTGCCTGGGATGCTGGGCAGCCCAGCACGGGTGCCAAAGAGGTTCCATTGTAATGGACTTTGAGTTGGGAAATGGAAGAGCGACAGCAATGCGGATGGCACCGTTGCAAAGCTGACTTTCTGCAGAAGAGGCACAGCTCAAGGTTTTTTCCCCTGGCTCTTCGGCTGTGGGAGCAGAGGCCAACCGTTCGTGCTCTACTCCCTGGGATGCTGGGCAGCCCAGCACGGGTGCCAAAGAGGTTCCATTGTAATGGACTTTGAGTTGGGAAATGGAAGAGCGACAGCAATGCGGATGGCACCGTTGCAAAGCTGACTTTCTGCAGAAGAGGCACAGCTCAAGGTTTTTTCCCCTGGCTCTTCGGCTGTAGGAGAAGAGGCCAACCGTTCGTGCTCTACTCCCTGGGATGCTGGGCAGCCCAGCACGGGTGCCAAAGAGGTTCCATTGTAATGGACTTTGAGTTGGGAAATGGAGGAGCGACAGCAATGCGGATGGCACCGTTGCAAAGCTGTCTTTCTGCAGAAGAGGCACAGCTCAAGTTTTTTGCCCTGGCTCTTCGGCTGTGGGAGCAGAGGCCGACCGTTCGTGCTCTACTCCCTGGGATGCTGGGCAGCCCAGCACGGGTGCCAAAGAGGTTCCATTGTAATGGACTTTGAGTTGGGAAATGGAGGAGCGACAGCAATGCGGATGGCACCGTTGCAAAGCAGACTTTCTGCAGAAGAGGCACAGCTCAAGCTTTTTGCCCTGGCTCTTCGGCTGTGGGAGCAGAGGCCAACCGTTCGTGCTCTACTGCCTGGGATGCTGGGCAGGCCAGCACGGGTGCCAAAGAGGTTCCATTGTAATGGACTTTGAGTTGGGAAATGGAGGAGCGACAGCAATGCGGATGGCACCGTTGCAAAGCTGACTTTCTGCAGAAGAGGCACAGCTCAAGCTTTTTGCCCTGGCTCTTCGGCTGTGGGAGCAGAGGCCAATCGTTCGTGCTCTACTGCCTGGGATGCTGGACAGCCCAGCACGGGTGCCAAAGAGGTTCCATTGTAATGGACTTTGAGTTGGGAAATGGAGGAGCAACAGCAATGCGGATGGCACCGTTGCAAAGCAGACTTTCTGCAGAAGAGGCACAGCTCAAGCTTTTTGCCCTGGCTCTTCGGCTGTGGGAGCAGAGGCCAACCGTTCGTGCTCTACTCCCTGGGATGCTGGGCAGCCCAGCAAGGGTGCCAAAGAGGTTCCATTGTAATGGACTTTGAGTTGGGAAATGGAGGAGCGACAGCAATGCGGATGGCACCGTTGCAAAGATGACTTTCTGCAGAAGAGGCACAGCTCAAGTTTTTTGCCCTGGCTCTTCGGCTGTGGGAGCAGAGGCCAACCGTTCGTGCTCTACTGCCTGGGATGCTGGGCAGGCGAGCACGGGTGCCAATGAGGTTCCATTGTAATGGACTTTGAGTTGGGAAATGGAGGAGCAACAGCAATGCGGATGGCACCGTTGCAAAGCAGACTTTCTGCAGAAGAGGCACAGCTCAAGCTTTTTGCCCTGGCTCTTCGGCTGTGGGAGCAGAGGCCAACCGTTCGTGCTCTACTCCCTGGGATGCTGGGCAGCCGAGTATGGGTGCCAAAGAGGTTCCATTGTAATGGACTTTGAGTTGGGAAATGGAGGAGCGACAACAATGCGGATGGCACCGTTGCAAAGCTGACTTTCTGCAGAAGAGGCACAGCTCAAGCTTTTTGCCCTGGCTCTTCGGCTGTGGGAGCAGAGGCCAACCGTTCGTGCTCTACTGCCTGGGATGCTGGGCAGCCCAGCACGGGTGCCAAAGAGGTTCCATTGTAATGGACTTTGAGTTGGGAAATCGAGGAGCGACAGCAATGCGGATGGCACCGTTGCAAAGCTGACTTTCTGCAGAAGAGGCACAGCTCAAGCTTTTTGCCCTGGCTCTTCGGCTGTGGGAGCAGAGGCCAACCGTTCGTGCTCTACTGCCTGGGATGCTGGGCAGCCCAGCACGGGTGCCAAAGAGGTTCCATTGTAATGGACTTTGAGTTGGGAAATGGAGGAGCGACAGCAATGCGGATGGCAGCGTTGCAAAGCTGACTTTCTGCAGAAGAGGCACAGCTCAAGCTTTTTGCCCTGGCTCTTCGGCTGTGGGAGCAGAGGCCAACCGTTCATGCTCTACTGCCTGGGATGCTGGGCAGCCCAGCACGGGTGCCAAAGAGGTTCCATTGTAATGGACTTTGAGTTGGGAAATCGAGGAGAGACAGCAATGCGGATGGCACCGTTGCAAAGCTGACTTTCTGCAGAAGAGGCACAGCTCAAGCTTTTTGCCCTGGCTCTTCGGCTGTGGGAGCAGAGGCCAACCGTTCCTGCTCTACTCCCTGGGATGCTGGGCAGCCCAGCACGGGTGCCAAAGAGGTTCCATTGTAATGGACTTTGAGTTGGGAAATCGAGGAGCAACAGCAATGTGGATGGCACCGTTGCAAAGTTGAATTTCTGCAGAAGAGGCACAGCTCCAGTTTTTTGCCCTGGCTCTTTGGCTGTGGGAGCAGAGGCCGACCGTTCGTGCTCTTCTGCCTGGGATGCTGGGCAGCCCAGCACGGGTGCCAAAGAGGTTCCATTGTAATGGACTTTGAGTTGGGAAATCGAAGAGCGACAGCAATGCGGATGGCACCGTTGCAAAGCAGACTTTCTGCAGAAGAGGCACAGCTCAAGCTTTTTGCCCTGGCTCTTCGGCTGTGGGAGCAGAGGCCAACCGTTCATGCTCTACTGCCTGGGATGCTGGGCAGCCGAGCACGGGTGCCAAAGAGGTTCCATTGTAATGGACTTTGAGTTGGGAAATGGAGGAGCGACAACAATGCGGATGGCACCGTTGCAAAGCTGACTTTCTGCAGAAGAGGCACAGCTCAAGCTTTTTGCCCTGGCTCTTCGGCTGTGGGAGCAGAGGCCAACCGTTCGTGCTCTACTCCCTGGGATGCTGGGCAGCCCAGCACGGGTGCCAAAGAGGTTCCATTGTAATGGACTTTGAGTTGGGAAATCGAGGAGCAACAGCAATGTGGATGGCACCGTTGCAAAGTTGACTTTCTGCAGAAGAGGCACAGCTCCAGTTTTTTGCCCTGGCTCTTTGGCTGTGGGAGCAGAGGCCGACCGTTCATGCTCTTCTGCCTGGGATGCTGGGCAGCCCAGCACGGGTGCCAAAGAGGTTCCATTGTAATGGACTTTGAGTTGGGAAATCGAGGAGCGACAGCAATGCGGATGGCACCGTTGCAAAGCAGACTTTCTGCAGAAGAGGCACAGCTCAAGCTTTTTGCCCTGGCTCTTCGGCTGTGGGAGCAGAGGCCAACCGTTCGTGCTCTACTCCCTGGGATGCTGGGCAGCCCAGCAAGGGTGCCAAAGAGGTTCCATTGTAATGGACTTTGAGTTGGGAAATGGAGGAGCGACAGCAATGCGGATGGCACCGTTGCAAAGCAGACTTTCTGCAGAAGAGGCACAGCTCAAGTTTTTTGCCCTGGCTCTTCGGCTGTGGGAGCAGAGGCCAACCGTTCATGCTCTACTGCCTGGGATGCTGGGCAGCCTAGCACGGGTGCCAAAGAGGTTCCATTGTAATGGACTTTGAGTTGGGAAATGGAGGAGCGACAACAATGCGGATGGCACCGTTGCAAAGCTGACTTTCTGCAGAAGAGGCACAGCTCAAGCTTTTTGCCCTGGCTCTTCGGCTGTGGGAGCAGAGGCCAACCGTTCGTGCTCTACTGCCTGGGATGCTGGGCAGCCCAGCACGGGTGCCAAAGAGGTTCCATTGTAATGGACTTTGAGTTGGGATATCGAAGAGCGACAGCAATGCGGATGGCACCGTTGCAAAGCAGACTTTCTGCAGAAGAGGCACAGCTCAAGCTTTTTGCCCTGGCTCTTCGGCTGTGGGAGCAGAGGCCAACCGTTCGTGCTCTACTCCCTGGGATGCTGGGCAGCCCAGCACGGGTGCCAAAGAGGTTCCATTGTAATGGACTTTGAGTTGGGAAATGGAAGAGCGACAGCAATGCGGATGGCACCGTTGCAAAGCTGACTTTCTGCAGAAGAGGCACAGCTCAAGCTTTTTGCCCTGGCTCTTCGGCTGTGGGAGCAGAGGCCAACCGTTCGTGCTCTACTCCCTGGGATGCTGGGCAGCCCAGCACGGGTGCCAAAGAGGTTCCATTGTAATGGACTTTGAGTTGGGAAATGGAAGAGCGACAGCAATGCGGATGGCACCGTTGCAAAGCTGACTTTCTGCAGAAGAGGCACAGCTCCAGTTTTTTGCCCGGGCTCTTCGGCTGTGGGAGCAGAGGCCAACCGTTCGTGCTCTACTCCCTGGGATGCTGGGCAGCCCAGCACGGGTGCCAAAGAGGTTCCATTGTAATGGACTTTGAGTTGGGATATCGAAGAGCGACAGCAATGCGGATGGCACCGTTGCAAAGCTGACTTTCTGCAGAAGAGGCACAGCTCAAGTTTTTTGCCCTGGCTCTTCGGCTGTGGGAGCAGAGGCCAACCGTTCGTGCTCTACTCCCTGGGATGCTGGGCAGCCCAGCACGGGTGCCAAAGAGGTTCCATTGTAATGGACTTTGAGTTGGGAAATGGAAGAGCGACAGCAATGCGGATGGCACCGTTGCAAAGCTGTCTTTCTGCAGAAGAGGCACAGCTCAAGCTTTTTGCCCTGGCTCTTCGGCTGTGGGAGCAGAGGCCAACCGTTCATGCTCTACTCCCTGGGATGCTGGGCAGCCCAGCACGGGTGCCAAAGAGGTTCCATTGTAATGGACTTTGAGTTGGGAAATGGAAGAGCGACAGCAATGCGGATGGCACCGTTGCAAAGCTGACTTTCTGCAGAAGAGGCACAGCTCAAGCTTTTTCCCCTGGCTCTTCGGCTGTAGGAGAAGAGGCCAACCGTTCGTGCTCTACTCCCTGGGATGCTGGGCAGCCCAGCACGGGTGCCAAAGAGGTTCCATTGTAATGGACTTTGAGTTGGGAAATGGAGGAGCGACAACAATGCGGATGGCACCGTTGCAAAGCTGACTTTCTGCAGAAGAGGCACAGCTCAAGCTTTTTGCCCTGGCTCTTCGGCTGTGGGAGCAGAGGCCAACCGTTCGTGCTCTACTCCCTGGGATGCTGGGCAGCCCAGCACGGGTGCCAAAGAGGTTCCATTGTAATGGACTTTGAGTTGGGAAATCGAGGAGCAACAGCAATGTGGATGGCACCGTTGCAAAGTTGACTTTCTGCAGAAGAGGCACAGCTCCAGTTTTTTGCCCTGGCTCTTTGGCTGTGGGAGCAGAGGCCGACCGTTCGTGCTCTTCTGCCTGGGATGCTGGGCAGCCCAGCACGGGTGCCAAAGAGGTTCCATTGTAATGGACTTTGAGTTGGGAAATCGAAGAGCGACAGCAATGCGGATGGCACCGTTGCAAAGCTGACTTTCTGCAGAAGAGGCACAGCTCAAGCTTTTTGCCCTGGCTCTTCGGCTGTGGGAGCAGAGGCCAACCGTTCGTGCTCTACTCCCTGGGATGCTGGGCAGCCCAGCAAGGGTGCCAAAGAGGTTCCATTGTAATGGACTTTGAGTTGGGAAATGGAGGAGCGACAGCAATGCGGATGGCACCGTTGCAAAGCAGACTTTCTGCAGAAGAGGCACAGCTCAAGTTTTTTGCCCTGGCTCTTCGGCTGTGGCAGCAGAGGCCAACCGTTCATGCTCTACTGCCTGGGATGCTGGGCAGCCTAGCACGGGTGCCAAAGAGGTTCCATTGTAATGGACTTTGAGTTGGGAAATGGAGGAGCGACAACAATGCGGATGGCACCGTTGCAAAGCTGACTTTCTGCAGAAGAGGCACAGCTCAAGCTTTTTGCCCTGGCTCTTCGGCTGTGGGAGCAGAGGCCAACCGTTCGTGCTCTACTGCCTGGGATGCTGGGCAGCCCAGCACGGGTGCCAAAGAGGTTCCATTGTAATGGACTTTGAGTTGGGATATCGAAGAGCGACAGCAATGCGGATGGCACCGTTGCAAAGCAGACTTTCTGCAGAAGAGGCACAGCTCAAGCTTTTTGCCCTGGCTCTTCGGCTGTGGGAGCAGAGGCCAACCGTTCGTGCTCTACTCCCTGGGATGCTGGGCAGCCCAGCACGGGTGCCAAAGAGGTTCCATTGTAATGGACTTTGAGTTGGGAAATGGAAGAGCGACAGCAATGCGGATGGCACCGTTGCAAAGCTGACTTTCTGCAGAAGAGGCACAGCTCAAGCTTTTTGCCCTGGCTCTTCGGCTGTGGGAGCAGAGGCCAACCGTTCGTGCTCTACTCCCTGGGATGCTGGGCAGCCCAGCACGGGTGCCAAAGAGGTTCCATTGTAATGGACTTTGAGTTGGGAAATGGAAGAGCGACAGCAATGCGGATGGCACCGTTGCAAAGCTGACTTTCTGCAGAAGAGGCACAGCTCCAGTTTTTTGCCCGGGCTCTTCGGCTGTTGGGAGCAGAGGCCAACCGTTCGTGCTCTACTCCCTGGGATGCTGGGCAGCCCAGCACGGGTGCCAAAGAGGTTCCATTGTAATGGACTTTGAGTTGGGAAATGGAGGAGCGACAACAATGCGGATGGCACCGTTGCAAAGCAGACTTTCTGCAGAAGAGGCACAGCTCAAGCTTTTTGCCCTGGCTCTTCGGCTGTGGGAGCAGAGGCCAACCGTTCGTGCTCTACTGCCTGGGATGCTGGGCAGCCCAGCACGGGTGCCAAAGAGGTTCCATTGTAATGGACTTTGAGTTGGGAAATCGAGGAGCGACAGCAATGCGGATGGCACCGTTGCAAAGCTGACTTTCTGCAGAAGAGGCACAGCTCAAGCTTTTTGCCCTGGCTCTTCGGCTGTGGGAGCAGAGGCCAACCGTTCGTGCTCTACTGCCTGGGATGCTGGGCAGCCCAGCACGGGTGCCAAAGAGGTTCCATTGTAATGGACTTTGAGTTGGGAAATGGAGGAGCGACAGCAATGCGGATGGCAGCGTTGCAAAGCTGACTTTCTGCAGAAGAGGCACAGCTCAAGCTTTTTGCCCTGGCTCTTCGGCTGTGGGAGCAGAGGCCAACCGTTCATGCTCTACTCCCTGGGATGCTGGGCAGCCCAGCACGGGTGCCAAAGAGGTTCCATTGTAATGGACTTTGAGTTGGGAAATCGAGGAGAGACAGCAATGCGGATGGCACCGTTGCAAAGCTGACTTTCTGCAGAAGAGGCACAGCTCAAGCTTTTTGCCCTGGCTCTTCGGCTGTGGGAGCAGAGGCCAACCGTTCGTGCTCTACTCCCTGGGATGCTGGGCAGCCCAGCACGGGTGCCAAAGAGGTTCCATTGTAATGGACTTTGAGTTGGGAAATCGAGGAGCAACAGCAATGTGGATGGCACCGTTGCAAAGTTGAATTTCTGCAGAAGAGGCACAGCTCCAGTTTTTTGCCCTGGCTCTTTGGCTGTGGGAGCAGAGGCCGACCGTTCGTGCTCTTCTGCCTGGGATGCTGGGCAGCCCAGCACGGGTGCCAAAGAGGTTCCATTGTAATGGACTTTGAGTTGGGAAATCGAAGAGCGACAGCAATGCGGATGGCACCGTTGCAAAGCAGACTTTCTGCAGAAGAGGCACAGCTCAAGCTTTTTGCCCTGGCTCTTCGGCTGTGGGAGCAGAGGCCAACCGTTCATGCTCTACTGCCTGGGATGCTGGGCAGCCGAGCACGGGTGCCAAAGAGGTTCCATTGTAATGGACTTTGAGTTGGGAAATCGAGGAGCGAAAACAATGCGGATGGCACCTTTGCAAAGCTGACTTTCTGCAGAAGAGGCACAGCTCAAGCTTTTTGCCCTGGCTCTTCGGCTGTGGGAGCAGAGGCCAACCGTTCGTGCTCTACTCCCTGGGATGCTGGGCAGCCCAGCACGGGTGCCAAAGAGGTTCCATTGTAATGGACTTTGAGTTGGGAAATCGAGGAGCAACAGCAATGTGGATGGCACCGTTGCAAAGTTGACTTTCTGCAGAAGAGGCACAGCTCCAGTTTTTTGCCCTGGCTCTTTGGCTGTGGGAGCAGAGGCCGACCGTTCGTGCTCTTCTGCCTGGGATGCTGGGCAGCCCAGCACGGGTGCCAAAGAGGTTCCATTGTAATGGACTTTGAGTTGGGAAATCGAAGAGCGACAGCAATGCGGATGGCACCGTTGCAAAGCAGACTTTCTGCAGAAGAGGCACAGCTTAAGCTTTTTGCCCTGGCTCTTCGGCTGTGGGAGCAGAGGCCAACCGTTCGTGCTCTACTCCCTGGGATGCTGGGCAGCCCAGCAAGGGTGCCAAAGAGGTTCCATTGTAATGGACTTTGAGTTGGGAAATGGAGGAGCGACAGCAATGCGGATGGCACCGTTGCAAAGCAGACTTTCTGCAGAAGAGGCACAGCTCAAGTTTTTTGCCCTGGCTCTTCGGCTGTGGGAGCAGAGGCCAACCGTTCATGCTCTACTGCCTGGGATGCTGGGCAGCCGAGCACGGGTGCCAAAGAGGTTCCATTGTAATGGACTTTGAGTTGGGAAATGGAGGAGCGACAACAATGCGGATGGCACCGTTGCAAAGCTGACTTTCTGCAGAAGAGGCACAGCTCAAGCTTTTTGCCCTGGCTCTTCGGCTGTGGGAGCAGAGGCCAACCGTTCGTGCTCTACTGCCTGGGATGCTGGGCAGCCCAGCACGGGTGCCAAAGAGGTTCCATTGTAATGGACTTTGAGTTGGGAAATCGAGGAGCGACAGCAATGCGGATGGCACCGTTGCAAAGCTGACTTTCTGCAGAAGAGGCACAGCTCAAGCTTTTTGCCCTGGCTCTTCGGCTGTGGGAGCAGAGGCCAACCGTTCGTGCTCTACTGCCTGGGATGCTGGGCAGCCCAGCACGGGTGCCAAAGAGGTTCCATTGTAATGGACTTTGAGTTGGGAAATGGAGGAGCGACAGCAATGCGGATGGCAGCGTTGCAAAGCTGACTTTCTGCAGAAGAGGCACAGCTCAAGCTTTTTGCCCTGGCTCTTCGGCTGTGGGAGCAGAGGCCAACCGTTCATGCTCTACTCCCTGGGATGCTGGGCAGCCCAGCACGGGTGCCAAAGAGGTTCCATTGTAATGGACTTTGAGTTGGGAAATCGAGGAGCAACAGCAATGTGGATGGCACCGTTGCAAAGTTGAATTTCTGCAGAAGAGGCACAGCTCCAGTTTTTTGCCCTGGCTCTTTGGCTGTGGGAGCAGAGGCCGACCGTTCGTGCTCTTCTGCCTGGGATGCTGGGCAGCCCAGCACGGGTGCCAAAGAGGTTCCATTGTAATGGACTTTGAGTTGGGAAATCGAAGAGCGACAGCAATGCGGATGGCACCGTTGCAAAGCAGACTTTCTGCAGAAGAGGCACAGCTCAAGCTTTTTGCCCTGGCTCTTCGGCTGTGGGAGCAGAGGCCAACCGTTCATGCTCTACTGCCTGGGATGCTGGGCAGCCGAGCACGGGTGCCAAAGAGGTTCCATTGTAATGGACTTTGAGTTGGGAAATGGAGGAGCGACAACAATGCGGATGGCACCGTTGCAAAGCTGACTTTCTGCAGAAGAGGCACAGCTCAAGCTTTTTGCCCTGGCTCTTCGGCTGTGGGAGCAGAGGCCAACCGTTCGTGCTCTACTCCCTGGGATGCTGGGCAGCCCAGCACGGGTGCCAAAGAGGTTCCATTGTAATGGACTTTGAGTTGGGAAATCGAGGAGCAACAGCAATGTGGATGGCACCGTTGCAAAGTTGACTTTCTGCAGAAGAGGCACAGCTCCAGTTTTTTGCCCTGGCTCTTTGGCTGTGGGAGCAGAGGCCAACCGTTCGTGCTCTTCTGCCTGGGATGCTGGGCAGCCCAGCACGGGTGCCAAAGAGGTTCCATTGTAATGGACTTTGAGTTGGGAAATCGAAGAGCGACAGCAATGCGGATGGCACCGTTGCAAAGCAGACTTTCTGCAGAAGAGGCACAGCTCAAGCTTTTTGCCCTGGCTCTTCGGCTGTGGGAGCAGAGGCCAACCGTTCGTGCTCTACTCCCTGGGATGCTGGGCAGCCCAGCAAGGGTGCCAAAGAGGTTCCATTGTAATGGACTTTGAGTTGGGAAATGGAGGAGCGACAGCAATGCGGATGGCACCGTTGCAAAGCAGACTTTCTGCAGAAGAGGCACAGCTCAAGTTTTTTGCCCTGGCTCTTCGGCTGTGGCAGCAGAGGCCAACCGTTCATGCTCTACTGCCTGGGATGCTGGGCAGCCTAGCACGGGTGCCAAAGAGGTTCCATTGTAATGGACTTTGAGTTGGGAAATGGAGGAGCGACAGCAATGCGGATGGCACCGTTGCAAAGGGGACTTTCTGCAGAAGAGGCACAGCTCAAGCTTTTTGCCCTGGCTCTTCGGCTGTGGGAGCAGAGGCCAACCGTTCGTGCTCTACTGCCTGGGATGCTGGGCAGCCCAGCACGGGTGCCAAAGAGGTTCCATTGTAATGGACTTTGAGTTGGGATATCGAAGAGCGACAGCAATGCGGATGGCACCGTTGCAAAGCAGACTTTCTGCAGAAGAGGCACAGCTCAAGCTTTTTGCCCTGGCTCTTCGGCTGTGGGAGCAGAGGCCAACCGTTCGTGCTCTACTCCCTGGGATGCTGGGCAGCCCAGCACGGGTGCCAAAGAGGTTCCATTGTAATGGACTTTGAGTTGGGAAATGGAAGAGCGACAGCAATGCGGATGGCACCGTTGCAAAGCTGACTTTCTGCAGAAGAGGCACAGCTCCAGTTTTTTGCCCGGGCTCTTCGGCTGTTGGGAGCAGAGGCCAACCGTTCGTGCTCTACTCCCTGGGATGCTGGGCAGCCCAGCACGGGTGCCAAAGAGGTTCCATTGTAATGGACTTTGAGTTGGGAAATGGAGGAGCGACAACAATGCGGATGGCACCGTTGCAAAGATGACTTTCTGCAGAAGAGGCACAGCTCAAGCTTTTTGCCCTGGCTCTTCGGCTGTGGGAGCAGAGGCCAACCGTTCGTGCTCTACTGCCTGGGATGCTGGGCAGCCCAGCACGGGTGCCAAAGAGGTTCCATTGTAATGGACTTTGAGTTGGGAAATGGAGGAGCGACAGCAATGCGGATGGCAGCGTTGCAAAGCTGACTTTCTGCAGAAGAGGCACAGCTCAAGCTTTTTGCCCTGGCTCTTCGGCTGTGGGAGCAGAGGCCAACCGTTCATGCTCTACTCCCTGGGATGCTGGGCAGCCCAGCACGGGTGCCAAAGAGGTTCCATTGTAATGGACTTTGAGTTGGGAAATCGAGGAGAGACAGCAATGCGGATGGCACCGTTGCAAAGCTGACTTTCTGCAGAAGAGGCACAGCTCAAGCTTTTTGCCCTGGCTCTTCGGCTGTGGGAGCAGAGGCCAACCGTTCCTGCTCTACTCCCTGGGATGCTGGGCAGCCCAGCACGGGTGCCAAAGAGGTTCCATTGTAATGGACTTTGAGTTGGGAAATCGAGGAGCAACAGCAATGTGGATGGCACCGTTGCAAAGTTGAATTTCTGCAGAAGAGGCACAGCTCCAGTTTTTTGCCCTGGCTCTTTGGCTGTGGGAGCAGAGGCCGACCGTTCGTGCTCTTCTGCCTGGGATGCTGGGCAGCCCAGCACGGGTGCCAAAGAGGTTCCATTGTAATGGACTTTGAGTTGGGAAATCGAAGAGCGACAGCAATGCGGATGGCACCGTTGCAAAGCAGACTTTCTGCAGAAGAGGCACAGCTCAAGCTTTTTGCCCTGGCTCTTCGGCTGTGGGAGCAGAGGCCAACCGTTCATGCTCTACTGCCTGGGATGCTGGGCAGCCGAGCACGGGTGCCAAAGAGGTTCCATTGTAATGGACTTTGAGTTGGGAAATCGAGGAGCGAAAACAATGCGGATGGCACCTTTGCAAAGCTGACTTTCTGCAGAAGAGGCACAGCTCAAGCTTTTTGCCCTGGCTCTTCGGCTGTGGGAGCAGAGGCCAACCGTTCGTGCTCTACTCCCTGGGATGCTGGGCAGCCCAGCACGGGTGCCAAAGAGGTTCCATTGTAATGGACTTTGAGTTGGGAAATCGAGGAGCAACAGCAATGTGGATGGCACCGTTGCAAAGTTGACTTTCTGCAGAAGAGGCACAGCTCCAGTTTTTTGCCCTGGCTCTTTGGCTGTGGGAGCAGAGGCCGACCGTTCGTGCTCTTCTGCCTGGGATGCTGGGCAGCCCAGCACGGGTGCCAAAGAGGTTCCATTGTAATGGACTTTGAGTTGGGAAATCGAAGAGCGACAGCAATGCGGATGGCACCGTTGCAAAGCAGACTTTCTGCAGAAGAGGCACAGCTTAAGCTTTTTGCCCTGGCTCTTCGGCTGTGGGAGCAGAGGCCAACCGTTCGTGCTCTACTCCCTGGGATGCTGGGCAGCCCAGCAAGGGTGCCAAAGAGGTTCCATTGTAATGGACTTTGAGTTGGGAAATGGAGGAGCGACAGCAATGCGGATGGCACCGTTGCAAAGCAGACTTTCTGCAGAAGAGGCACAGCTCAAGTTTTTTGCCCTGGCTCTTCGGCTGTGGGAGCAGAGGCCAACCGTTCATGCTCTACTGCCTGGGATGCTGGGCAGCCGAGCACGGGTGCCAAAGAGGTTCCATTGTAATGGACTTTGAGTTGGGAAATGGAGGAGCGACAACAATGCGGATGGCACCGTTGCAAAGCTGACTTTCTGCAGAAGAGGCACAGATCAAGCTTTTTGCCCTGGCTCTTCGGCTGTGGGAGCAGAGGCCAACCGTTCGTGCTCTACTCCCTGGGATGCTGGGCAGCCCAGCACGGGTGCCAAAGAGGTTCCATTGTAATGGACTTTGAGTTGGGAAATCGAGGAGCAACAGCAATGTGGATGGCACCGTTGCAAAGTTGACTTTCTGCAGAAGAGGCACAGCTCCAGTTTTTTGCCCTGGCTCTTTGGCTGTGGGAGCAGAGGCCGACCGTTCGTGCTCTTCTGCCTGGGATGCTGGGCAGCCCAGCACGGGTGCCAAAGAGGTTCCATTGTAATGGACTTTGAGTTGGGAAATCGAAGAGCGACAGCAATGCGGATGGCACCGTTGCAAAGCTGACTTTCTGCAGAAGAGGCACAGCTCAAGCTTTTTGCCCTGGCTCTTCGGCTGTGGGAGAAGAGGCCAACCGTTCGTGCTCTACTCCCTGGGATGCTGGGCAGCCCAGCACGGGTGCCAAAGAGGTTCCATTGTAATGGACTTTGAGTTGGGAAATGGAGGAGCGACAACAATGCGGATGGCACCGTTGCAAAGCTGACTTTCTGCAGAAGAGGCACAGCTCAAGCTTTTTGCCCTGGCTCTTCGGCTGTGGGAGCAGAGGCCAACCGTTCGTGCTCTACTCCCTGGGATGCTGGGCAGCCCAGCACGGGTGCCAAAGAGGTTCCATTGTAATGGACTTTGAGTTGGGAAATCGAGGAGCAACAGCAATGTGGATGGCACCGTTGCAAAGTTGACTTTCTGCAGAAGAGGCACAGCTCCAGTTTTTTGCCCTGGCTCTTTGGCTGTGGGAGCAGAGGCCGACCGTTCGTGCTCTTCTGCCTGGGATGCTGGGCAGCCCAGCACGGGTGCCAAAGAGGTTCCATTGTAATGGACTTTGAGTTGGGAAATCGAAGAGCGACAGCAATGCGGATGGCACCGTTGCAAAGCTGACTTTCTGCAGAAGAGGCACAGCTCAAGCTTTTTGCCCTGGCTCTTCGGCTGTGGGAGCAGAGGCCAACCGTTCGTGCTCTACTCCCTGGGATGCTGGGCAGCCCAGCAAGGGTGCCAAAGAGGTTCCATTGTAATGGACTTTGAGTTGGGAAATGGAGGAGCGACAGCAATGCGGATGGCACCGTTGCAAAGCAGACTTTCTGCAGAAGAGGCACAGCTCAAGTTTTTTGCCCTGGCTCTTCGGCTGTGGCAGCAGAGGCCAACCGTTCATGCTCTACTGCCTGGGATGCTGGGCAGCCTAGCACGGGTGCCAAAGAGGTTCCATTGTAATGGACTTTGAGTTGGGAAATGGAGGAGCGACAACAATGCGGATGGCACCGTTGCAAAGCTGACTTTCTGCAGAAGAGGCACAGCTCAAGCTTTTTGCCCTGGCTCTTCGGCTGTGGGAGCAGAGGCCAACCGTTCGTGCTCTACTGCCTGGGATGCTGGGCAGCCCAGCACGGGTGCCAAAGAGGTTCCATTGTAATGGACTTTGAGTTGGGATATCGAAGAGCGACAGCAATGCGGATGGCACCGTTGCAAAGCAGACTTTCTGCAGAAGAGGCACAGCTCAAGCTTTTTGCCCTGGCTCTTCGGCTGTGGGAGCAGAGGCCAACCGTTCGTGCTCTACTCCCTGGGATGCTGGGCAGCCCAGCACGGGTGCCAAAGAGGTTCCATTGTAATGGACTTTGAGTTGGGAAATGGAAGAGCGACAGCAATGCGGATGGCACCGTTGCAAAGCTGACTTTCTGCAGAAGAGGCACAGCTCAAGCTTTTTGCCCTGGCTCTTCGGCTGTGGGAGCAGAGGCCAACCGTTCGTGCTCTACTCCCTGGGATGCTGGGCAGCCCAGCACGGGTGCCAAAGAGGTTCCATTGTAATGGACTTTGAGTTGGGAAATGGAAGAGCGACAGCAATGCGGATGGCACCGTTGCAAAGCTGACTTTCTGCAGAAGAGGCACAGCTCCAGTTTTTTGCCCGGGCTCTTCGGCTGTTGGGAGCAGAGGCCAACCGTTCGTGCTCTACTCCCTGGGATGCTGGGCAGCCGAGCACGGGTGCCAAAGAGGTTCCATTGTAATGGACTTTGAGTTGGGAAATGGAGGAGCGACAACAATGCGGATGGCACCGTTGCAAAGCAGACTTTCTGCAGAAGAGGCACAGCTCAAGCTTTTTGCCCTGGCTCTTCGGCTGTGGGAGCAGAGGCCAACCGTTCGTGCTCTACTGCCTGGGATGCTGGGCAGCCCAGCACGGGTGCCAAAGAGGTTCCATTGTAATGGACTTTGAGTTGGGAAATCGAGGAGCGACAGCAATGCGGATGGCACCGTTGCAAAGCTGACTTTCTGCAGAAGAGGCACAGCTCAAGCTTTTTGCCCTGGCTCTTCGGCTGTGGGAGCAGAGGCCAACCGTTCGTGCTCTACTGCCTGGGATGCTGGGCAGCCCAGCACGGGTGCCAAAGAGGTTCCATTGTAATGGACTTTGAGTTGGGAAATGGAGGAGCGACAGCAATGCGGATGGCAGCGTTGCAAAGCTGACTTTCTGCAGAAGAGGCACAGCTCAAGCTTTTTGCCCTGGCTCTTCGGCTGTGGGAGCAGAGGCCAACCGTTCATGCTCTACTCCCTGGGATGCTGGGCAGCCCAGCACGGGTGCCAAAGAGGTTCCATTGTAATGGACTTTGAGTTGGGAAATCGAGGAGAGACAGCAATGCGGATGGCACCGTTGCAAAGCTGACTTTCTGCAGAAGAGGCACAGCTCAAGCTTTTTGCCCTGGCTCTTCGGCTGTGGGAGCAGAGGCCAACCGTTCGTGCTCTACTCCCTGGGATGCTGGGCAGCCCAGCACGGGTGCCAAAGAGGTTCCATTGTAATGGACTTTGAGTTGGGAAATCGAGGAGCAACAGCAATGTGGATGGCACCGTTGCAAAGTTGACTTTCTGCAGAAGAGGCACAGCTCCAGTTTTTTGCCCTGGCTCTTTGGCTGTGGGAGCAGAGGCCGACCGTTCGTGCTCTTCTGCCTGGGATGCTGGGCAGCCCAGCACGGGTGCCAAAGAGGTTCCATTGTAATGGACTTTGAGTTGGGAAATCGAAGAGCGACAGCAATGCGGATGGCACCGTTGCAAAGCAGACTTTCTGCAGAAGAGGCACAGCTCAAGCTTTTTGCCCTGGCTCTTCGGCTGTGGGAGCAGAGGCCAACCGTTCGTGCTCTACTCCCTGGGATGCTGGGCAGCCCAGCAAGGGTGCCAAAGAGGTTCCATTGTAATGGACTTTGAGTTGGGAAATGGAGGAGCGACAGCAATGCGGATGGCACCGTTGCAAAGCAGACTTTCTGCAGAAGAGGCACAGCTCAAGTTTTTTGCCCTGGCTCTTCGGCTGTGGGAGCAGAGGCCAACCGTTCATGCTCTACTGCCTGGGATGCTGGGCAGCCGAGCACGGGTGCCAAAGAGGTTCCATTGTAATGGACTTTGAGTTGGGAAATGGAGGAGCGACAACAATGCGGATGGCACCGTTGCAAAGCTGACTTTCTGCAGAAGAGGCACAGCTCAAGCTTTTTGCCCTGGCTCTTCGGCTGTGGGAGCAGAGGCCAACCGTTCGTGCTCTACTGCCTGGGATGCTGGGCAGCCCAGCACGGGTGCCAAAGAGGTTCCATTGTAATGGACTTTGAGTTGGGAAATCGAGGAGCGACAGCAATGCGGATGGCACCGTTGCAAAGCTGACTTTCTGCAGAAGAGGCACAGCTCAAGCTTTTTGCCCTGGCTCTTCGGCTGTGGGAGCAGAGGCCAACCGTTCGTGCTCTACTGCCTGGGATGCTGGGCAGCCCAGCACGGGTGCCAAAGAGGTTCCATTGTAATGGACTTTGAGTTGGGAAATGGAGGAGCGACAGCAATGCGGATGGCAGCGTTGCAAAGCTGACTTTCTGCAGAAGAGGCACAGCTCAAGCTTTTTGCCCTGGCTCTTCGGCTGTGGGAGCAGAGGCCAACCGTTCATGCTCTACTCCCTGGGATGCTGGGCAGCCCAGCACGGGTGCCAAAGAGGTTCCATTGTAATGGACTTTGAGTTGGGAAATCGAGGAGAGACAGCAATGCGGATGGCACCGTTGCAAAGCTGACTTTCTGCAGAAGAGGCACAGCTCAAGCTTTTTGCCCTGGCTCTTCGGCTGTGGGAGCAGAGGCCAACCGTTCCTGCTCTACTCCCTGGGATGCTGGGCAGCCCAGCACGGGTGCCAAAGAGGTTCCATTGTAATGGACTTTGAGTTGGGAAATCGAGGAGCAACAGCAATGTGGATGGCACCGTTGCAAAGTTGAATTTCTGCAGAAGAGGCACAGCTCCAGTTTTTTGCCCTGGCTCTTTGGCTGTGGGAGCAGAGGCCGACCGTTCGTGCTCTTCTGCCTGGGATGCTGGGCAGCCCAGCACGGGTGCCAAAGAGGTTCCATTGTAATGGACTTTGAGTTGGGAAATCGAAGAGCGACAGCAATGCGGATGGCACCGTTGCAAAGCAGACTTTCTGCAGAAGAGGCACAGCTCAAGCTTTTTGCCCTGGCTCTTCGGCTGTGGGAGCAGAGGCCAACCGTTCATGCTCTACTGCCTGGGATGCTGGGCAGCCGAGCACGGGTGCCAAAGAGGTTCCATTGTAATGGACTTTGAGTTGGGAAATCGAGGAGCGACAACAATGCGGATGGCACCGTTGCAAAGCTGACTTTCTGCAGAAGAGGCACAGCTCAAGCTTTTTGCCCTGGCTCTTCGGCTGTGGGAGCAGAGGCCAACCGTTCGTGCTCTACTCCCTGGGATGCTGGGCAGCCCAGCACGGGTGCCAAAGAGGTTCCATTGTAATGGACTTTGAGTTGGGAAATCGAGGAGCAACAGCAATGTGGATGGCACCGTTGCAAAGTTGACTTTCTGCAGAAGAGGCACAGCTCCAGTTTTTTGCCCTGGCTCTTTGGCTGTGGGAGCAGAGGCCGACCGTTCGTGCTCTTCTGCCTGGGATGCTGGGCAGCCCAGCACGGGTGCCAAAGAGGTTCCATTGTAATGGACTTTGAGTTGGGAAATCGAAGAGCGACAGCAATGCGGATGGCACCGTTGCAAAGCAGACTTTCTGCAGAAGAGGCACAGCTCAAGCTTTTTGCCCTGGCTCTTCGGCTGTGGGAGCAGAGGCCAACCGTTCGTGCTCTACTCCCTGGGATGCTGGGCAGCCCAGCAAGGGTGCCAAAGAGGTTCCATTGTAATGGACTTTGAGTTGGGAAATGGAGGAGCGACAGCAATGCGGATGGCACCGTTGCAAAGCAGACTTTCTGCAGAAGAGGCACAGCTCAAGTTTTTTGCCCTGGCTCTTCGGCTGTGGCAGCAGAGGCCAACCGTTCATGCTCTACTGCCTGGGATGCTGGGCAGCCTAGCACGGGTGCCAAAGAGGTTCCATTGTAATGGACTTTGAGTTGGGAAATGGAGGAGCGACAGCAATGCGGATGGCACCGTTGCAAAGCAGACTTTCTGCAGAAGAGGCACAGCTCAAGCTTTTTGCCCTGGCTCTTCGGCTGTGGGAGCAGAGGCCAACCGTTCGTGCTCTACTGCCTGGGATGCTGGGCAGCCCAGCACGGGTGCCAAAGAGGTTCCATTGTAATGGACTTTGAGTTGGGATATCGAAGAGCGACAGCAATGCGGATGGCACCGTTGCAAAGCAGACTTTCTGCAGAAGAGGCACAGCTCAAGCTTTTTGCCCTGGCTCTTCGGCTGTGGGAGCAGAGGCCAACCGTTCGTGCTCTACTCCCTGGGATGCTGGGCAGCCCAGCACGGGTGCCAAAGAGGTTCCATTGTAATGGACTTTGAGTTGGGAAATGGAAGAGCGACAGCAATGCGGATGGCACCGTTGCAAAGCTGACTTTCTGCAGAAGAGGCACAGCTCCAGTTTTTTGCCCGGGCTCTTCGGCTGTTGGGAGCAGAGGCCAACCGTTCGTGCTCTACTCCCTGGGATGCTGGGCAGCCCAGCACGGGTGCCAAAGAGGTTCCATTGTAATGGACTTTGAGTTGGGAAATGGAGGAGCGACAACAATGCGGATGGCACCGTTGCAAAGATGACTTTCTGCAGAAGAGGCACAGCTCAAGCTTTTTGCCCTGGCTCTTCGGCTGTGGGAGCAGAGGCCAACCGTTCGTGCTCTACTGCCTGGGATGCTGGGCAGCCCAGCACGGGTGCCAAAGAGGTTCCATTGTAATGGACTTTGAGTTGGGAAATGGAGGAGCGACAGCAATGCGGATGGCAGCGTTGCAAAGCTGACTTTCTGCAGAAGAGGCACAGCTCAAGCTTTTTGCCCTGGCTCTTCGGCTGTGGGAGCAGAGGCCAACCGTTCATGCTCTACTCCCTGGGATGCTGGGCAGCCCAGCACGGGTGCCAAAGAGGTTCCATTGTAATGGACTTTGAGTTGGGAAATCGAGGAGAGACAGCAATGCGGATGGCACCGTTGCAAAGCTGACTTTCTGCAGAAGAGGCACAGCTCAAGCTTTTTGCCCTGGCTCTTCGGCTGTGGGAGCAGAGGCCAACCGTTCCTGTTCTACTCCCTGGGATGCTGGGCAGCCCAGCACGGGTGCCAAAGAGGTTCCATTGTAATGGACTTTGAGTTGGGAAATCGAGGAGCAACAGCAATGTGGATGGCACCGTTGCAAAGTTGAATTTCTGCAGAAGAGGCACAGCTCCAGTTTTTTGCCCTGGCTCTTTGGCTGTGGGAGCAGAGGCCGACCGTTCGTGCTCTTCTGCCTGGGATGCTGGGCAGCCCAGCACGGGTGCCAAAGAGGTTCCATTGTAATGGACTTTGAGTTGGGAAATCGAAGAGCGACAGCAATGCGGATGGCACCGTTGCAAAGCAGACTTTCTGCAGAAGAGGCACAGCTCAAGCTTTTTGCCCTGGCTCTTCGGCTGTGGGAGCAGAGGCCAACCGTTCATGCTCTACTGCCTGGGATGCTGGGCAGCCGAGCACGGGTGCCAAAGAGGTTCCATTGTAATGGACTTTGAGTTGGGAAATCGAGGAGCGAAAACAATGCGGATGGCACCTTTGCAAAGCTGACTTTCTGCAGAAGAGGCACAGCTCAAGCTTTTTGCCCTGGCTCTTCGGCTGTGGGAGCAGAGGCCAACCGTTCGTGCTCTACTCCCTGGGATGCTGGGCAGCCCAGCACGGGTGCCAAAGAGGTTCCATTGTAATGGACTTTGAGTTGGGAAATCGAGGAGCAACAGCAATGTGGATGGCACCGTTGCAAAGTTGACTTTCTGCAGAAGAGGCACAGCTCCAGTTTTTTGCCCTGGCTCTTTGGCTGTGGGAGCAGAGGCCGACCGTTCGTGCTCTTCTGCCTGGGATGCTGGGCAGCCCAGCACGGGTGCCAAAGAGGTTCCATTGTAATGGACTTTGAGTTGGGAAATCGAAGAGCGACAGCAATGCGGATGGCACCGTTGCAAAGCAGACTTTCTGCAGAAGAGGCACAGCTTAAGCTTTTTGCCCTGGCTCTTCGGCTGTGGGAGCAGAGGCCAACCGTTCGTGCTCTACTCCCTGGGATGCTGGGCAGCCCAGCAAGGGTGCCAAAGAGGTTCCATTGTAATGGACTTTGAGTTGGGAAATGGAGGAGCGACAGCAATGCGGATGGCACCGTTGCAAAGCAGACTTTCTGCAGAAGAGGCACAGCTCAAGTTTTTTGCCCTGGCTCTTCGGCTGTGGGAGCAGAGGCCAACCGTTCATGCTCTACTGCCTGGGATGCTGGGCAGCCGAGCACGGGTGCCAAAGAGGTTCCATTGTAATGGACTTTGAGTTGGGAAATGGAGGAGCGACAACAATGCGGATGGCACCGTTGCAAAGCTGACTTTCTGCAGAAGAGGCACAGATCAAGCTTTTTGCCCTGGCTCTTCGGCTGTGGGAGCAGAGGCCAACCGTTCGTGCTCTACTCCCTGGGATGCTGGGCAGCCCAGCACGGGTGCCAAAGAGGTTCCATTGTAATGGACTTTGAGTTGGGATATCGAAGAGCGACAGCAATGCGGATGGCACCGTTGCAAAGCAGACTTTCTGCAGAAGAGGCACAGCTCAAGCTTTTTGCCCTGGCTCTTCGGCTGTGGGAGCAGAGGCCAACCGTTCGTGCTCTACTCCCTGGGATGCTGGGCAGCCCAGCACGGGTGCCAAAGAGGTTCCATTGTAATGGACTTTGAGTTGGGAAATGGAAGAGCGACAGCAATGCGGATGGCACCGTTGCAAAGCTGACTTTCTGCAGAAGAGGCACAGCTCAAGCTTTTTGCCCTGGCTCTTCGGCTGTGGGAGCAGAGGCCAACCGTTCGTGCTCTACTCCCTGGGATGCTGGGCAGCCCAGCACGGGTGTCAAAGAGGTTCCATTGTAATGGACTTTGAGTTGGGAAATGGAAGAGCGACAGCAATGCGGATGGCACCGTTGCAAAGCTGACTTTCTGCAGAAGAGGCACAGCTCAAGGTTTTTTCCCCTGGCTCTTCGGCTGTAGGAGAAGAGGCCAACCGTTCGTGCTCTACTCCCTGGGATGCTGGGCAGCCCAGCACGGGTGCCAAAGAGGTTCCAATGTAATGGACTTTGAGTTGGGAAATCGAGGAGCGACAGCAATGCGGATGGCACCGTTGCAAAGCTGTCTTTCTGCAGAAGAGGCACAGCTCAAGTTTTTTGCCCTGGCTCTTCGGCTGTGGGAGCAGAGGCCGACCGTTCGTGCTCTACTCCATGGGATGCTGGGCAGCCCAGCACGGGTGCCAAAGAGGTTCCATTGTAATGGACTTTGAGTTGGGAAATCGAGGAGCGACAGCAATGCGGATGGCACCGTTGCAAAGCAGACTTTCTGCAGAAGAGGCACAGCTCAAGCTTTTTGCCCTGGCTCTTCGGCTGTGGGAGCAGAGGCCAACCGTTCGTGCTCTACTGCCTGGGATGCTGGGCAGGCCAGCACGGGTGCCAAAGAGGTTCCATTGTAATGGACTTTGAGTTGGGAAATGGAGGAGCGACAGCAATGCGGATGGCACCGTTGCAAAGCTGACTTTCTGCAGAAGAGGCACAGCTCAAGCTTTTTGCCCTGGCTCTTCGGCTGTGGGAGCAGAGGCCAACCGTTCGTGCTCTACTGCCTGGGATGCTGGACAGCCCAGCACGGGTGCCAAAGAGGTTCCATTGTAATGGACTTTGAGTTGGGAAATGGAGGAGCAACAGCAATGCGGATGGCACCGTTGCAAAGCAGACTTTCTGCAGAAGAGGCACAGCTCAAGCTTTTTGCCCTGGCTCTTCGGCTGTGGGAGCAGAGGCCAACCGTTCATGCTCTACTGCCTGGGATGCTGGGCAGCCCAGCAAGGGTGCCAAAGAGGTTCCATTGTAATGGACTTTGAGTTGGGAAATGGAGGAGCGACAGCAATGCGGATGGCACCGTTGCAAAGATGACTTTCTGCAGAAGAGGCACAGCTCAAGTTTTTTGCCCTGGCTCTTCGGCTGTGGGAGCAGAGGCCAACCGTTCGTGCTCTACTGCCTGGGATGCTGGGCAGGCGAGCACGGGTGCCAATGAGGTTCCATTGTAATGGACTTTGAGTTGGGAAATGGAGGAGCAACAGCAATGCGGATGGCACCGTTGCAAAGCAGACTTTCTGCAGAAGAGGCACAGCTCAAGCTTTTTGCCCTGGCTCTTCGGCTGTGGGAGCAGAGGCCAACCGTTCGTGCTCTACTCCCTGAGATGCTGGGCAGCCGAGCATGGGTGCCAAAGAGGTTCCATTGTAATGGACTTTGAGTTGGGAAATGGAGGAGCGACAACAATGCGGATGGCACCGTTGCAAAGCTGACTTTCTGCAGAAGAGGCACAGCTCAAGCTTTTTGCCCTGGCTCTTCGGCTGTGGGAGCAGAGGCCAACCGTTCATGCTCTACTCCCTGGGATGCTGGGCAGCCCAGCACGGGTGCCAAAGAGGTTCCATTGTAATGGACTTTGAGTTGGGAAATCGAAGAGCGACAGCAATGCGTATGGCACCGTTGCAAAGCAGACTTTCTGCAGAAGAGGCACAGCTCAAGCTTTTTGCCCTGGCTCTTCGGCTGTGGGAGCAGAGGCCAACCGTTCGTGCTCTACTCCCTGGGATGCTGGGCAGCCCAGCACGGGTGCCAAAGAGGTTCCATTGTAATGGACTTTGAGTTGGGAAATGGAAGAGCGACAGCAATGCGGATGGCACCGTTGCAAAGCTGACTTTCTGCAGAAGAGGCACAGCTCAAGCTTTTTGCCCTGGCTCTTCGGCTGTGGGAGCAGAGGCCAACCGTTCGTGCTCTACTCCCTGGGATGCTGGGCAGCCCAGCACGGGTGCCAAAGAGGTTCCATTTTAATGGACTTTGAGTTGGGAAATCGAAGAGCGACAGCAATGCGGATGGCACCGTTGCAAAGCTGACTTTCTGCAGAAGAGGCACAGCTCTAGCTTTTTGCCCTGGCTCTTCGGCTGTAGGAGCAGAGGCCAACCGTTCGTGCTCTACTACCTGGGATGCTGGGCAGGCGAGCACGGGTGCCAAAGAGGTTCCATTGTAATGGACTTTGAGTTGGGAAATGGAGGAGCGACAGCAATGCGGATGGCACCGTTGCAAAGCTGACTTTCTGCAGAAGAGGCACAGCTCAAGTTTTTTGCCCTGGCTCTTCGGCTGTGGGAGCAGAGGCCAACCGTTCATGCTCTACTGCCTGGGATGCTGGGCAGCCCAGCACGGGTGCCAAAGAGGTTCCATTGTAATGGACTTTGAGTTGGGAAATGGAGGAGCGACAGCAATGCGGATGGCACCGTTGCAAAGCAGACTTTCTGCAGAAGAGGCACAGCTCAAGCTTTTTGCCCTGGCTCTTCGGCTGTGGGAGCAGAGGCCAACCGTTCGTGCTCTACTCCCTGGGATGCTGGGCAGCCCAGCACGGGTGCCAAAGAGGTTCCATTGTAATGGACTTTGAGTTGGGAAATGGAGGAGCGACAACAATGCGGATGGCACCGTTGCAAAGATGACTTTCTGCAGAAGAGGCACAGCTCAAGCTTTTTGCCCTGGCTCTTCGGCTGTGGGAGCAGAGGCCAACCGTTCGTGCTCTACTGCCTGGGATGCTGGGCAGCCCAGCACGGGTGCCAAAGAGGTTCCATTGTAATGGACTTTGAGTTGGGAAATGGAGGAGCGACAGCAATGCGGATGGCAGCGTTGCAAAGCTGACTTTCTGCAGAAGAGGCACAGCTCAAGCTTTTTGCCCTGGCTCTTCGGCTGTGGGAGCAGAGGCCAACCGTTCATGCTCTACTCCCTGGGATGCTGGGCAGCCCAGCACGGGTGCCAAAGAGGTTCCATTGTAATGGACTTTGAGTTGGGAAATCGAGGAGAGACAGCAATGCGGATGGCACCGTTGCAAAGCTGACTTTCTGCAGAAGAGGCACAGCTCAAGCTTTTTGCCCTGGCTCTTCGGCTGTGGGAGCAGAGGCCAACCGTTCGTGCTCTACTCCCTGGGATGCTGGGCAGCCCAGCACGGGTGCCAAAGAGGTTCCATTGTAATGGACTTTGAGTTGGGAAATCGAGGAGCAACAGCAATGTGGATGGCACCGTTGCAAAGTTGAATTTCTGCAGAAGAGGCACAGCTCCAGTTTTTTGCCCTGGCTCTTTGGCTGTGGGAGCAGAGGCCGACCGTTCGTGCTCTTCTGCCTGGGATGCTGGGCAGCCCAGCACGGGTGCCAAAGAGGTTCCATTGTAATGGACTTTGAGTTGGGAAATCGAAGAGCGACAGCAATGCGGATGGCACCGTTGCAAAGCAGACTTTCTGCAGAAGAGGCACAGCTCAAGCTTTTTCCCCTGGCTCTTCGGCTGTGGGAGCAGAGGCCAACCGTTCATGCTCTACTGCCTGGGATGCTGGGCAGCCGAGCACGGGTGCCAAAGAGGTTCCATTGTAATGGACTTTGAGTTGGGAAATCGAGGAGCGAAAACAATGCGGATGGCACCTTTGCAAAGCTGACTTTCTGCAGAAGAGGCACAGCTCAAGCTTTTTGCCCTGGCTCTTCGGCTGTGGGAGCAGAGGCCAACCGTTCGTGCTCTACTCCCTGGGATGCTGGGCAGCCCAGCACGGGTGCCAAAGAGGTTCCATTGTAATGGACTTTGAGTTGGGAAATCGAGGAGCAACAGCAATGTGGATGGCACCGTTGCAAAGTTGACTTTCTGCAGAAGAGGCACAGCTCCAGTTTTTTGCCCTGGCTCTTTGGCTGTGGGAGCAGAGGCCGACCGTTCGTGCTCTTCTGCCTGGGATGCTGGGCAGCCCAGCACGGGTGCCAAAGAGGTTCCATTGTAATGGACTTTGAGTTGGGAAATCGAAGAGCGACAGCAATGCGGATGGCACCGTTGCAAAGCAGACTTTCTGCAGAAGAGGCACAGCTTAAGCTTTTTGCCCTGGCTCTTCGGCTGTGGGAGCAGAGGCCAACCGTTCGTGCTCTACTCCCTGGGATGCTGGGCAGCCCAGCAAGGGTGCCAAAGAGGTTCCATTGTAATGGACTTTGAGTTGGGAAATGGAGGAGCGACAGCAATGCGGATGGCACCGTTGCAAAGCAGACTTTCTGCAGAAGAGGCACAGCTCAAGTTTTTTGCCCTGGCTCTTCGGCTGTGGGAGCAGAGGCCAACCGTTCATGCTCTACTGCCTGGGATGCTGGGCAGCCGAGCACGGGTGCCAAAGAGGTTCCATTGTAATGGACTTTGAGTTGGGAAATGGAGGAGCGACAACAATGCGGATGGCACCGTTGCAAAGCTGACTTTCTGCAGAAGAGGCACAGCTCAAGCTTTTTGCCCTGGCTCTTCGGCTGTGGGAGCAGAGGCCAACCGTTCGTGCTCTACTCCCTGGGATGCTGGGCAGCCCAGCACGGGTGCCAAAGAGGTTCCATTGTAATGGACTTTGAGTTGGGATATCGAAGAGCGACAGCAATGCGGATGGCACCGTTGCAAAGCAGACTTTCTGCAGAAGAGGCACAGCTCAAGCTTTTTGCCCTGGCTCTTCGGCTGTGGGAGCAGAGGCCAACCGTTCGTGCTCTACTCCCTGGGATGCTGGGCAGCCCAGCACGGGTGCCAAAGAGGTTCCATTGTAATGGACTTTGAGTTGGGAAATGGAAGAGCGACAGCAATGCGGATGGCACCGTTGCAAAGCTGACTTTCTGCAGAAGAGGCACAGCTCAAGCTTTTTGCCCTGGCTCTTCGGCTGTGGGAGCAGAGGCCAACCGTTCGTGCTCTACTCCCTGGGATGCTGGGCAGCCCAGCACGGGTGTCAAAGAGGTTCCATTGTAATGGACTTTGAGTTGGGAAATGGAAGAGCGACAGCAATGCGGATGGCACCGTTGCAAAGCTGACTTTCTGCAGAAGAGGCACAGCTCAAGGTTTTTTCCCCTGGCTCTTCGGCTGTAGGAGAAGAGGCCAACCGTTCGTGCTCTACTCCCTGGGATGCTGGGCAGCCCAGCACGGGTGCCAAAGAGGTTCCAATGTAATGGACTTTGAGTTGGGAAATCGAGGAGCGACAGCAATGCGGATGGCACCGTTGCAAAGCTGTCTTTCTGCAGAAGAGGCACAGCTCAAGTTTTTTGCCCTGGCTCTTCGGCTGTGGGAGCAGAGGCCGACCGTTCGTGCTCTACTCCATGGGATGCTGGGCAGCCCAGCACGGGTGCCAAAGAGGTTCCATTGTAATGGACTTTGAGTTGGGAAATGGAGGAGCGACAGCAATGCGGATGGCACCGTTGCAAAGCAGACTTTCTGCAGAAGAGGCACAGCTCAAGCTTTTTGCCCTGGCTCTTCGGCTGTGGGAGCAGAGGCCAACCGTTCGTGCTCTACTGCCTGGGATGCTGGGCAGGCCAGCAAGGGTGCCAAAGAGGTTCCATTGTAATGGACTTTGAGTTGGGAAATGGAGGAGCGACAGCAATGCGGATGGCACCGTTGCAAAGCTGACTTTCTGCAGAAGAGGCACAGCTCAAGCTTTTTGCCCTGGCTCTTCGGCTGTGGGAGCAGAGGCCAACCGTTCGTGCTCTACTGCCTGGGATGCTGGACAGCCCAGCACGGGTGCCAAAGAGGTTCCATTGTAATGGACTTTGAGTTGGGAAATGGAGGAACAACAGCAATGCGGATGGCACCGTTGCAAAGCAGACTTTCTGCAGAAGAGGCACAGCTCAAGCTTTTTGCCCTGGCTCTTCGGCTGTGGGAGCAGAGGCCAACCGTTCATGCTCTACTGCCTGGGATGCTGGGCAGCCCAGCAAGGGTGCCAAAGAGGTTCCATTGTAATGGACTTTGAGTTGGGAAATGGAGGAGCGACAGCAATGCGGATGGCACCGTTGCAAAGATGACTTTCTGCAGAAGAGGCACAGCTCAAGTTTTTTGCCCTGGCTCTTCGGCTGTGGGAGCAGAGGCCAACCGTTCGTGCTCTACTGCCTGGGATGCTGGGCAGGCGAGCACGGGTGCCAAAGAGGTTCCATTGTAATGGACTTTGAGTTGGGAAATGGAGGAGCAACAGCAATGCGGATGGCACCGTTGCAAAGCAGACTTTCTGCAGAAGAGGCACAGCTCAAGCTTTTTGCCCTGGCTCTTCGGCTGTGGGAGCAGAGGCCAACCGTTCGTGCTCTACTCCCTGGGATGCTGGGCAGCCGAGCATGGGTGCCAAAGAGGTTCCATTGTAATGGACTTTGAGTTGGGAAATGGAGGAGCGACAACAATGCGGATGGCACCGTTGCAAAGCTGACTTTCTGCAGAAGAGGCACAGCTCAAGCTTTTTGCCCTGGCTCTTCGGCTGTGGGAGCAGAGGCCAACCGTTCATGCTCTACTCCCTGGGATGCTGGGCAGCCCAGCACGGGTGCCAAAGAGGTTCCATTGTAATGGACTTTGAGTTGGGAAATCGAAGAGCGACAGCAATGCGTATGGCACCGTTGCAAAGCAGACTTTCTGCAGAAGAGGCACAGCTCAAGCTTTTTGCCCTGGCTCTTCGGCTGTGGGAGCAGAGGCCAACCGTTCGTGCTCTACTCCCTGGGATGCTGGGCAGCCCAGCACGGGTGCCAAAGAGGTTCCATTGTAATGGACTTTGAGTTGGGAAATGGAAGAGCGACAGCAATGCGGATGGCACCGTTGCAAAGCTGACTTTCTGCAGAAGAGGCACAGCTCTAGCTTTTTGCCCTGGCTCTTCGGCTGTAGGAGCAGAGGCCAACCGTTCGTGCTCTACTACCTGGGATGCTGGGCAGGCGAGCACGGGTGCCAAAGAGGTTCCATTGTAATGGACTTTGAGTTGGGAAATGGAGGAGCGACAGCAATGCGGATGGCACCGTTGCAAAGCTGACTTTCTGCAGAAGAGGCACAGCTCAAGTTTTATGCCCTGGCTCTTCGGCTGTGGGAGCAGAGGCCAACCGTTCATGCTCTACTGCCTGGGATGCTGGGCAGCCCAGCACGGGTGCCAAAGAGGTTCCATTGTAATGGACTTTGAGTTGGGAAATGGAGGAGCGACAGCAATGCGGATGGCACCGTTGCAAAGCAGACTTTCTGCAGAAGAGGCACAGCTCAAGCTTTTTGCCCTGGCTCTTCGGCTGTGGGAGCAGAGGCCAACCGTTCGTGCTCTACTGCCTGGGATGCTGGGCAGCCCAGCACGAGTGCCAAAGAGGTTCCATTGTAATGGACTTTGAATTGCGAAATGGAGGAGCGACAGCAATGCGGATAGCTCCGTTGCAAAGCTGTCTTTCTGCAGAAGAGGCACAAATCAAGCTTTTTGCCCTGGCTCTTCCGCTGTGGGAGCAGAGGCCAACCGTTCGTGCTCTACTCCCTGGGATGCTGGGCAGCCCAGCACGGGTGCCAAAGAGGTTCCATTGTAATGGACTTTGAGTTGGGAAATCGAGGAGCGAGAGCAATGCAGATGGCACCGTTGCAAAGGTGACTTTCTGCAGAAGAGGCACAGCTTCAGTTTTTTGCCCTGGCTCTTTGGCTGTGGGAGCAGAGGCCAACCGTTCGTGCTCTTCTGCCTGGGATGCTGGGCAGCCTAGCACGGGTGCCAAAGATGTTCCATTGTAATGGACTTTGAGTTGGGAAATGGAGGAGCGACAGCAATGCGGATGGCACCGTTGCAAAGCTGACTTTCTGCAGAAGAGGCACAGCTCCAGTTTTTTGCCCTGGCTCTTCGGCTGTGGCAGCAGAGGCCGACCGTTCGTGCTCTACTCCCTGGGATGCTGGGCAGCCCAGCACGGGTGCCAAAGAGGTTCCATTGTAATGGACTTTGAGTTGGGAAATGGAGGAGCGACAGCAATGCGGATGGCACTGTTGCAAATCTGACTTTCTGCAGAAGAGGCACAGCTCAAGTTTTTTGCCCTGGCTCTTCGGCTGTGGGAGCAGAGGCCAACCGTTCATGCTCTACTCCCTGGGATGCTGGGCAGCCCAGCACGGGTGCCAAAGAGGTTCCATTGTAATGGACTTTGAGTTGGGAAATGGAGGAGCGACAGCAATGCGGATGGCACTGTTGCAAAGCTGACATTCTGCAGAAGAGGCACAGCTCCAGTTTTTTGCCCTGGCTCTTTGGCTGTGGGAGCAGAGGCCAGCCGTTCATGCTCTACTGCCTGGGATGCTGAGCAGCCCAGCACGGGTGCCAAAGAGGTTCCATTGTAATGGACTTTGAGTTGGGAAATGGAGGAGCGACAGCAATGCGGATGGCACCGTAGCAAAGCTGTCTTTCTGCAGAAGAGGCACAGCTCAAGATTTTTGCCCTGGCTCTTCGGCTGTGGGAGCAGAGGCCAACCGTTCGTGCTCCTCTCCCTGGGATGCTGGGCAGCCCAGCACGGGTGCCAAAGAGGTTCCATTGTAATGGACTTTGAGTTGGGAAATGGAGGAGCGACAGCAATGCGGATGGCACCGTTGCAAATCTGACTTTCTGCAGAAGAGGCACAGCTCAAGTTTTTTGCCCTGGCTCTTCGGCTGTGGGAGCAGAGGCCAACCGTTCATGCTCTACTCCCTGGGATGCTGGGCAGCCCAGCACGGGTTCCAAAGAGTTTCCATTGTAATGGACTTTGTGTTGGGAAATGGAGGAGCGACAGCAATGCGGATGGCACCGTTGCAAAGCTGACTTTCTGCAGAAGAGGCAGTGCTCCAGTTTTTTGCCCTGGCTATCGGCTGTGAGAGCAGAAATGCACAGAATCGCATAAAGCACAGAATCCACAACAGAAGCCTTCTACTCTGCCTGAAAAGCCACCAGGGAGCCCTGCTGCACTCTCTTCAGAATGTCAGTGCTCCTGAGTATTTCTGCCGAGAACGGTAGAATCAAGCATCTGAAAGTGTGAACACACAGCTTCTGCTTCTCTGGAGCAGGAGGCAGAGCAGAAATCTGCTTTGGAATTCAGCTGACAGCTCCAACCACTGCTGCCACCGTGGAGGTCCGAGGGCAGAAAGAGGGTGCTGGGAATCACCTGCACAGCGTGAGCAGTGCTCCATTGTCATCAGAATAGCAATGTGAACTACCTTTTAATGTTAAGTCCATCTTCCTAAACTGCTTCTTTACGTTCCCTCGCCACAACCTGAAGAAGTGCTCACAGAAAGCAAAAGTCCAGGGAAAGCGCATAAAGCACAGAATCCACAACAGAAGCCTTCTACTCTGCCTGAAAAGCCACCAGGGAGCCCTGCAGCACTCTCCTGAGAATGTCAGTGCACCTGAGTATTTCTGCCGAAAACGGTAGAATCAAGCATCTGAAAGTGTGAACACACAGCCTCTGCTTCTCTGGAGCAGGAGGCAGAGCAGAAATCTGCTTTGGAATTCAGCTGACAGCTCCAACCACTGCTGCCACCGTGGAGGTCCGAGGGCAGAAAGAGGGTGCTGGGAATCTCCTGCAAAGTGTGAGCAGTGCTCCATTGTCATCAGAATAGCAATGTGAACTACCTTTTAAAGTTAAGTCCGTCTTCCTAAACTGCTTCTTTACGTTCCGTCGCCAGAACCTGAAGCAGTGCTCACAGAAAGCAAACGTCCAGGGAAAGCGCATAAAGCACAGAATCCACAACAGAAGCCTTCTACTCTGCCTGAAAAGCCACCAGGGAGCTCTGCAGCACTCACCTGAGAATGTCAGGGCATCTCCGTTTTTGTGCCGAGAACGGTAGAATCAAGCATCTGAAAGTGTGAACACACAGCCTCTGCTTCTCTGGAGCAGGAGGCAGAGCAGAAATTTGCTTTGGAATTCAGCTGACTGCTCCAAACACTGCTGCCACCGTGGAGGTCCGAGGGCAGAAAGAGGGTGCTGGGAATCACCTGCACAGCGTGAGCAGTGCTCCATTGTCATCAGAATAGCAATGTGAACTACCTTTTAAAGTTAAGTCCCTCTTCCTAAACTGCTTATTTACGTTCCCTCGCCAGAACCTGAAGCAGTGCTCACAGAAAGCAAACGTCCAGGGAAAGCGCATAAACCACAGAATCCACAACAGAAGCCTTCTACTCTGCCTGAAAAGCCACCTGGGAGCTCTGCAGCACTCACCTGAGAATGTCAGTGCACCTGACTTTTTCTGCCGAGAACGGTAGAATCAAGCATCTGAAAGTGTGAACACACTGCCTCTGCTTCTCTGGAGCAGGAGGCAGAGCAGAAATCTGCTTTGGAATTCAGCTGACAGCTCCAAACACTGCTGCCACCGTGGAGGTCCGAGGGAAGAAAGAGGGTGCGGGAAATCACCTGCACAACGTGAGCAGTGCTCCATTCTCATCAGCATGGCAATGTGAACTACCTTTTAATGTTAAGCCCATCTTCCTATACTGCTTATTTACGTTCCCTCGCCACAACCTGAAGAAGTGCTCACAGATTGCAACCGTCCAGGGAAAGCGCATAAAGCACAGAATCCACAACAGAAGCCTTCTACTCTGCCTGAAAAGCCACCAGGGAGCCCTGCAGCACTCTCCTGAGAATATCAGTACTACTGAGTTTTTCTTCGGAGAACGGTACAATCAAGCATGTGAAAGCGTGAACAAACAGCTTCTGCTTCTCTGGAGCAGGAGGCAGAGAAGAAATCTGCATTGGAATTCAGATAACAGCTCCAACCACTGCTGCCACCGTGGAGGTGCGAGGGCAGAAAGAGGGTGCTGGGAATCACCTGCAAAGCGTGAGCAGTGCTCCATTGTCATCAGAATAGCAATGTGAACCACCTTTTAATGTTAAGTTCATCTTCCTAAACTGCTTCTTTACGTTCCGTCGCCAGAACCTGAAGCAGTGCTCACAGAAAGCAAACGTCCAGGGAAAGCACATAAAGCACAGAATCCACAACAGAAGCCTTCTACTCTGCCTGAAAAGCCACCAGGGAGCTCTGCTGCACTCTCCTGAGAATATCAGTGCACCTGAGTTTTTCTGCCGAGAACAGTAGAATCAAGCATCTGAAAGTGTGAACACACAGCCTCTGCTTCTCTGGAGCAGGAGGCAGAGCAGATATCTGCTCTGGAATTCAGCTGACAGCTCCAAAAACTGCTGCCACCTTGGAGGTCTGGGGGCAGAAAGAGGGTGCTGGGAATCACGTGCACAGCGTGAGCAGTGCTCCATTGTCATCAGAATAGCAATGTGAACTACCTTTTAATGTTAAGTCCATCTTCCTAAACTGCTTCTTTACGTTCCCTCGCCAGAACCTGAAGCACTGCTCACAGAAAGCAAACGTCCAAGGAAAGCGCATAAAGCACAGAATACACAACAGAAGAATAAACTCTGCCTGAAAATTTGCAAAGCTGACTTTCTGCACAAGAGGAACATCTCAAGCTTTTTGCCCTGGCTCTTCGGCTGTGGGAACAGAGGCCGACCGTTCGTGCTCTACTCCCTGGGATGCTGAGCAGCCGAGCACGGGTGCCAAAGAGGTTCCATTGTAAGGGACTTTGAGTTGGGAAATGGAGGAGCGACAGCAATGCGGATGGCACCGTTGCAAAGTTGACTTTCTGCAGAAGAGGCACAGCTCAAGTTTTTTGCTCTGCCTCTTTGGCTGTGGGAGCAGAGGCCGACCGTTCGTGCTCTATTGCCTGGGATGCTGGACAGCCCAGCACGGGTGCCAAAGAGGTTCCATTGTAATGGACTTTGAGTTGGGAAATCGAGGAGCAACAGCAATGTGGATGGCACCGTTGCAAAGTTGACTTTCTGCAGAAGAGGCACAGCTCCAGTTTTTTGCCCTGCCTCTTTGGCTGTGGGAGCAGAGGCCAACCGTTCGTGCTCTACTCCCTGGGATGCTGGGCAGCCCAGCACGGGTGCCAAAGAGGTTCCATTGTAATGGACTTTGAGTTGGGAAATCGAGGAGCAACAGCAATGCGGATGGCACCGTTGCAAAGCAGACTTTCTTCAGAAGAGGCACAGCTCAAGTTTTTTGCCCTGGCTCTTCGGCTGTGGGAGCAGAGGCCAACCGTTCGTGCTCTACTGCCTGGGATGCTGGGCAGCCGAGCACGGGTGCCAAAGAGGTTCCATTGTAATGGACTTTGAGTTGGGAAATGGAGGAGCGACAGCAATGCGGATGGCACCGTTGCAAAGCTGACTTTCTGCAGAAGAGGCAGTGCTCCAGTTTTTTGCCCTGGCTATCGGCTGTGAGAGCAGAAATGCACAGAATCGCATAAAGCACAGAATCCACAACAGAAGCCTTCTACTCTGCCTGAAAAGCCACCAGGGAGCCCTGCTGCACTCTCTTCAGAATGTCAGTGCACCTGAGTATTTCTGCCGAGAACGGTAGAATCAAGCATCTGAAAGTGTGAACACACAGCTTCTGCTTCTCTGGAGCAGGAGGCAGAGCAGAAATCTGCTTTGAAATTCAGATGACAGCTCCAACCACTGCTGCCACCGTGGAGGTCCGAGGGCAGAAAGAGGGTGCTGGGAATCACCTGCACAACGTGAGCAGTGCTCCATTGTCATCAGAATAGCAATGTAAACTACCTTTTAAAGTTAAGTCCCTCTTCCTATACTGCTTCTTTACGTTCCCTCGCCAGAACCTGAAGCAGTGCTCACAGAAAGCAAACGTCCAGGAAAAGCGCATAAAGCGCAGAATCCACAACAGAAGCCTTCTACTCTGCCTGAAAAGCCACCAGGGAGCCCTGCTGCACTCTCTTCAGAATGTCAGTGCACCTGAGTATTTCTGCCTAAAACGGTAGAATCAAGCATCTGAAAGTGTGAACACACAGCTTCTGCTTCTCTAGAGCAGGAGGCAGAGCAGAAATCTGCTTTGGAATTCAGCTGACCCCTCCAAACACTGCTGCCACCGTGGAGGTCTGAGGGCAGAAAGAGGGTGCTGGGAATCACCTGCACAGCGTGAGCAGTGCTCCATTCTCATCAGAATAGCAATGTGAACTACCTTTTAAATTTAAGTCTATCTTCCTAAACTGCTTCTTTACTTTCCCTCGCCAGACCCTGAAGCAGTGCTCACAGAAAGCAAACGTCCAGGGAAAGCGCATAAAGCACAGAATCCACAACAGAAGCCTTCTACTCTGCCTGAAAAGCCACCAGGGAGCCCTGCAGCACTCTCTTCAGAATATCAGTGCACCTGAGTTTTTCTGCCGAGAACGGTAGAATCAAGCATCTGAAAGTGTGAACACACTGCCTCTACTTCTCTGGAGCAGGAGGCAGAGCAGAAATCTGCTTTGGAATTCAGCTGACAGCTCCAACCACTGCTGCCACCGTGGAGGTCCGAGGGCAGAAAGAGGGTGCGGGGAATCACCTGCACAGCGTGAGCAGTGCTCCATTGTCATCAGAATAGCAACGTGTAATACCTTTTAAAGTTAAGTCCGTCTTCCTAAACTGCTCATTTACGTTCCCTCGCCAGAAGCTGAAGCAGTGCTCACAGACTGCAAACGTCTAGGAAAAGCGCATAAAGCACAGAATCCACAACAGAAGCCTTCTACACTGCCTGAAAAGCCACCAGGGTGCGCTGCAGCACTCTCCTGAGAATGACAGTGCCCCTGAGTTTTACTGCCGAGAACAGTAGCATCAAGCATCTGAAAGTGTGAACACACAGCCTCTGCTTCTCTGGAGCAGGAGGCAGAGCAGAAATCTGCTTTGGAATTCAGCTGACAGCTCCAACCACTGCTGCCACCGTGGAGGTCCAAGGGAAGAAAGAGGGTGCTGGGAATCACCTGCACAGCGTGAGCAGTGCTCCATTGTCATCAGAATAGCAATGTGAACTACCTTTTAATGTTAAGTCCCTCTTCCTATACTGCTTATTTACGTTCCCTCGCCAGAACCTGAAGCAGTGCTCACAGAAAGCAAACGTCCAGGGAAAGCACATAAAGCACAGAATCCACAACAGAAGCCTTCTACTCTGCCTGAAAAGCCACCGGGGAGCTCTGCAGCACTCACCTGAGAATGTCAGTGCACCTGAGATTTTCTGCCGAGAACGGTAGAATCAAGCATCTGAAAGTGTGAACACACAGCCTCTGCTTCTCTGGAGCAGGAGGCAGAGCAGAAATCTGCTTTGGAATTCAGCTGACACCTCCAACCACTGCTGCCATCGTGGAGGTCCGAGGGAAGAAAGAGGGTGCTGGGAATCACCTGCACAACGTGAGCAGTGCTCCATTCTCATCAGCATGGCAATGTGAACTACCTTTTAATGTTAAGCCCATCTTCCTAAACTGCTTCTTTACGTTCCCTCGCCACAACCTGAAGAAGAGCTCACAGATTGCAACCGTCCAGGGAAAGCGCATAAAGCACAGAATCCACAACAGAAGCCTTCTACTCTGCCTGAAAAGCCACCAGGGAGCCCTGCAGCACTCTCTTCAGTATGTCAGTGCTACTGAGTTTTCCTGCCGAAAACGTTAGAATCAAGCATCTGAAAGTGTGAACACACAGCTTCTGCTTCTCTGGAGCAGGAGGCAGAGCAGAAATCTGCTTTGGAATTCAGATGACAGCACCAACCACTGCTGCCACCGTGGAGGTCCGAGGGCAGAAAGAGGGTGCTGGGAAAACCTGCTCAGCGTGAGCAGTGCTCCATTGTCATCAGAATAGCAATGTGAACTACCTTTTAAAGTTAAGTCCCTCTTCCTATACTGCTTATTTACGTTCCCTCGCCAGACCCTGAAGCAGTGCTCACAGAAAGCAAAAGTCCAGGGAAAGCGCATAAAGCACAGAATCCACAACAGAAGCCTTCTACTCTCCCTGAAAAGCCATCAGGGAGCCCTGCACCACTCTCTTCAGAATGCCAGTGCACCACAGTTTTCCTGCCGAAAACGGTAGAATCAAGCATCTGAAAGTGTGAACACACAGCTTCTGCTTCTCTGGAGCAGGAGGCAGAGAAGAAATCTGCATTGGAATTCAGATGACAGCTCCAACCACTGCTGCCACCGTGGAGGTGCGAGGGCAGAAAGAGGGTGCTGGGAATCACCTGCAAAGCGTGAGCAGTGCTCCATTGTCATCAGAATAGCAATGTGAACTACCTTTTAATGTTAAGTCCATCTTCCTAAACTGCTTCTTTACGTTCCCTCGCCAGAACCTGAAGCAGTGCTCACAGAAAGCAAACGTCCAGGGAAAGCACATAAAGCACAGAATCCACAACAGAAGCCTTCTACTCTGTCTGAAAAGCCACCAGGGAGCTCTGCTGCACTCTCCTGAGAATATCAGTGCACCTGAGTTTTTCTGCCGAGAACAGTAGAATCAAGCATCTGAAAGTGTGAACACACAGCCTCTGCTTCTCTGGAGCAGGAGGCAGAGCAGATATCTGCTCTGGAATTCAGCTGACAGCTCCAAAAACTGCTGCCACCTTGGAGGTCTGGGGGCAGAAAGAGGGTGCTGGGAATCACCTGCAAAGCGTGAGCAGTGCTCCATTGTCATCAGAATAGCAATGTGAACTACCTTTTAATGTTAAGTCCATCTTCCTAAACTGCTTCTTTACGTTCCCTCGCCAGAACCTGAAGCACTGCTCACAGAAAGCAAACGTCCAGGGAAAGCGCATAAAGCACAGAATACACAACAGAAGAAAAAACTCTGCCTGAAAATTTGCAAAGCTGACTTTCTGCACAAGAGGCACAGCTCAAGCTTTTTGCCCTGGCTCTCATCTGTGGGAGCAGAGGCCGACCGTTCGTGCTCTACTCCCTGGGATGCTGGGCAGCCGAGCACGGGTGCCAAAGAGGTTCCATTGTAAGGGACTTTGAGTTGGGAAATGGAGGAGCGACAGCAATGCGGATGGCACCATTGCAAAGCTGACTTTCTGCAGAAGAGGCACAGCTCAAGCTTTTTGCCCTGGCTCTTCGGCAGTGGGAGCAGAGGCCTACCGTTCATGCTCTACTGCCTGGGATGCTGGGCAGCCGAGCACGGGTGCCAAAGAGGTTCCATTGTAATGGACTTTGAGTTGGGAAATGGAGGAGCGACAGCAATGCGGATGGCACCGTTGCAAAGCTGTCTTTCTGCAGAAGAGGCACAGCTCAAGTTTTTTGCCCTGCCTCTTTGGCTGTGGGAGCAGAGGCCGACCGTTCGTGCTCTATTGCCTGGGATGCTGGGCAGGCGAGCACGGGTGCCAAAGAGGTTCCATTGTAATGGACTTTGAGTTGGGAAATGGAGGAGCGACAGCAATGCGGATGGCACCATTGCAAAGCTGACTTTTTGCAGAAGAGGCACAGCTAAAGCTTTTTGCCCTGGCTCTTCGGCAGTGGGAGCAGAGGCCTACCGTTCATGCTCTACTGCCTGGGATGCTGGGCAGCCCAGCACGGGTGCCAAAGAGGTTCCATTGTAATGGACTTTGAGTTGTGAAATCGAGGAGCAACAGCAATGTGGATGGCACCGTTGCAAAGTTGACTTTCTGCAGAAGAGGCACAGCTCCAGTTTTTTGCCCTGGCTCTTCGGCTGTGGGAGCAGAGGCCAACCGTTCGTGCTCTACTCCCTGGGATGCTGGGCAGCCCAGCACGGGTGCCAAAGAAGTTCCATTTTAATGGACTTTGAGTTGGGAAATCGAGGAGCAACAGCAATGCGGATGGCACCGTTGCAAATCTGACATTCTGCAGAAGAGGCACATCTCAAGTTTTTTGCCCTGGCTCTTCGGCTGTGGGAGCAGAGGCCAACCGTTCGTGCTCTACTCCCTGGGATGCTGGGCAGCCCAGCACGGGTGTCAAAGAGGTTCCATTGTAATGGACTCTGAGTTGGGAAATCGAGGAGTGACAGCAATGCGGATGGCACTGTTGCAAATCTGACATTCTGCAGAAGAGGCACACCTCCAGTTTTTTGCCCTGGCTCTTCGGCTGTGGCAGCAGAGGCCGACCGTTCCTGCTCTATTGCCTGGGATGCTGGGCAGCCCAGCACGGGTGCCAAAGAGGTTCCATTGTAATGAACTTTGAGTTGGGAAATGGAGGAGCGACAGCAATGCGAATGGCACCGTTGCAAAGTTGACTTTCTGCAGAAGAGGCACAGTTCCAGGTATTTGCCCTTGCTCTTTGGCTGTGGGAGCAGAGGCCAACCGTTCGTGCTCTACTCCCTGGGATGCTGGGCAGCCCAGTATGGGTGCCAAAGAGGTTCCATTGTAATGGACTTTGAGTTGGGAAATCGAGGAGCGACAGCAATGTGGATGGCACCGTTGCAAGCTGAATTTCTGCAGAAGAGGCACAGCTCAAGCTTTTTGCCCTGGCTCTTCGGCTGTGGGAGCAGAGGCCAACCGTTCGTGCTCTACTGCCTGGGATGCTGGGCAGCCCAGCACGGGTGCCAAAGAGGTTCCATTGTAATGGACTTTGAGTTGGGAAATGGAGGAGCGACAGCAATGCGGATGGCACCGTTGCAAAGCTGACTTTCTGCAGAAGAGGCACAGCTCCAGTTTTTTGCCCTGGCTCTTTGGCTGTGGGAGCAGAGGCCAAGCGTTCATGCTCTACTCCCTGGGATGCTGGGCAGCCCAGCACGGTTGTCAAAGATGTTCCATTGTAATGGACTTTGAGTTGGGAAATGGAGGAGCGACAGCAATGCGGATGGCACCGTTGCAAAGCTGACTTTCTGCAGAAGAGGCACAGCTCAAGCTTTTTGCCCTGGCTCTTCGGCTGTGGGAGCAGAGGCCAAACGTTCGTGCTCTACTCCCTGGGATGCTGGGCAGCCCAGCACGGGTGCCAAAGAGGTTCCATTGAAAAGGACTTTCACTTGGGAGATCGAGGAGCAACAGCAATGCGGATGGCACCGTTGCAAAGCTGACTTTCTGCAGAAGAGGCACAGCTCCAGTTTTTTGCCCTGGCTCTTTGGCTGTGGGAGCAGAGGCCAAGCGTTCGTGCTCTACTCCCTGTGATGCTGGGCAGCCCAGCACGGTTGTCAAAGATGTTCCATTGTAATGGAGCTTCCTTGTAAAATAGAGGAGCAACAGCAATGCGGATGGCACTCTTGCAAGAGCTGACTTTCTGCAGAAGAGGCACAGCTCAAGCTTTTTGCCCTGGCTCTTCGGCTGTGGCAGCAGAGGCCAACCTTTCGTGCTCTACTGCCTGGGATGCTGGGCAGCCCAGCACGGGTGCCAAAGAGGTTCCATTGTAATGGACTTTGAGTTGGGAAATGGAGGAGCAACAGCAATGCGGATGGCACCGTTGCAAAGGTGACTTTCTGCAGAAGAGGCACAGCTCCAGTTTTTTGCCCTGGCTGTTCGGCTGTGGGAGCAGAGGCCAACCGTTCGTGCTCTACTCCCTGTGATACTGAGCAGCCCTTCACGGTTGTCAAATATGTTCCATTGTAATGGAGTTTGCTTGTGAAATCGAGGAGCGACAGCAATGCGGATGGCACCGTTGCAAAGCTGACTTTCTGCAGAAGAGGCACAGCTCCAGTTTTTTGCCCTGGCTGTTCGGCTGTGGGAGCAGAGGCCAACCGTTCGTGCTCTACTGCCTGGGATGCTGGGCAGCCCAGCACGGGTGCCAAAGAGGTTCCATTGTAATGGACTTTGAGTTGGGAAATGGAGGAGCGACAGCAATGCGGATGGCACCGTTGCAAAGCTGACTTTCTGCAGAAGAGGCACAGCTCCAGTTTTTTGGCCTTGCTCTTTGGCTGTGGGAGCAGAGGCCAAGCGTTCATGCTCTACTCCCTGGGATGCTGGGCAGCCGAGCACGGTTGTCAAAGATGTTCCATTGTAATGGACTTTGAGTTGGGAAATCGAGGAGCGACAGCAATGCGGATGGCACTCTTGCAAAGCTGACTTTCTGCAGAAGAGGCACAGCTCCAGTTTTTTGCCCTGGCTCAAAAGCTGTGGGAGCAGAGGCCAAACGTTCGTGCTCTACTGCCTGGGATGCTGGGCAGCCCAGCACGGGTGCCAAAGAGGTTCCATTGTAATGGACTTTGAGTTGGGAAATGGAGGAGCGACAGCAATGCGGATGGCACCGTTGCAAGCTGACTTTCTGCAAAAGAGGCACAGCCCAAGTTTTTTGCCCTGGCTCTTCGGCTGTGGCAGCAGAGGCCAACCGTTCGTGCTCTACTCCCTGGGATGCTGGGCAGCCCAGCACGGGTGCCAAAGACATTCCATTGTAATGGACTTTGAGTTGTGAAATCGAGGAGCAACAGCAATGCGGATGGCACCGTTGCAAAGCTGACTTTCTGCAGAAGAGGCACAGCTCCAGTTTTTTGCCCTGTCTCTTCGGCTGTGGGAGCAGAGGCCAACCGTTCGTTCTCTACTCCTTGGGATGCTGGGCAGCCGAGCACGGATGCCAAAGAGGTTCCATTGTAATGGATTTTGAATTGGGAAATCGAGGAGCGACAGCAATGCGGATGGCACCGTTGCAAAGCTGACTTTCTGCAGAAGAGGCACAGCTCCAGTTTTTTGCCCTGGCTCTTTGGCTGTGGCAGCAGAGGCCAACCGTTCGTGCTCTACTGCCTGGGATGCTGGGCAGCCCAGCACGGGTGCCAAAGAGGTTCCATTGTAATGGACTTTGAGTTGGGAAATCGAGGAGCGACAGCAATGCGGATGGCACCGTTGCAAAGCTGTCTTTCTGCAGAAGAGGCACAGCTCAAGTTTTTTGCCCTGGCTCTTCGGCTGTGGGAGCAGAGGCCAACCGTTCGTGCTCTACTGCCTGGGATGCTGGGCAGCCCAGCACGGGTGCCAAAGAGGTTCCATTGTAATGGACTTTGAGTTGGGAGATCGAGGAGCAACAGCAATGCGGATGGCACCGTTGCAAAGCTGACTTTCTGCAGAAGAGGCACAGCTCCAGTTTTTTGCCCTGGCTCTTCGGCTGTGGGAGCAGAGGCCAACCGTTCGTGCTCTACTGCCTGGGATGCTGGGCAGCCCAGCACGGGTGCCAAAGACGTTCCATTGTAATGGACTTTGAGTTGGGAAATGGAGGAGCGACAGCAATGCGGATGGCACCGTTGCAAAGCTGACTTTCTGCAGAAGAGGCACAGCTCAAGCTTTTTGCCCTGGCTCTTCGGCTGTGGGAGCAGAGGCCAACCGTTCGTGCTCTACTCCCTGGGATGCTGGGCAGCCCAGCACGGGTGCCAAAGACGTTCCATTGTAATGGACTTTGAGTTGGGAAATGGAGGAGCGACAGCAATGCGGATGGCACCGTTGCAAAGCTGACTTTCTGCAGAAGAGGCACAGCTCCAGTTTTTTGCCCTGGCTCTTCGGCTGTGGCAGCAGAGGCCAACCGTTCGTGCTCTACTCCCTGGGATGCTGGGCAGCCGAGCACGGGTGCCAAAGAGGTTCCATTGTAATGGACTTTGAGTTGGGAAATGGAGGAGCGACAGCAATGCGGATGGCAGCGTTGCAAAGCTGACTTTCTTCAGAAGGGGCACAGCTCCAGTTTTTTGCCCTGGCTCTTCGGCTGTGGGAGCAGAGGCCAACCGTTCGTGCTCTACTGCCTGGGATGCTGGGCAGCCCAGAACGGGTGCCAAAGAGGTTCCATTGTAATGGACTTTGAGTTGGGAAATGGAGGAGCGACAGCAATGCGGTTGGCACCGTTGCAAAGCTGACTTTCTGCAGAAGAGGCACAGCTCAAGTTTTTTGCCCTGGCTCTTCGGCTGCGGGAGCAGAGGCCAACCGTTCGTGCTCTACTCCCTGGGATGCTGGGCAGCCCAGCACGGGTGCCAAAGACGTTCCATTGTAATGGACTTTCAGTTGGGAGATCGAGGAGCAACAGCAATGCGGATGGCACCGTTGCAAAGCTGACTTTCTGCAGAAGAGGCACAGCTCAAGTTTTTTGCCCTGGCTCTTCGGCTGTGGGAGCAAAAGCCAAACGTTCGTTCTCTACTGCCTGGGTTGCTGGGCAGCCGAGCACGGGTGCCAAAGAGGTTCCATTGTAATGGATTTTGAGTTGGGAAATCGAGGAGCGACAGCAATGCGGATGGCACCGTTGCAAAGCTGACTTTCTGCAGAAGAGGCACAGCTCCAGTTTTTTGGCCTGGCTCTTTGGCTGTGGGAGCAGAGGCCAAGCGTTCATGCTCTACTCCCTAGGATGCTGGGCAGCCGAGCACGGTTGTCAAAGATGTTCCATTGTAATGGAGTTTGAGTTGGGAAATCGAGGAGCGACAGCAATGCGGATGGCACTCTTGCAAAGCTGACTTTCTGCAGAAGAGGCACAGCTCAAGTTTTTTGCCCTGGCTCAAAAGCTGTGGGAGCAGAGGCCAAACGTTCGTGCTCTACTGCCTGGGATGCTGGGCAGCCGAGCACGGGTGCCAAAGAGGTTCCATTGTAATGGACTTTGAGTTGGGAAATGGAGGAGCGACAGCAACGCGGATGGCAGCGTTACAAACCTGACTTTCTGCAGAAGAGGCACAGCTCCAGTTTTTTGGCCTGGCTCTTCGGCTGTGGCAGCAGAGGCCAACCGTTCGTGCTCTACTCCCTGGGATGCTGGGCAGCCCAGCACGGGTGCCAAAGAGGTTCCATTGTAATGGACTTTGAGTTGGAAAATGGAGGAGCGACAGCAATGCGGATGGCACCGTTGCAAGCTGACTTTCTGCAAAAGAGGCACAGCCCAAGTTTTTTGCCCTGGCTCTTCGGCTGTGGCAGCAGAGGCCAACCGTTCGTGCTCTACTGCCTGGGATGCTGGGCAGCCCAGCACGGGTGCCAAAGACATTCCATTGTAATGGACTTTGAGTTGTGAAATCGAGGAGCAACAGCAATGCGGATGGCACCGTTGCAAAGCTGACTTTCTGCAGAAGAGGCACAGCTCCAGTTTTTTGCCCTGTCTCTTCGGCTGTGGGAGCAGAGGCCAACCGTTCGTTCTCTACTCCTTGGGATGCTGGGCAGCCGAGCACGGATGCCAAAGAGGTTCCATTGTAATGGATTTTGAATTGGGAAATCGAGGAGCGACAGCAATGCGGATGGCACCGTTGCAAAGCTGACTTTCTGCAGAAGAGGCACAGCTCCAGTTTTTTGCCCTGGCTCTTTGGCTGTGGCAGCAGAGGCCAACCGTTCGTGCTCTACTGCCTGGGATGCTGGGCAGCCCAGCACGGGTGCCAAAGAGGTTCCATTGTAATGGACTTTGAGTTGGGAAATCGAGGAGCGACAGCAATGCGGATGGCACCGTTGCAAAGCTGTCTTTCTGCAGAAGAGGCACAGCTCAAGTTTTTTGCCCTGGCTCTTCGGCTGTGGGAGCAGAGGCCAACCGTTCGTGCTCTACTGCCTGGGATGCTGGGCAGCCCAGCACGGGTGCCAAAGAGGTTCCATTGTAATGGACTTTGAGTTGGGAGATCGAGGAGCAACAGCAATGCGGATGGCACCGTTGCAAAGCTGACTTTCTGCAGAAGAGGCACAGCTCCAGTTTTTTGCCCTGGCTCTTCGGCTGTGGGAGCAGAGGCCAACCGTTCGTGCTCTACTGCCTGGGATGCTGGGCAGCCCAGCACTGATGCCAAAGAGGTTCCATTTTAATGGACTTTGAGTTGGGAAATGGAGGAGCGACAGCAATGCGGATGGCACCGTTGCAAAGCTGACTTTCTGCAGAAGAGGCACAGCTCAAGCTTTTTGCCCTGGCTCTTCGGCTGTGGGAGCAGAGGCCAACCGTTCGTGCTCTACTGCCTGGGATGCTGGGCAGCCCAGCACGGGTGCCAAAGACGTTCCATTGTAATGGACTTTGAGTTGGGAAATCGAGGAGCGACAGCAATGCGGATGGCACCGTTGCAAAGCTGACTTTCTGCAGAAGAGGCACAGCTCAAGTTTTTTGCCCTGGCTCTTCGGCTGTGGCAGCAGAGGCCAACCTTTCGTGCTCTACTCCCTGGGATGCTGGGCAGCCCAGCACGGGTGCCAAAGAGGTTCCATTGTAATGGACTTTGAGTTGGGAAATGGAGGAGTGACAGCAATGCGGATGGCAGCGTTGCAAAGCTGACTTTCTTCAGAAGGGGCACAGCTCAAGTTTTTTGCCCTGGCTCTTCGGCTGTGGCAGCAGAGGCCAACCTTTCGTGCTCTACTCCCTGGGATGCTGGGCAGCCGAGCACGGGTGCCAAAGAGGTTCCATTGTAATGGACTTTGAGTTGGGAAATGGAGGAGCGACAGCAATGCGGATGGCACCGTTGCAAAGCTGACTTTCTGCAGAAGAGGCACAGCTCAAGTTTTTTGCCCTGGCTCTTCGGCTGTGGGAGCAAAAGCCAAACGTTCGTTCTCTACTGCCTGGGATGCTGGGCAGCCGAGCACGGGTGCCAAAGAGGTTCCATTGTAATGGATTTTGAGTTGGGAAATCGAGGAGCGACAGCAATGCGGATGGCACCGTTGCAAAGCTGACTTTCTGCAGAAGAGGCACAGCTCCAGTTTTTTGCCCTGGCTCTTCGGCTGTTGGAGCAGAGGCCAACCGTTCGTGCTCTACTCCCTGGGATGCTGGGCTGCCGAGCACGGGTGCCAAAGAGGTTCCATTGTAATGGACTTTGAGTTGGGAAATCGAGGAGCAACAGCAATGCGGATGGCACCGTTGCAAAGCTGACTTTCTGCAGAAGAGGCACAGCTCCAGTTTTTTGCCCTGGCTCTTCGGCTGTGGGAGCAGAGGCCTTCCGTTCGTGCTCTACTCCCTGTGATGCTGGGCAGCCCAGCACGGTTGTCAAATATGTTCCATTGTAATGGAGTTTGCTTGTGAAATCGAGGAGCGACAGCAATGTGGATGGCACCGTTGCAAAGCTGACTTTCTGCAGAAGAGGCACAGCTCCAGTTTTTTGCCCTGGCTCTTTGGCTGTGGGAGCAGAGGCCAAGCGTTCATGCTCTACTCCCTGGGATGCTGGGCAGCCCAGCATGGTTGTCAAAGATGTTCCATTGTAATGGAGTTTGAGTTGGGAAATCGAGGAGCAACAGCAATGCGGATGGTACTCTTGCAAAGCTGACTTTCTGCAGAAGAGGCACAGCTCAAGCTTTTTGCCCTGGCTCTTCGGCTGTGGGAGCAGAGGCCAAACGTTCGTGATCTACTGCCTGGGATGCTGGGCAGCCGAGCACGGGTGCCAAAGAGGTTCCATTGTAATGGACTTTGAGTTGGGAAATCGAGGAGCGACAACAACGCGGATGGCACCGTTGCAAAGCTGACTTTCTGCAGAAGAGGCACAGCTCCAGTTTTTTGCCCTGGCTCTTCGGCTGTGGGAGCAGAGGCCAACCGTTCGTGCTCTACTGCCTGGGATGCTGGGCAGCCGAGCACGGGTGCCAAAGAGGTTCCATTGTAATGGACTTTGAGTTGGGAAATGGAGGAGCGACAGCAATGCGGATGGCACCGTTGCAAAGCTGACTTTCTGCAGAAGAGGCACAGCTCCAGTTTTTTGCCCTGGCTCTTCGGCTGTGGGAGCAGAGGCCAACCGTTCGTGCTCTACTGCCTGGGATGCTGGGCAGCCCAGCACGGGTGCCAAAGAGGTTCCATTGTAATGGACTTTGAGTTGGGAAATGGAGGAGCGACTGCAATGCGGATGGCACCGTTGCAAAGCTGACTTTCTGCAGAAGAGGCACAGCTCAAGTTTTTTGCCCTGGCTCTTTCGCTGTGGGAGCAGAGGCCAACCGTTGGTGCTCTACTCCCTGGGATGCTGGGCAGCCGAGCACGGGTGCCAAAGACGTTCCATTGTAATTGACTTTGAGTTGGGAGATCGAGGAACAACAGCAATGTGGATGGCACCGTTGCAAAGCTGACTTTCTGCAGAAGAGGCACAGCTCCAGTTTTTTGCCCTGGCTCTTCGGCTGTGGGAGCAAAAGCCAAACGTTCGTTCTCTACTGACTGGGATGCTGGGCAGCCCAGCACGGGTGCCAAAGAGGTTCCATTGTAATGGATTTTGAGTTGGGAAATGGAGGAGCGACAGCAATGCTGATGGCACCGTTGCAAAGCTGACTTTCTGCAGAAGAGGCACAGCTCCAGTTTTTTGCCCTGGCTCTTCGGCTGTTGGAGCAGAGGCCAACCGTTCGTGCTCTACTCCCTGGGATGCTGGGCTGCCGAGCACGGGTGCCAAAGAGGTTCCATTGTAATGGACTTTGAGTTGGGAAATGGAGGAGCGACAGCAATGCGGATGGCACCGTTGCAAGCTGACTTTCTGCAGAAGAGGCACAGCCCAAGTTTTTTGCCCTGGCTCTTCGGCTGTGGCAGCAGAGGCCAACCGTTCGTGCTCTACTGCCTGGGATGCTGGGCAGCCCAGCACGGGTGCCAAAGACATTCCATTGTAATGGACTTTGAGTTGTGAAATCGAGGAGCAACAGCAATGCGGATGGCACCGTTGCAAAGCTGACTTTCTGCAGAAGAGGCACAGCTCAAGTTTTTTGCCCTGTCTCTTCGGCTGTGGGAGCAGAGGCCAACCGTTCGTTCTCTACTCCTTGGGATGCTGGGCAGCCGAGCACGGATGCCAAAGAGGTTCCATTGTAATGGATTTTGAATTGGGAAATCGAGGAGCGACAGCAATGCGGATGGCACCGTTGCAAAGCTGACTTTCTGCAGAAGAGGCACAGCTCCAGTTTTTTGCCCTGGCTCTTCGGCTGTTGGAGCAGAGGCCAACCGTTCGTGCTCTACTCCCTGGGATGCTGGGCTGCCGAGCACGGGTGCCAAAGAGGTTCCATTGTAATGGAGTTTGAGTTGGGAAATCGAGGAGCAACAGCAATAAGGATGGCACCGTTGCAAAGCTGACTTTCTGCAGAAGAGGCACAGCTCCAGTTTTTTGCCCTGGCTCTTCGGCTGTGGGAGCAGAGGCCAACCGTTCGTGCTCTACTCCCTGGGATGCTGGGCAGCCCAGCACGGTTGTCAAATATGTTCCATTGTAATGGAGTTTGCTTGTGAAATCGAGGAGCGACAGCAATGCGGATGGCACCGTTGCAAAGCTGACTTTCTGCAGAAGAGGCAAAGCTCCAGTTTATTGCCCTGGCTCTTCGGCTGTGGGAGCAGAGGCCAACCGTTCGTGCTCTACTGCCTGGGATGCTGGGCAGCCCAGCACGGGTGCCAAAGAGGTTCCATTGTAATGGACTTTGAGTTGGGAAATGGAGGAGCGACAGCAATGCGGATGGCACCGTTGCAAAGCTGACTTTCTGCAGAAGAGGCACAGCTCCAGTTTTTTGCCCTGGCTCTTTGGCTGTGGGAGCAGAGGCCAACCGTTCATGCTCTACTCCCTGGGATGCTGGGCAGCCCAGCACGGTTGTCAAAGATGTTCCATTGTAATGGACTTTGAGTTGGGAAATCGAGGAGCAACAGCAATGCGGATGGCACTCTTGCAAAGCTGACTTTCTGCAGAAGAGGGACAGCTTAAGCTTTTTGCCCTGGCTCTTCGGCTGTGGGAGCAGAGGCCAACCGTTCGTGCTCTACTGCCTGGGATGCTGGGCAGCCCAGCACGGGTGCCAAAGAGGTTCCATTGTAATGGACTTTGAGTTGGGAAATGGAGGAGCGACAGCAATGCGGATGGCACCGTTGCAAAGCTGACTTTCTGCAGAAGAGGCACAGCTCCAGTTTTTTGCCCTGGCTCTTCGGCTGTGGGAGCAGAGGCCAACCGTTCGTGCTCTACTGCCTGGGATGCTGGGCAGCCCAGCACGGGTGCCAAAGAGGTTCCATTGTAATGGACTTTGAGTTGGGAAATCGAGGAGCAACAGCAATGCGGATGGCACCGTTGCAAAGGTGACTTTCTTCAGAAGAGGCACAGCTCCAGTTTTTTGCCCTGGCTCTTCGGCTGTGGGAGCAGAGGCCAACCGTTCGTGCTCTACTCCCTGTGATACTGAGCAGCCCATCACGGCTGTCAAATATGTTCCATTGTAATGGAGTTTGCTTGTGAAATCGAGGAGCGACAGCAATGTGGATGGCACCGTTGCAAAGCTGACTTTCTGCAGAAGAGGCACAGCTAGAGTTTTTTGCCCTGGCTCTTCGGCTGTGGGAGCAGAGGCCAACCGTTCGTGCTCTACTGCCTGGGATGCTGGGCAGCCCAGCACGGGTGCCAAAGAGGTTCCATTGTAATGGACTTTGAGTTGGGAAATGGAGGAGCGACAGCAATGCGGATGGCACCGTTGCAAAGCTGACTTTCTGCAGAAGAGGCACAGCTCCAGTTTTTTGCCCTGGCTCTTTGGCTGTGGGAGCAGAGGCCAAGCGTTCATGCTCTACTCCCTGGGATGCTGGGCAGCCGAGCACGGTTGTCAAAGATGTTCCATTGTAATGGACTTTGAGTTGGGAAATCGAGGAGCGACAGCAATGCGGATGGCACCGTTGCAAAGCTGACTTTCTGCAGAAGAGGCACAGCTCCAGTTTTTTGCCCTGGCTCTTCGGCTGTGGCAGCAGAGGCCAACCTTTCGTGCTCTACTGCCTGGGATGCTGGGCAGCCCAGCACGGGTGCCAAAGAGGTTCCATTGTAATGGACTTTGAGTTGGGAAATCGAGGAGCGACAGCAATGAGGATGGCACCGTTGCAAAGCTGACTTTCTGCAGAAGAGGCACAGCTCCAGTTTTTTGCCCTGGCTCTTCGGCTGTGGGAGCAGAGGCCAACCGTTCGTGCTCTACTGCCTGGGATGCTGGGCAGCCCAGCACGGGTGCCAAAGAGGTTCCATTGTAATGGACTTTGAGTTGGGAAATCGAGGAGCGACAGCAACGCGGATGGCACCGTTGCAAAGCTGACTTTCAGCAGAAGAGGCACAGCTCCAGTTTTTTGCCCTGGCTCTTCGGCTGTGGGAGCAGAGGCCAACCGTTCGTGCACTAGTCCCTGGGATGCTGGGCAGCCGAGCACGGGTGCCAAAGACGTTCCATTGTAATGGACTTTCAGTTGGGAGATCGAGGAGCAACAGCAATGCGGATGGCACCGTTGCAAAGCTGACTTTCTGCAGAAGAGGCACAGCTCAAGTTTTTTGCCCTGGCTCTTCGGCTGTGGGAGCAAAAGCCAAACGTTCGTTCTCTACTGCCTGGGATGCTGGGCAGCCGAGCACGGGTGCCAAAGAGGTTCCATTGTAATGGATTTTGAGTTGGGAAATCGAGGAGCGACAGCAATGCGGATGGCACCGTTGCAAAGCTGACTTTCTGCAGAAGAGGCACAGCTCCAGTTTTTTGCCCTGGCTCTTCGGCTGTTGGAGCAGAGGCCAACCGTTCGTGCTCTACTCCCTGGGATGCTGGGCTGCCGAGCACGGGTGCCAAAGAGGTTCCATTGTAATGGACTTTGAGTTGGGAAATCGAGGAGCGACAGCAATGCGGATGGTACTCTTGCAAAGCTGACTTTCTGCAGAAGAGGCACAGCTCAAGCTTTTTGCCCTGGCTCTTCGGCTGTGGGAGCAGAGGCCAACCGTTCGTGCTCTACTGCCTGGGATGCTGGGCAGCCGAGCACGGGTGCCAAAGAGGTTCCATTGTAATGGACTTTGAGTTGGGAAATCGAGGAGCGACAGCAACGCGGATGGCACCGTTGCAAAGCTGACTTTCTGCAGAAGAGGCACAGCTAGAGTTTTTTGCCCTGGCTCTTCGGCTGTGGGAGCAGAGGCCAACCGTTCGTGCTCTACTGCCTGGGATGCTGGGCAGCCGAGCACGGGTGCCAAAGAGGTTCCATTGTAATGGACTTTGAGTTGGGAAATGGAGGAGCGACAGCAATGCGGATGGCACCGTTGCAAAGCTGACTTTCTGCAGAAGAGGCACAGCTCCAGTTTTTTGCCCTGGCTCTTCGGCTGTGGGAGCAGAGGCCAACCGTTCGTGCTCTACTGCCTGGGATGCTGGGCAGCCCAGCACGGGTGCCAAAGACGTTCCATTGTAATTGACTTTGAGTTGGGAGATCGAGGAACAACAGCAATGTGGATGGCACCGTTGCAAAGCTGACTTTCTGCAGAAGAGGCACAGCTCCAGTTTTTTGCCCTGGCTCTTCGGCTGTGGGAGCAAAAGCCAAACGTTCGTTCTCTACTGACTGGGATGCTGGGCAGCCCAGCACGGGTGCCAAAGAGGTTCCATTGTAATGGATTTTGAGTTGGGAAATCGAGGAGCGACAGCAATGCGGATGGCACCGTTGCAAAGCTGACTTTCTGCAGAAGAGGCACAGCTGAAGCTTTTTTGCCCTGGCTCTTCGGCTGTGGGAGCAGAGGCCAACCGTTCGTGCTCTACTGCCTGGGATGCTGGGCAGCCGAGCACGGTTGTCAAAGACGTTCCATTGTAATGGACTTTCAGTTGGGAGATCGAGGAGCAACAGCAATGCGGATGGCACCGTTGCAAAGCTGACTTTCTGCAGAAGAGGCACAGCTCAAGTTTTTTGCCCTGGCTCTTCGGCTGTGGGAGCAAAAGCCAAACGTTCGTTCTCTACTGCCTGGGATGCTGGGCAGCCGAGCACGGGTGCCAAAGAGGTTCCATTGTAATGGATTTTGAGTTGGGAAATCGAGGAGCGACAGCAATGCGGATGGCACCGTTGCAAAGCTGACTTTCTGCAGAAGAGGCACAGCTCCAGTTTTTTGCCCTGGCTCTTCGGCTGTTGGAGCAGAGGCCAACCGTTCGTGCTCTACTCCCTGGGATGCTGGGCTGCCGAGCACGGGTGCCAAAGAGGTTCCATTGTAATGGACTTTGTGTTGGGAAATCGAGGAGCAACAGCAATGCGGATGGCACCGTTGCAAAGCTGACTTTCTGCAGAAGAGGCACAGCTCCAGTTTTTTGCCCTGGCTCTTCGGCTGTGGGAGCAGAGGCCAAGCGTTCGTGCTCTACTCCCTGTGATGCTGGGCAGCCCAGCACGGTTGTCAAATATGTTCCATTGTAATGGAGTTTGCTTGTGAAATCGAGGAGCGACAGCAATGTGGATGGCACCGTTGCAAAACTGACTTTCTGCAGAAGAGGCACAGCTCCAGTTTTTTGCCCTGGCTCTTTGGCTGTGGGAGCAGAGGCCAAGCGTTCATGCTCTACTCCTTGGGATGCTGGGCAGCCCAGCACGGTTGTCAAAGATGTTCCATTGTAATGGAGTTTGAGTTGGGAAATCGAGGAGCAACAGCAATGCGGATCGTTCTCTTGCAAAGCTGACTTTCTGCAGAAGAGGCACAGCTCAAGCTTTTTGCCCTGGCTCTTCGGCTGTGGGAGCAGAGGCCAAACGTTCGTGATCTACTGCCTGGGATGCTGGGCAGCCGAGCACGGGTGCCACAGAGGTTCCATTGTAATGGACTTTGAGTTGGGAAATCGAGGAGCGACAGCAACGCGGATGGCACCGTTGCAAAGCTGACTTTCTGCAGAAGAGGCACAGCTAGAGTTTTTTGCCCTGGCTCTTCGGCTGTGGGAGCAGAGGCCAACCGTTCGTGCTCTACTGCCTGGGATGCTGGGCAGCCCAGCACGGGTGCCAAAGAGGTTCCATTGTAATGGACTTTGAGTTGGGAAATGGAGGAGCGACAGCAATGCGGATGGCACCGTTGCAAAGCTGACTTTCTGCAGAAGAGGCACAGCTCCAGTTTTTTGCCCTGGCTGTTCGGCTGTGGGAGCAGAGGCCAACCGTTCGTGCTCTACTGCCTGGGATGCTGGGCAGCCCAGCACGGGTGCCAAAGACGTTCCATTGTAATTGACTTTGAGTTGGGAGATCGAGGAACAACAGCAATGTGGATGGCACCGTTGCAAAGCTGACTTTCTGCAGAAGAGGCACAGCTCCAGTTTTTTGCCCTGGCTCTTCGGCTGTGGGAGCAAAAGCCAAACGTTCGTTCTCTACTGACTGGGATGCTGGGCAGCCCAGCACGGGTGCCAAAGAGGTTCCATTGTAATGGATTTTGAGTTGGGAAATCGAGGAGCGACAGCAATGCGGATGGCACCGTTGCAAAGCTGACTTTCTGCAGAAGAGGCACAGCTCCAGTTTTTTGCCCTGGCTCTTCGGCTGTTGGAGCAGAGGCCAACCGTTCGTGCTCTACTCCCTGGGATGCTGGGCTGCCGAGCACGGGTGCCAAAGAGGTTCCATTGTAATGGACTTTGAGTTGGGAAATGGAGGAGCGACAGCAATGCGGATGGCACCGTTGCAAAGCTGACTTTCTGCAGAAGAGGCACAGCTCCAGTTTTTTGCCCTGGCTCTTTGGCTGTGGGAGCAGAGGCCAAGCGTTCATGCTCTACTGCCTGGGATGCTGGGCAGCCCAGCACGGGTGCCAAAGAGGTCCATTGTAATGGACTTTGAGTTGGGAAATGGAGGAGCAACAGCAATGCGGATGGCACCGTTGCAAAGCTGACTTTCTGCAGAAGAGGCACAGCTCCAGTTTTTTGCCCTGGCTCTTTGGCTGTGGGAGCAGAGGCCAGGCGTTCATGCTCTACTCCCTGGGATGCTGGGCAGCCCAGCACGGTTGTCAAAGAGGTTCCATTGTAATGGACTTTGAGTTGGGAAATCGAGGAGCAACAGCAACGAGGATGGCACCGTTGCAAAGCTGACTTTCTGCAGAAGAGGCACAGCTCCAGTTTTTTGCCCTGGCTCTTCGGCTGTGGGAGCAGAGGCCAACCGTTCGTGCTCTACTCCCTGGGATGCTGGGCAGCCCAGCACGGGTGCCAAAGAGGTTCCATTGTAATGGACTTTGAGTTGGGAAATCGAGGAGCGACAGCAATGCGGATGGCACCGTTGCAAAGCTGACTTTCTGCAGAAGAGGCACAGCTCCAGTTTTTTGCCCTGGCTCTTCGGCTGTGGGAGCAGAGGCCAACCGTTCGTGCTCTACTCCCTGGGATGCTGGGCAGCCGAGCACGGGTGCCAAAGAGGTTCCATTGTAATGGACTTTGAGTTGGGAAATCGAGGAGCAACAGCAATGCGGATGGCACCGTTGCAAAGCTGACTTTCTGCAGTAGAGGCACAGCTCAAGTTTTTTGCCCTGTCTCTTCGGCTGTGGGAGCAGAGGCCAACCGTTTGTGCTCTACTCCTTGGGATGCTGGGCAGCCCAGCACGGGTGCCAAAGACGTTCCATTGTAATGGACTTTGAGTTGGGAAATCGAGGAGCGACAGCAATGCGGATGGCACCGTTGCAAAGCTGACTTTCTGCAGAAGAGGCACAGCTCAAGCTTTTTGCCCTGGCTCTTCGGCTGTGGGAGCAGAGGCCAACCGTTCGTGCTCTACTGCCTGGGATGCTGGGCAGCCGAGCACGGGTGCCAAAGAGGTTCCATTGTAATGGACTTTGAGTTGGGAAATCGAGGAGCGACAGCAATGCGGTTGGCACCGTTGCAAAGCTGACTTTCTGCAGAAGAGGCACAGCTCCAGTTTTTTGCCCTGGCTCTTTGGCTGTGGGAGCAGAGGCCAACCGTTCGTGCTCTACTCCCTGGGATGCTGGGCAGCCCAGCACGGGTGCCAAAGAGGTTCCATTGTAATGGACTTTGAGTTGGGAAATGGAGGAGCGACAGCAATGCGGTTGGCACCGTTGCAAAGCTGACTTTCTGCAGAAGAGGCACAGCTCCAGTTTTTTGCCCTGGCTCTTCGGCTGTGGGAGCAGAGGCCAACCGTTCGTGCTCTACTGCCTGGGATGCTGGGCAGCCCAGCACGGGTGCCAAAGAGGTTCCATTGTAATGGACTTTGAGTTGGGAATTGGAGGAGCAACAGCAATGCGGATGGCACCGTTGCAAAGCTGACTTTCTGCAGAAGAGGCACAGCTCAAGCTTTTTGCCCTGGCTCTTCGGCTGTGGGAGCAGAGGCCAACCGTTCGTGCTCTACTCCCTGGGATGCTGGGCAGCCCAGCACGGGTGCCAAAGACGTTCCATTGTAATGGATTTTGAATTGGGAAATCGAGGAGCGACAGCAATGCGGATGGCACCGTTGCAAAGCTGACTTTCTGCAGAAGAGGCACAGCTCCAGTTTTTTGGCCTGGCTCTTCGGCTGTGGGAGCAGAGGCCAACTGTTCGTGCTCTACTGCCTGGGATGCTGGGCAGCCCAGCACGGGTGCCAAAGAGGTTCCATTGTAATGGACTTTGAGTTGGGAAATCGAGGAGCGACAGCAATGCGGATGGCACCGTTGCAAAGCTGACTTTCTGCAGAAGAGGCACAGCTCCAGTTTTTTGCCCTGGCTCTTCGGCTGTGGCAGCAGAGGCCAACCGTTCGTGCTCTACTCCCTGGGATGCAGGGCAGCCGAGCACGGGTGCCAAAGAGGTTCCATTGTAATGGACTTTGAGTTGGGAAATCGAGGAGCGACAGCAATGCGGATGGCAGCGTTGCAAAGCTGTCTTTCTGCAGAAGAGGCACAGCTCCAGTTTTTTGCCCTGGCTCTTCGGCTGTGGGAGCAGAGGCCAACCGTTCGTGCTCTACTGCCTGGGATGCTGGGCAGCCCAGCACGGGTGCCAAAGAGGTTCCATTGTAATGGACTTTGAGTTGGGAGATCGAGGAGCAACAGCAATGTGGAGGGCACCGCTGCAAAGCTGACTTTCTGCAGAAGAGGCACAGCTCCAGTTTTTTGCCCTGGCTCTTCGGCTGTGGGAGCAGAGGCCAACCGTTCGTGCTCTACTGCCTGGGATGCTGGGCAGCCCAGCACGGGTGCCAAAGAGGTTCCATTGTAATGGACTTTGAGTTGGGAAATGGAGGAGCGACAGCAATGCGGATGGCACCGTTGCAAAGCTGACTTTCTGCAGAAGAGGCACAGCTCCAGTTTTTTGCCCTGGCTCTTTGGCTGTGGGAGCAGAGGCCAACCGTTCGTGCTCTATTCCCTGGGATGCTGGGCAGCCGAGCACGGGTGCCAAAGACGTTTCATTGAAATGGACTTTCAGTTGGGAGATCGAGTAACAACAGCAATGTGGATGGCACCGTTGCAAAGCTGACTTTCTGCAGAAGAGGCACAGCTCCAGTTTTTTGCCCTGGCTCTTCGGCTGTTGGAGCAGAGGCCAACCGTTCGTGCTCTACTCCCTGGGATGCTGGGCAGCCCAGCACGGTTGTCAAATATGTTCCATTGTAATGGAGTTTGCTTGTGAAATCGAGGAGCGACAGCAATGCGGATGGCACCGTTGCAAAGCTGACTTTCTGCAGAAGAGGCACAGCTCCAGTTTTTTGCCCTGGCTCTTCGGCTGTGGCAGCAGAGGCCAACCGTTCGTGCTCTACTCCCTGGGATGCAGGGCAGCCGAGCACGGGTGCCAAAGAGGTTCCATTGTAATGGACTTTGAGTTGGGAAATCGAGGAGCGACAGCAATGCGGATGGCAGCGTTGCAAAGCTGTCTTTCTGCAGAAGAGGCACAGCTCCAGTTTTTTGCCCTGGCTCTTCGGCTGTGGGAGCAGAGGCCAACCGTTCGTGCTCTACTGCCTGGGATGCTGGGCAGCCCAGCACGGGTGCCAAAGAGGTTCCATTGTAATGGACTTTGAGTTGGGAGATCGAGGAGCAACAGCAATGTGGAGGGCACCGCTGCAAAGCTGACTTTCTGCAGAAGAGGCACAGCTCCAGTTTTTTGCCCTGGCTCTTCGGCTGTGGGAGCAGAGGCCAACCGTTCGTGCTCTACTGCCTGGGATGCTGGGCAGCCCAGCACGGGTGCCAAAGAGGTTCCATTGTAATGGACTTTGAGTTGGGAAATGGAGGAGCGACAGCAATGCGGATGGCACCGTTGCAAAGCTGACTTTCTGCAGAAGAGGCACAGCTCCAGTTTTTTGCCCTGGCTCTTTGGCTGTGGGAGCAGAGGCCAACCGTTCGTGCTCTATTCCCTGGGATGCTGGGCAGCCGAGCACGGGTGCCAAAGACGTTTCATTGAAATGGACTTTCAGTTGGGAGATCGAGTAACAACAGCAATGTGGATGGCACCGTTGCAAAGCTGACTTTCTGCAGAAGAGGCACAGCTCCAGTTTTTTGCCCTGGCTCTTCGGCTGTTGGAGCAGAGGCCAACCGTTCGTGCTCTACTCCCTGGGATGCTGGGCAGCCCAGCACGGTTGTCAAATATGTTCCATTGTAATGGAGTTTGCTTGTGAAATCGAGGAGCGACAGCAATGCGGATGGCACCGTTGCAAAGCTGACTTTCTGCAGAAGAGGCACAGCTCCAGTTTTTTGGCCTGCCTCTTCGGCTGTGGGAGCAGAGGCCAACCGTTCGTGCTCTACTGCCTGGGATGCTGGGCAGCCGAGCACGGGTGCCAAAGAGGTTCCATTGTAATGGACTTTGAGTTGGGAAATCGAGGAGCGACAGCAATGCGGATGGCACCGTTGCAAAGCTGACTTTCTGCAGAAGAGGCACAGCTCCAGTTTTTTGCCCTGGCTCTTCGGCTGTGGGAGCAGAGGCCAACCGTTCGTGCTCTTCTCCCTGGGATGCTGGGCAGCCGAGCACGGGTGCCAAAGAGGTTCCATTGTAATGGACGTTGAGTTTGGAAATCGAGGAGCAACAGCAATGCGGATGGCACCGTTGCAAAGCTGACTTTCTGCAGAAGAGGCACAGCTCAAGTTTTTTGCCCTGGCTCTTCGGCTGTGGGAGCAGAGGCCAACCGTCGGTGCTCTACTCCCTGGGATGCTGGGCAGCCGAGCACGGGTGCCAAAGAGGTTCCATTGTAATGGACTTTGAGTTGGGAAATCGAGGAGTGACAGCAATGCGGATGGCACCGTTGCAAAGCTGACTTTCTGCAGAAGAGGCACAGCTCCAGTTTTTTGCCCTGGCTCTTTGGCTGTGGGAGCAGAGGCCAACCGTTCGTGCTCTACTCCCTGGGATGCTGGGCAGCCGAGCACGGGTGCCAAAGAGGTTCCATTGTATTGGACTTTGAGTTGGGAAATCGAGGAGCGACAGCAATGCGGATGGCACTCTTGCAAAGCTGACTTTCTGCAGAAGAGGCACAGCTCCAGTTTTTTGCCCTGGCTCTTTGGCTGTGGGAGCAGAGGCCAACCGTTCGTGCTCTACTGCCTGGGATGCTGGGCAGCCCAGCACGGGTGCCAAAGACGTTCCATTGTAATGGACTTTGAGTTGGGAAATCGAGGAGCGACAGCAATGCGGATGGCACCGTTGCAAAGCTGACTTTCTGCAGAAGAGGCACAGCTCAAGCTTTTTGCCCTGGCTGTTCGGCTGTGGGAGCAGAGGCCAACCGTTCGTGCTCTACTGCCTGGGATGCTGGGCAGCCGAGCACGGGTGCCAAAGACGTTCCATTGTAATGGATTTTGAATTGGGAAATCGAGGAGCAACAGCAATGCGGATGGCAGCGTTGCAAAGCTGACTTTCTGCAGAAGAGGCACAGCTCCAGTTTTTTGCCCTGGCTCTTCGGCTGTGGGAGCAGAGGCCAACCGTTCGTTTTCTACTCCCTGGGATGCTGGGCAGCCCAGTACGGGTGCCAAAGAGGTTCCATTGTAATGGACTTTGAGTTGGGAAATCGAGGAGCGACAGCAATGCGGATGGCACCGTTGCAAAGCTGACTTTCTGCAGAAGAGGCACAGCTCAAGCTTTTTGCCCTGGCTCTTTGGCTGTGGGAGCAGAGGCCAGGCGTTCATGCTCTACTCCCTGGGATGCTGGGCAGCCCAGCACGGTTGTCAAAGATGTTCCATTGTAATGGACTTTGAGTTGGGAAATCGAGGAGCAACAGCAATGCGGATGGCACCGTTGCAAAGCTGACTTTCTGCAGAAGAGGCACAGCTCCAGTTTTTTGCCCTGGCTCTTCGGCTGTGGGAGCAGAGGCCAACCGTTCGTGCTCTACTCCCTGGGATGCTGGGCAGCCCAGCACGGGTGCCAAAGAGGTTCCATTGTAATGGACTTTGAGTTGGGAAATCGAGGAGCGACAGCAATGCGGATGGCAGCGTTGCAAAGCTGACTTTCTGCAGAAGAGGCACAGCTCCAGTTTTTTGCCCTGGCTCTTCGGCTGTGGCAGCAGAGGCCAACCGTTCGTGCTCTACTGCCTGGGATGCTGGGCAGCCGAGCACGGGTGCCAAAGAGGTTCCATTGTAATGGACTTTGAGTTGGGAAATCGAGGAGCAACAGCAATGCGGATGGCACCGTTGCAAAGCTGACTTTCTGCAGTAGAGGCACAGCTCCAGTTTTTTGCCCTTGCTCTTCGGCTGTGCAGCAAAGGCCAACCGTTCGTGCTCTACTGCCTGGGATGCTGGGCAGCCGAGCACGGGTGCCAAAGAGGTTCCATTGCAATTGATTTTGAGTTGGGAAATCGAGGAGCGACAGCAATGCGGATGGCACCGTTGCAAAGCTGACTTTCTGCAGAAGAGGCACAGCTCCAGTTTTTTGCCCTGGCTCTTCGGCTGTGGGAGCAGAGGCCAACCGTTCGTGCTCTACTCCCTGGGATGCTGGGCAGCCGAGCACGGGTGCCAAAGAGGTTCCATTGTAATGGACTTTGAGTTGGGAAATGGAGGAGCGACAGCAATGCGGTTGGCACCGTTGCAAAGCTGACTTTCTGCAGAAGAGGCACAGCTCCAGTTTTTTGCCCTGGCTGTTCGGCTGTGGGAGCAGAGGCCAACCGTTCGTGCTCTACTGCCTGGGATGCTGGGCAGCCCAGCACGGGTGCCAAAGAGGTTCCATTGTAATGGACTTTGAGTTGGGAAATCGAGGAGCGACAGCAATGCGGATGGCACCGTTCCAAAGCTGACTTTCTGCAGAAGAGGCACAGCTCAAGCTTTTTGCCGTGGCTCTTCGGCTGTGGGAGCAGAGGCCAAGCGTTCGTGCTCTACTGCCTGGGATGCTGGGCAGCCGAGCACGGGTGCCAAAGACGTTCCATTGTAATGGAGCTTCCTTGTGAAATAGAGGAGCGACAGCAATGCGTATGGCACTCTTGCAAGAGCTGACTTTCTGCAGAAGAGGCACAGCTCAAGCTTTTTGCCCTGGCTCTTCGGCTGTGGGAGCAGAGGCCAACCGTTCGTGCTCTACTGCCTGGGATGCTGGGCAGCCCAGCACGGGTGCCAAAGACGTTCCATTTTAATGGATTTTGAATTGGGAAATCGAGGAGCGACAGCAATGCGGATGGCAGCGTTGCAAAGCTGACTTTCTGCAGAAGAGGCACAGCTCAAGTTTTTTGCCCTGGCTCTTCGGCTGTTGGAGCAGAGGCCAACCGTTCGTGCTCTACTCCCTGGGATGCTGGGCAGCCGAGCACGGGTGCCAAAGAGGTTCCATTGTAATGGACTTTGAGTTGGGAAATCGAGGAGCAACAGCAACGCGGATGGCACCGTTGCAAATCTGACATTCTGCAGAAGAGGCACAGCTCAAGCTTTTTGCCCTGGCTCTTCGGCTGTGGGAGCAGAGGCCAACCGTTCGTGCTCTACTCCCTGGGATGCTGGGCAGCCCAGCACGGTTGTCAAATATGTTCCATTGTAATGGAGTTTGCTTGTGAAATCGAGGAGCGACAGCAATGCGGATGGCACCGTTGCAAAGCTGACTTTCTGCAGAAGAGGCACAGCTCCAGTTTTTTGGCCTGCCTCTTCGGCTGTGGGAGCAGAGGCCAACCGTTCGTGCTCTACTGCCTGGGATGCTGGGCAGCCCAGCACGGGTGCCAAAGATCTTCAATTGTAATGGACTTTGAGTTGGGAAATCGAGGAGCGACAGCAATGCGGATGGCACCTTTGCAAAGCTGACTTTCTGCAGAAGAGGCACAGCTCCAGTTTTTTGGCCTGGCTCTTCGGCTGTGGGAGCAGAGGCCAACCGTTCGTGCTCTACTCCCTGGGATGCTGGGCAGCCGAGCACGGGTGCCAAAGACGTTCCATTGTAATGGAGCTTCCTTGTGAAATAGAGGAGCGACAGAAATGCGGATGGCACTCTTGCAAGAGCTGACTTTCTGCAGAAGAGGCACAGCTCCAGTTTTTTGCCCTGGCTCTTCGGCTGTGGGAGCAGAGGCCAACCGTTCGTGCTCTACTCCCTGGGATGCTGGGCAGCCGAGCACGGGTGCCAAAGAGGTTCCATTGCAATGGATTTTGAGTTGGGAAATGGAGGAGCGACAGCAATGAGGATGGCACCGTTGCAAAGCTGACTTTCTGCAGAAGAGGCACAGCACCAGTTTTTTGCCCTGGCTCTTCGGCTGTGGCAGCAGAGGCCAACCGTTCGTGCTCTACTCCCTGGGATGCTGGGCAGCCGAGCACGGGTGCCAAAGAGGTTCCATTGTAATTGACTTTCAATTGGGAGATCGAGGAACAACAGCAATGTGGATGGCACCGTTGCAAAGCTGACTTTCTGCAGAAGAGGCACAGCTCAAGTTTTTTGCCCTGGCTCTTCGGCTGTGGGAGCAAAAGCCAAACGTTCGTTCTCTACTGCCTGGGATGCTGGGCAGCCCAGCACGGGTGCCAAAGAGGTTCCATTGTAATGGATTTTGAGTTGGGAAATGGAGGAGCGACAGCAATGCGGATGGCACCGTTGCAAAGCTGACTTTCTGCAGAAGAGGCACAGCTCCAGTTTTTTGCCCTGGCTCTTCGGCTGTGGGAGCAGAGGCCAACCGTTCGTGCTCTACTCCCTGGGATGCTGGGCTGCTGAGCACGGGTGCCAAAGAGGTTCCATTGTAATGGACATTGAGTTGGGAAATCGAGGAGCAACAGCAATGCGGATGGCACCGTTGCAAAGCTGACTTTCTGCAGAAGAGGCACAAATCAAGCTTTTTGCCCTGGCTGTTCGGCTGTGGGAGCAGAGGCCAAGCGTTCGTGCTGTACTGCCTGGGATGCTGGGCAGCCCAGCACGGTTGTCAAAGATGTTCCATTGTAATGGAGTTTGCTTGTGAAATCTAGGAGCGACAGCAATGCGGATGGCACCGTTGCAAAGCTGACATTCTGCAAAAGAGGCACAGCTCCAGTTTTTTGGCCTGGCTCTTCGGCTGTGGGAGCAGAGGCCAACCGTTCGTGCTCTACTGCCTGGGATGCTGGGCAGCCCAGCAGGGGTGCCAAAGAGGTTCCATTGTGATGGACTTTGAGTTGTGAAATGGAGGAGCAACAGCAATGCGGATGGCACCGTTGCAAAGCTGACTTTCTGCAGAAGAGGCACAGCTCAAGTTTTTTGCCCTGGCTCTTCGGCTGTGGGAGCAGAGGCCAACCGTTCGTGCTCTTCTCCCTGGGATGCTGGGCAGCCGAGCACGGGTGCAAAGAGCTTCAATTGTAATGGACTTTGAGTTGGGAAATCGAAGAGCGACAGCAATGAGGATGGCACCGTTGCAAAGCTGACTTTCTGCAGAAGAGGCACAGCTCAAGTTTTTTGCCCGGGCTCTTCGGCTGTGCAGCAAAGGCCAACCGTTCGTGCTCTACTGCCTGGGATGCTGGGCAGCCGAGCACGGGTGCCAAAGAGGTTCCATTGCAATTGATTTTGAGTTGGGAAATCGAGGAGCGACAGCAATGCGGATGGCACCGTTGCAAAGCTGACTTTCTGCAGAAGAGGCACAGCTCCAGTTTTTTGCCCTGGCTCTTCGGCTGTGGGAGCAGAGGCCAACCGTTCGTGCTCTACTCCCTGGGATGCTGGGCAGCCCAGCACGGGTGCCAAAGAGGTTCCATTGTAATGGACTTTGAGTTGGGAAATCGAGGAGCGACAGCAATGCGGATGGCACCGTTGCAAAGCTGACTTTCTGCAGAAGAGGCACAGCTCCAGTTTTTTGCCCTGGCTGTTTCGCTGTGGGAGCAGAGGCCAACCGTTCGTGCTCTACTGCCTGGGATGCTGGGCAGCACAGCACGGGTGCCAAAGACGTTTCATTGAAATACTCTTCATTTGGGAGATCGAGGAACAAAAGCAATGTGGATGGCACCGTTGCAAAGCTGACTTTCTGCAGAAGAGGCACAGCTCAAGTTTTTTGCCCTGGCTCTTCGGCTGTGGGAGCATAAGCCAACCGTTCGTGCTCTACTGCCTGGGATGCTGGGCAGCCCAGCACGGGTGCCAAAGACGTTCCATTTTAATGGATTTTGAATTGGGAAATCGAGGAGCGACAGCAATACGGATGGCAGCGTTGCAAAGCTGACTTTCTGCAGAAGAGGCACAGCTCCAGTTTTTTGCCATGGCTCTTCGGCTGTGGGAGCAGAAGCCAACCGTTCGTGCTCTACTGCCTGGGATGCTGGGCAGCCCAGCACGGGTGCCAAAGAGGTTCCATTGTAATGGACTTTGAGTTGGGAAATCGAGGAGCGACAGCAATGCGGATGGCACCTTTGCAAAGCTGACTTTCTGCAGAAGAGGCACAGCTCCAGTTTTTTGGCCTGGCTCTTCGGCTGTGGGAGCAGAGGCCAACCGTTCGTGCTCTACTGCCTGGGATGCTGGGCAGCCCAGCACGGGTGCCAAAGAGGTTCCATTGTAATGGACTTTGAGTTGGGAAATCGAGGAGCGACAGCAATGCGGATGGCACCGTTGCAAAGCTGACTTTCTGCAGAAGAGGCACAGCTCAAGTTTTTTGCCCTGGCTCTTCGGCTGTGGGAGCAGAGGTCAACCGTTCGTGCTCTACTGCCTGGGATGCTGGGCAGCCCAGCACGGGTGCCAAAGAGCTTCAATTGTAATGGACTTTGAGTTGGGAAATGGAGGAGCGACAGCAATGCGGATGGCACCGTTGCAAAGCTGACTTTCTGCAGAAGAGGCACAGCTCCAGTTTTTTGGCCTGGCTCTTCGGCTGTGGGAGCAGAGGCCAACCGTTCGTGCTCTACTCCCTGGGATGCTGGGCAGCCCAGCACGGGTGCCAAAGAGGTTCCATTGTAATGGACTTTGAGTTGGGAAATCGAGGAGCGACAGCAATGCGGATGGCACCGTTGCAAAGCTGACTTTCTGCAGAAGAGGCACAGCTCCAGTTTTTTGCCCTGGCTCTTCGGCTGTGGGAGCAGAGGCCAACCGTTCGTGCTCTACTCCCTGGGATGCTGGGCAGCCGAGCACGGGTGCCAAAGACGTTCCATTGTAATGGAGCTTCCTTGTGAAATAGAGGAGCGACAGCAATGCGGATGGCACTCTTGCAAGAGCTGACTTTCTGCAGAAGAGGCACAGCACCAGTTTTTTGGCCTGGCTCTTCGGCTGTGGGAGCAGAGGCCAACCGTTCGTGCTCTACTGCCTGGGATGCTGGGCAGCCGAGCACGGGTGCCAAAGAGGTTCCATTGCAATGGAGTTTGAGTTGGGAAATGGAGGAGCGACAGCAATGCGGATGGCACCGTTGCAAAGCTGACTTTCTGCAGAAGAGGCACAGCTCCAGTTTTTTGCCCTGGCTCTTTGGCTGTGGGAGCAGAGGCCAACTGTTCGTGCTCTACTCCCTGGGATGCTGGGCAGCCCAGCACGGGTGCCAAAGAGGTTCCATTGTAATTGACTTTCAATTGGGAGATCGAGGAACAACAGCAATGTGGATGGCACCGTTGCAAAGCTGACTTTCTGCAGAAGAGGCACAGCTCAAGTTTTTTGCCCTGGCTCTTCGGCTGTGGGAGCAAAAGCCAAACGTTCGTTCTCTACTGCCTGGGATGCTGAGCAGCCCAGCACGGGTGCCAAAGAGGTTCCATTGTAATGGACTTTGAGTTGGGAAATGGAGGAGCGACAGCAATGCGGATGGCACCGTTGCAAAGCTGACTTTCTGCAGAAGAGGCACAGCTCCAGTTTTTTGCCCTGGCTCTTCGGCTGTGGGAGCAGAGGCCAACCGTTCGTGCTCTACTCCCTGGGATGCTGGGCTGCCGAGCACGGGTGCCAAAGAGGTTCCATTGTAATGGACTTTGAGTTGGGAAATCGAGGAGCAACAGCAATGCGGATGGCACCGTTGCAAAGGTGACTTTCTGCAGAAGAGGCACAAATCAAGCTTTTTGCCCTGGCTCTTCGGCTGTGGGAGCAGAGGCCAAGCGTTCGTGCTCAACTCCCTGGGATGCTGGGCAGCCCAGCACGGTTGTCAAATATGTTCCATTGTAATGGAGTTTGCTTGTGAAATCTAGGAGCGACAGCAATGCGGATGGCACCGTTGCAAAGCTGACTTTCTGCAGAAGAGGCACAGCTCCAGTTTTTTGGCCTGGCTCTTCGGCTGTGGGAGCAGAGGCCAACCGTTCGTGCTCTACTGCCTGGGATGCTGGGCAGCCCAGCAGGGGTGCCAAAGAGGTTCCATTGTAATGGACTTTGAGTTGGGAAATGGAGGAGCAACAGCAATGAGGATGGCACCGTTGCAAAGCTGACTTTCTGCAGAAGAGGCACAGCTCAAGTTTTTTGCCCTGGCTCTTCGGCTGTGGGAGCAGAGGCCAACCGTTCGTGCTCTACTGCCTGGGATGCTGGGCAGCCGAGCACGGGTGCAAAGAGCTTCAATTGTAATGGACTTTGAGTTGGGAAATCGAGGAGCGACAGCAATGCGGATGGCACCGTTGCAAAGCTGACTTTCTGCAGAAGAGGCACAGCTCAAGTTTTTTGCCCTTGCTCTTCGGCTGTGCAGCAAAGGCCATCCGTTCGTGCTCTACTGCCTGGGATGCTGGGCAGCCCAGCACGGGTGCCAAAGAGGTTCCATTGCAATTGATTTTGAGTTGGGAAATCGAGGAGCGACAGCAATGCGGATGGCACCGTTGCAAAGCTGACTTTCTGCAGAAGAGGCACAGCTCAAGTTTTTTGCCCTGGCTCTTCGGCTGTGGGAGCAGAGGCCAACCGTTCGTGCTCTACTCCCTGGGATGCTGGGCAGCCCAGCACGGGTGCCAAAGAGGTTCCATTGTAATGGACTTTGAGTTGGGAAATCGAGGAGCGACAGCAATGCGGATGGCACCGTTCCAAAGCTGACTTTCTGCAGAAGAGGCACAGCTCCAGTTTTTTGCCCTGGCTCTTCGGCTGTGGGAGCAGAGGCCAAGCGTTCGTGCTCTACTCCCTGGGATGCTGGGCAGCCTAGCACGGGTGCCAAAGACGTTCCATTGTAATGGACTTTCAGTTGGGAAATCGAGGAGCAACAGCAATGTGGATGGCACCGTTGCAAAGGTGACTTTCTGCAGAAGAGGCACAGCTCCAGTTTTTTGCCCTGGCTCACAGGCTGTGGGAGCAAAAGCCAAACGTTCGTTCTCTACTGCCCGGGATGCTTGGCAGCCCAGAATGGGTGCCAAAGAGGTTCCATTGTAATGGACTTTGAGTTGGGAAATGGAAGAGCAACAGCAATGCGGATGGCACCGTTGCAAAGCTGACTTTCTGCAGAAGAGGCACAGCTCCAGTTTTTTGCCGTGGCTCTTCGGCTGTGGGAGCAGAGGCCAACCGTTCGTGCTCTACTCCCTGGTATGCTGGGCTGCCGAGCACGGGTGCCAAAGAGGTTCCATTGTAATGGACTTTGAGTTGGGAAATCGAGGAGCAACAGCAATGCGGATGGCACCGTTGCAAAGGTGACTTTCTGCAGAAGAGGCACAAATCAAGCTTTTTGCCCTGGCTGTTCGGCTGTGGGAGCAGAGGCCAAGCGTTCGTGCTCTACTCCCTGTGATGCTGGGCAGCCCAACACGGTTGTCAAATATGTTCCATTGTAATGGAGTTTGCTTGTGAAATCTAGGAGCGACAGCAATGCGGATGGCACCGTTGCAAAGCTGACTTTCTGCAGAAGAGGCACAGCTCCAGTTTTTTGGCCTGGCTCTTCGGCTGTGGGAGCAGAGGCCAACCGTTCGTGCTCTACTCCCTGGGATGCTGGGCAGCCCAGCACGGGTGCCAAAGAGGTTCCATTGTAATGGACTTTGAGTTGGGAAATCGAGGAGCGACAGCAATGCGGATGGCACCGTTGCAAAGCTGACTTTCTGCAGAAGAGGCACAGCTCCAGTTTTTTGGCCTGGCTCTTCGGCTGTGGGAGCAGAGGCCAACCGTTCGTGCTCTACTGCCTGGGATGCTGGGCAGCCCAGCACGGGTGCCAAAGAGGTTCCATTGTCATGGACTTTGAGTTGGGAAATCGAGGAGCGACAGCAATGCGGATGGCACCGTTGCAAAGCTGACTTTCTGCAGAAGAGGCACAGCTCAAGCTTTTTGCCCTGGCTCTTTGGCTGTGGGAGCAGAGGCCAACCGTTGGTGCTCTACTGCCTGGGATGCTGGGCAGCCGAGCACGGCTGCCAAAGACGTTCCATTGTAATGAAGTTTGAGTTGGGAAATCGAGGAGCGACAGCAATGCGGATGGCACCATTGCAAAGCTGACTTTCTGCAGAAGAGGCACAGCTCAATTTTTTTGCCCTGGCTCTTCGGCTGCGGGAGCAGAGGCCAACCGTTCGTGCTCTACTGCCTGGGATGCTGGGCAGCCCAGCACGGGTGCCAAAGAGGTTCCATTGCAATGGACTTTGAGTTGGGAAATGGAGGAGCGACAGCAATGCGGATGGCACCGTTGCAAAGCTGACTTTCTGCAGAAAAGGCACAGCTCAAGCTTTTTGCCCTGGCTCTTCGGCTGTGGGAGCAGAGGCCAACCGTTCGTGCTCTACTCCCTGGGATGCTGGGCAGCCCAGCACGGGTGCCAAAGAGGTTCCATTGTAATGGACTTTGAGTTGGGAAATCGAGGAGCAACAGCAATGCGGATGGCACCGTTGCAAATCTGACATTCTGCAGAAGAGGCACAAATCAAGCTTTTTGCCCTGGCTCTTCGGCTGTGGGAGCAAAAGCCAAACGTTCGTTCTCTACTGCCTGGGATGCTGGGCAGCCGAGCACGGGTGCCAAAGAGGTTCCATTGTAATGGATTTTGAGTTGGGAAATGGAGGAGCGACAGCAATGCGGATGGCACCGTTGCAAAGCTGACTTTCTGCAGAAGAGGCACAGCTCCAGTTTTTTGCCCTGGCTCTTCGGCTGTGGGAGCAGAGGCCAACCGTTCGTGCTCTACTCCCTGGGATGCTGGGCTGCCGAGCACGGGTGCCAAAGAGGTTCCATTGTAATGGACTTTGAGTTGGGAAATCGAGGAGCAACAGCAATGCGGATGGCACCGTTGCAAAGGTGACTTTCTGCAGAAGAGGCACAAATCAAGCTTTTTGCCCTGGCTCTTCGGCTGTGGGAGCAGAGGCCAACCGTTCGTGCTCTACTCCCTGGGATGCTGGGCAGCCCAGCACGGTTGTCAAATATGTTCCATTGTAATGGAGTTTGCTTGTGAAATCTAGGAGCGACAGCAATGCGGATGGCACCGTTGCAAAGCTGACTTTCTGCAGAAGAGGCACAGCTCCAGTTTTTTGCCCTGGCTCTTCGGCTGTGGGAGCAGAGGCCAACCGTTCGTGCTCTACTCCCTGGGATGCTGGGCAGCCCAGCAGGGGTGCCAAAGAGGTTCCATTGTAATGGACTTTGAGTTGGGAAATGGAGGAGCAACAGCAATGAGGATGGCACCGTTGCAAAGCTGACTTTCTGCAGAAGAGGCACAGCTCCAGTTTTTTGGCCTGGCTCTTCGGCTGTGGGAGCAGAGGCCAACCGTTCGTGCTCTACTGCCTGGGATGCTGGGCAGCCGAGCACGGGTGCAAAGAGCTTCAATTGTAATGGACTTTGAGTTGGGAAATCGAGGAGCGACAGCAATGCGGATGGCACCTTTGCAAAGCTGACTTTCTGCAGAAGAGGCACAGCTCAAGTTTTTTGCCCTTGCTCTTCGGCTGCGGGAGCAGAGGCCAACCGTTCGTGCTCTACTCCCTGGGATGCTGGGCAGCCCAGCACGGGTGCCAAAGAGGTTCCATTGTAATGGACTTTGAGTTGGGAAATCGAGGAGCGACAGCAATGCGGATGGCACCGTTGCAAAGCTGACTTTCTGCAGAAGAGGCACAGCTCCAGTTTTTTGCCCTGGCTCTTCGGCTGTGGGAGCAGAGGCCAACCGTTCGTGCTCTACTGCCTGGGATGCTGGGCAGCCGAGCAGGGGTGCCAAAGAGGTTCCATTGTAATGGACTTTGAGTTGGGAAATGGAGGAGCAACAGCAATGAGGATGGCACCGTTGCAAAGCTGACTTTCTGCAGAAGAGGCACAGCTCAAGTTTTTTGCCCTGGCTCTTCGGCTGTGGGAGCAGAGGCCAACCGTTCGTGCTCTACTGCCTGGGATGCTGGGCAGCCGAGCACGGGTGCAAAGAGCTTCAATTGTAATGGACTTTGAGTTGGGAAATCGAGGAGCGACAGCAATGCGGATGGCACCTTTGCAAAGCTGACTTTCTGCAGAAGAGGCACAGCTCAAGCTTTTTGCCCTGGCTCTTCCGCTGTGGGAGCAAAGGCCAACCGTTCGTGCTCTACTGCCTGGGATGCTGGGCAGCCGAGCACGGGTGCCAAAGACGTTCCATTGCAATTGATTTTGAGTTGGGAAATCGAGGAGCGACAGCAATGCGGATGGCACCGTTGCAAAGCTGACTTTCTGCAGAAGAGGCACAGCTCCAGTTTTTTGCCCTGGCTCTTCGGCTGTGGGAGCAGAGGCCAACCGTTCGTGCTCTACTCCCTGGGATGCTGGGCAGCCCAGCACGGGTGCCAAAGAGGTTCCATTGTAATGGACTTTGAGTTGGGAAATGGAGGAGCGACAGCAATGCGGATGGCACCGTTGCAAAGCTGACTTTCTGCAGAAGAGGCACAGCTCAAGTTTTTTGCCCTGGCTCTTCGGCTGTGGGAGCAGAGGCCAACCGTTCGTGCTCTACTCCCTGAAAGGCTGGGCAGCCCAGCACGGGTGCCAAAGACGTTCCATTGTAATGGAGCTTCCTTGTGAAATAGAGGAGCGACAGCAATGCGGATGGCACCGTTGCAAAGCTGACTTTCTGCAGAAGAGGCACAGCTCAAGTTTTTTGCCCTGGCTCTTCGGCTGTTGGAGCAGAGGCCAACCGTTCGTGCTCTACTCCCTGGGATGCTGGGCAGCCGAGCACGGGTGCCAAAGAGGTTCCATTGTAATGGACTTTGAGTTGGGAAATCGAGGAGCGACAGCAATGCGGATGGCACCGTTGCAAAGCTGACTTTCTGCAGAAGAGGCACAGATCAAGCTTTTTGCCCTGGCTCTTCGGCTGTGGGAGCAGAGGCCAACCGTTCGTGCTCTACTCCCTGGGATGCTGGGCAGCCCAGCACGGGTGTCAAAGAGGTTCCATTGTAATGGACTTTGAGTTGGGAAATGGAAGAGCGACAGCAATGCGGATGGCACCGTTGCAAAGCTGACTTTCTGCAGAAGAGGCACAGCTCAAGGTTTTTTCCCCTGGCTCTTCGGCTGTAGGAGAAGAGGCCAACCGTTCGTGCTCTACTCCCTGGGATGCTGGGCAGCCCAGCACGGGTGCCAAAGAGGTTCCAATGTAATGGACTTTGAGTTGGGAAATCGAGGAGCGACAGCAATGCGGATGGCACCGTTGCAAAGCTGTCTTTCTGCAGAAGAGGCACAGCTCAAGTTTTTTGCCCTGGCTCTTCGGCTGTGGGAGCAGAGGCCGACCGTTCGTGCTCTACTCCATGGGATGCTGGGCAGCCCAGCACGGGTGCCAAAGAGGTTCCATTGTAATGGACTTTGAGTTGGGAAATGGAGGAGCGACAGCAATGCGGATGGCACCGTTGCAAAGCAGACTTTCTGCAGAAGAGGCACAGCTCAAGCTTTTTGCCCTGGCTCTTCGGCTGTGGGAGCAGAGGCCAACCGTTCGTGCTCTACTGCCTGGGATGCTGGGCAGCCCAGCACGGGTGCCAAAGAGGTTCCATTGTAATGGACTTTGAGTTGGGAAATGGAGGAGCGACAGCAATGCGGATGGCACCGTTGCAAAGCTGACTTTCTGCAGAAGAGGCACAGCTCAAGCTTTTTGCCCTGGCTCTTCGGCTGTGGGAGCAGAGGCCAACCGTTCGTGCTCTACTGCCTGGGATGCTGGACAGCCCAGCACGGGTGCCAAAGAGGTTCCATTGTAATGGACTTTGAGTTGGGAAATGGAGGAGCAACAGCAATGCGGATGGCACCGTTGCAAAGCAGACTTTCTGCAGAAGAGGCACAGCTCAAGCTTTTTGCCCTGGCTCTTCGGCTGTGGGAGCAGAGGCCAACCGTTCATGCTCTACTGCCTGGGATGCTGGGCAGCCAAGCAAGGGTGCCAAAGAGGTTCCATTGTAATGGACTTTGAGTTGGGAAATGGAGGAGCGACAGCAATGCGGATGGCACCGTTGCAAAGATGACTTTCTGCAGAAGAGGCACAGCTCAAGTTTTTTGCCCTGGCTCTTCGGCTGTGGGAGCAGAGGCCAACCGTTCGTGCTCTACTGCCTGGGATGCTGGGCAGGCGAGCACGGGTGCCAATGAGGTTCCATTGTAATGGACTTTGAGTTGGGAAATGGAGGAGCAACAGCAATGCGGATGGCACCGTTGCAAAGCAGACTTTCTGCAGAAGAGGCACAGCTCAAGCTTTTTGCCCTGGCTCTTCGGCTGTGGGAGCAGAGGCCAACCGTTCGTGCTCTACTCCCTGGGATGCTGGGCAGCCGAGCATGGGTGCCAAAGAGGTTCCATTGTAATGGACTTTGAGTTGGGAAATGGAGGAGCGACAGCAATGCGGATGGCACCGTTGCAAAGCTGACTTTCTGCAGAAGAGGCACAGCTCAAGCTTTTTGCCCTGGCTCTTCGGCTGTGGGAGCAGAGGCCAACCGTTCATGCTCTACTCCCTGGGATGCTGGGCAGCCCAGCACGGGTGCCAAAGAGGTTCCATTGTAATGGACTTTGAGTTGGGAAATCGAAGAGCGACAGCAATGCGTATGGCACCGTTGCAAAGCAGACTTTCTGCAGAAGAGGCACAGCTCAAGCTTTTTGCCCTGGCTCTTCGGCTGTGGGAGCAGAGGCCAACCGTTCGTGCTCTACTCCCTGGGATGCTGGGTAGCCCAGCACGGGTGCCAAAGAGGTTCCATTGTAATGGACTTTGAGTTGGGAAATGGAAGAGCGACAGCAATGCGGATGGCACCGTTGCAAAGCTGACTTTCTGCAGAAGAGGCACAGCTCAAGCTTTTTGCCCTGGCTCTTCGGCTGTGGGAGCAGAGGCCAACCGTTCGTGCTCTACTCCCTGGGATGCTGGGCAGCCCAGCACGGGTGCCAAAGAGGTTCCATTTTAATGGACTTTGAGTTGGGAAATCGAAGAGCGACAGCAATGCGGATGGCACCGTTGCAAAGCTGACTTTCTGCAGAAGAGGCACAGCTCTAGCTTTTTGCCCTGGCTCTTCGGCTGTAGGAGCAGAGGCCAACCGTTCGTGCTCTACTACCTGGGATGCTGGGCAGGCGAGCACGGGTGCCAAAGAGGTTCCATTGTAATGGACTTTGAGTTGGGAAATGGAGGAGCGACAGCAATGCGGATGGCACCGTTGCAAAGCTGACTTTCTGCAGAAGAGGCACAGCTCAAGTTTTTTGCCCTGGCTCTTCGGCTGTGGGAGCAGAGGCCAACCGTTCATGCTCTACTGCCTGGGATGCTGGGCAGCCCAGCACGGGTGCCAAAGAGGTTCCATTGTAATGGACTTTGAGTTGGGAAATGGAGGAGCGACAGCAATGCGGATGGCACCGTTGCAAAGCAGACTTTCTGCAGAAGAGGCACAGCTCAAGCTTTTTGCCCTGGCTCTTCGGCTGTGGGAGCAGAGGCCAACCGTTCGTGCTCTACTGCCTGGGATGCTGGGCAGCCCAGCACGGGTGCCAAAGAGGTTCCATTGTAATGGACTTTGAATTGCGAAATGGAGGAGCGACAGCAATGCGGATAGCTCCGTTCCAAAGCTGTCTTTCTGCAGAAGAGGCACAGCTCAAGCTTTTTGCCCTGGCTCTTCCGCTGTGGGAGCAGAGGCCAACCGTTCGTGCTCTACTCCCTGGGATGCTGGGCAGCCCAGGACGGGTGCCAAAGAGGTTCCATTGTAATGGACTTTGAGTTGGGAAATCGAGGAGCGAGAGCAATGCAGATGGCACCGTTGCAAAGGTGACTTTCTGCAGAAGAGGCACAGCTTCAGTTTTTTGCCCTGGCTCTTTGGCTGTGGGAGCAGAGGCCAACCGTTCGTGCTCTTCTGCCTGGGATGCTGGGCAGCCTAGCACGGGTGCCAAAGATGTTCCATTGTAATGGACTTTGAGTTGGGAAATGGAGGAGCGACAGCAATGCGGATGGCACCGTTGCAAAGCTGACTTTCTGCAGAAGAGGCACAGCTCCAGTTTTTTGCCCTGGCTCTTCGGCTGTGGCAGCAGAGGCCGACCGTTCGTGCTCTACTCCCTGGGATGCTGGGCAGCCCAGCACAGGTGCCAAAGAGGTTCCATTGTAATGGACTTTGAGTTGGGAAATGGAGGAGCGACAGCAATGCGGATGGCACTGTTGCAAATCTGACTTTCTGCAGAAGAGGCACAGCTCAAGTTTTTTGCCCTGGCTCTTCGGCTGTGGGAGCAGAGGCCAACCGTTCATGCTCTACTCCCTGGGATGCTGGGCAGCCCAGCACGGGTGCCAAAGAGGTTCCATTGTAATGGACTTTGAGTTGGGAAATGGAGGAGCGACAGCAATGCGGATGGCACTGTTGCAAAGCTGACATTCTGCAGAAGAGGCACAGCTCCAGTTTTTTGCCCTGGCTCTTTGGCTGTGGGAGCAGAGGCCAGCCGTTCATGCTCTACTGCCTGGGATGCTGAGCAGCCCAGCACGGGTGCCAAAGAGGTTCCATTGTAATGGACTTTGAGTTGGGAAATGGAGGAGCGACAGCAATGCGGATGGCACCGTAGCAAAGCTGTCTTTCTGCAGAAGAGGCACAGCTCAAGATTTTTGCCCTGGCTCTTCGGCTGTGGGAGCAGAGGCCAACCGTTCGTGCTCCTCTCCCTGGGATGCTGGGCAGCCCAGCACGGGTGCCAAAGAGGTTCCATTGTAATGGACTTTGAGTTGGGAAATGGAGGAGCGACAGCAATGCGGATGGCACCGTTGCAAATCTGACTTTCTGCAGAAGAGGCAGAGCTCATGTTTTTTGCCCTGGCTCTTCGGCTGTGGGAGCAGAGGCCAACCGTTCATGCTCTACTCCCTGGGATGCTGGGCAGCCCAGCACGGGTTCCAAAGAGTTTCCATTGTAATGGACTTTGTGTTGGGAAATGGAGGAGCGACAGCAATGCGGATGGCACCGTTGCAAAGCTGACTTTCTGCAGAAGAGGCAGTGCTCCAGTTTTTTGCCCTGGCTCTCGGCTGTGAGAGCAGAAATGCACAGAATCGCATAAAGCACAGAATCCACAACAGAAGCCTTCTACTCTGCCTGAAAAGCCACCAGGGAGCCCTGCTGCACTCTCTTCAGAATGTCAGTGCTCCTGAGTATTTCTGCCGAGAACGGTAGAATCAAGCATCTGAAAGTGTGAACACACAGCTTCTGCTTCTCTGGAGCAGGAGGCAGAGCAGAAATCTGCTTTGGAATTCAGCTGACAGCTCCAACCACTGCTGCCACCGTGGAGGTCCGAGGGCAGAAAGAGGGTGCTGGGAATCACCTGCACAGCGTGAGCAGTGCTCCATTGTCATCAGAATAGCAATGTGAACTACCTTTTAATGTTAAGTCCATCTTCCTAAACTGCTTCTTTACGTTCCCTCGCCACAACCTGAAGAAGTGCTCACAGAAAGCAAAAGTCCAGGGAAAGCGCATAAAGCACAGAATCCACAACAGAAGCCTTCTACTCTGCCTGAAAAGCCACCAGGGAGCCCTGCAGCACTCTCCTGAGAATGTCAGTGCACCTGAGTATTTCTGCCGAAAACGGTAGAATCAAGCATCTGAAAGTGTGAACACACAGCCTCTGCTTCTCTGGAGCAGGAGGCAGAGCAGAAATCTGCTTTGGAATTCAGCTGACAGCTCCAACCACTGCTGCCACCGTGGAGGTCCGAGGGCAGAAAGAGGGTGCTGGGAATCTCCTGCAAAGTGTGAGCAGTGCTCCATTGTCATCAGAATAGCAATGTGAACTACCTTTTAAAGTTAAGTCCGTCTTCCTAAACTGCTTCTTTACGTTCCGTCGCCAGAACCTGAAGCAGTGCTCACAGAAAGCAAACGTCCAGGGAAAGCGCATAAAGCACAGAATCCACAACAGAAGCCTTCTACTCTGCCTGAAAAGCCACCAGGGAGCTCTGCAGCACTCACCTGAGAATGTCAGGGCATCTCCGTTTTTGTGCCGAGAACGGTAGAATCAAGCATCTGAAAGTGTGAACACACAGCCTCTGCTTCTCTGGAGCAGGAGGCAGAGCAGAAATTTGCTTTGGAATTCAGCTGACTGCTCCAAACACTGCTGCCACCGTGGAGGTCCGAGGGCAGAAAGAGGGTGCTGGGAATCACCTGCACAGCGTGAGCAGTGCTCCATTGTCATCAGAATAGCAATGTGAACTACCTTTTAAAGTTAAGTCCCTCTTCCTAAACTGCTTATTTACGTTCCCTCGCCAGAACCTGAAGCAGTGCTCACAGAAAGCAAACGTCCAGGGAAAGCGCATAAACCACAGAATCCACAACAGAAGCCTTCTACTCTGCCTGAAAAGCCACCTGGGAGCTCTGCAGCACTCACCTGAGAATGTCAGTGCACCTGACTTTTTCTGCCGAGAACGGTAGAATCAAGCATCTGAAAGTGTGAACACACTGCCTCTGCTTCTCTGGAGCAGGAGGCAGAGCAGAAATCTGCTTTGGAATTCAGCTGACAGCTCCAAACACTGCTGCCACCGTGGAGGTCCGAGGGAAGAAAGAGGGTGCGGGAAATCACCTGCACAACGTGAGCAGTGCTCCATTCTCATCAGCATGGCAATGTGAACTACCTTTTAATGTTAAGCCCATCTTCCTATACTGCTTATTTACGTTCCCTCGCCACAACCTGAAGAAGTGCTCACAGATTGCAACCGTCCAGGGAAAGCGCATAAAGCACAGAATCCACAACAGAAGCCTTCTACTCTGCCTGAAAAGCCACCAGGGAGCCCTGCAGCACTCTCCTGAGAATATCAGTACTACTGAGTTTTTCTTCGGAGAACGGTACAATCAAGCATGTGAAAGCGTGAACACACAGCTTCTGCTTCTCTGGAGCAGGAGGCAGAGAAGAAATCTGCATTGGAATTCAGATAACAGCTCCAACCACTGCTGCCACCGTGGAGGTGCGAGGGCAGAAAGAGGGTGCTGGGAATCACCTGCAAAGCGTGAGCAGTGCTCCATTGTCATCAGAATAGCAATGTGAACTACCTTTTAATGTTAAGTTCATCTTCCTAAACTGCTTCTTTACGTTCCGTCGCCAGAACCTGAAGCAGTGCTCACAGAAAGCAAACGTCCAGGGAAAGCACATAAAGCACAGAATCCACAACAGAAGCCTTCTACTCTGCCTGAAAAGCCACCAGGGAGCTCTGCTGCACTCTCCTGAGAATATCAGTGCACCTGAGTTTTTCTGCCGAGAACAGTAGAATCAAGCATCTGAAAGTGTGAACACACAGCCTCTGCTTCTCTGGAGCAGGAGGCAGAGCAGATATCTGCTCTGGAATTCAGCTGACAGCTCCAAAAACTGCTGCCACCTTGGAGGTCTGGGGGCAGAAAGAGGGTGCTGGGAATCACGTGCACAGCGTGAGCAGTGCTCCATTGTCATCAGAATAGCAATGTGAACTACCTTTTAATGTTAAGTCCATCTTCCTAAACTGCTTCTTTACGTTCCCTCGCCAGAACCTGAAGCACTGCTCACAGAAAGCAAACGTCCAAGGAAAGCGCATAAAGCACAGAATACACAACAGAAGAATAAACTCTGCCTGAAAATTTGCAAAGCTGACTTTCTGCACAAGAGGCACATCTCAAGCTTTTTGCCCTGGCTCTTCGGCTGTGGGAACAGAGGCCGACCGTTCGTGCTCTACTCCCTGGGATGCTGAGCAGCCCAGCACGGGTGCCAAAGAGGTTCCATTGTAAGGGACTTTGAGTTGGGAAATCGAGGAGCGACAGCAATGTGGATGGCACCGTTGCAAAGTTGACTTTCTGCAGAAGAGGCACAGCTCCAGTTTTTTGCTCTGCCTCTTTGGCTGTGGGAGCAGAGGCCGACCGTTCGTGCTCTATTGCCTGGGATGCTGGGCAGCCGAGCACGGGTGCCAAAGAGGTTCCATTGTAATGGACTTTGAGTTGGGAAATCGAGGAGCAACAGCAATGTGGATGGCACCGTTGCAAAGTTGACTTTCTGCAGAAGAGGCACAGCTCCAGTTTTTTGCCCTGCCTCTTTGGCTGTGGGAGCAGAGGCCAACCGTTCGTGCTCTACTCCCTGGGATGCTGGGCAGCCCAGCACGGGTGCCAAAGAGGTTCCATTGTAATGGACTTTGAGTTGGGAAATCGAGGAGCAACAGCAATGCGGATGGCACCGTTGCAAAGCAGACTTTCTTCAGAAGAGGCACAGCTCAAGTTTTTTGCCCTGGCTCTTCGGCTGTGGGAGCAGAGGCCAACCGTTCGTGCTCTACTGCCTGGGATGCTGGGCAGCCGAGCACGGGTGCCAAAGAGGTTCCATTGTAATGGACTTTGAGTTGGGAAATGGAGGAGCGACAACAATGCGGATGGCACCGTTGCAAAGCTGACTTTCTGCAGAAGAGGCACAGCTCAAGCTTTTTGCCCTGGCTCTTCGGCTGTGGGAGCAGAGGCCAACCGTTCGTGCTCTACTCCCTGGGATGCTGGGCAGCCCAGCACGGGTGCCAAAGAGGTTCCATTGTAATGGACTTTGAGTTGGGAAATCGAGGAGCAACAGCAATGTGGATGGCACCGTTGCAAAGTTGACTTTCTGCAGAAGAGGCACAGCTCCAGTTTTTTGCCCTGGCTCTTTGGCTGTGGGAGCAGAGGCCGACCGTTCGTGCTCTTCTGCCTGGGATGCTGGGCAGCCCAGCACGGGTGCCAAAGAGGTTCCATTGTAATGGACTTTGAGTTGGGAAATCGAAGAGCAACAGCAATGCGGATGGCACCGTTGCAAAGGTGACTTTCTGCAGAAGAGGCACAAATCAAGCTTTTTGCCCTGGCTCTTCGGCTGTGGGAGCAGAGGCCAAGCGTTCGTGCTCTACTCCCTGGGATGCTGGGCAGCCCAGCACGGTTGTCAAATATGTTCCATTGTAATGGAGTTTGCTTGTGAAATCTAGGAGCGACAGCAATGCGGATGGCACCGTTGCAAAGCTGACTTTCTGCAGAAGAGGCACAGCTCCAGTTTTTTGGCCTGGCTCTTCGGCTGTGGGAGCAGAGGCCAACCGTTCGTGCTCTACTGCCTGGGATGCTGGGCAGCCGAGCAGGGGTGCCAAAGAGGTTCCATTGTAATGGACTTTGAGTTGGGAAATGGAGGAGCAACAGCAATGAGGATGGCACCGTTGCAAAGCTGACTTTCTGCAGAAGAGGCACAGCTCAAGTTTTTTGCCCTGGCTCTTCGGCTGTGGGAGCAGAGGCCAACCGTTCGTGCTCTACTGCCTGGGATGCTGGGCAGCCGAGCACGGGTGCAAAGAGCTTCAATTGTAATGGACTTTGAGTTGGGAAATCGAGGAGCGACAGCAATGCGGATGGCACCTTTGCAAAGCTGACTTTCTGCAGAAGAGGCACAGCTCAAGTTTTTTGCCCTTGCTCTTCGGCTGTGGGAGCAAAGGCCAACCGTTCGTGCTCTACTGCCTGGGATGCTGGGCAGCCGAGCACGGGTGCCAAAGACGTTCCATTGCAATTGATTTTGAGTTGGGAAATCGAGGAGCGACAGCAATGCGGATGGCACCGTTGCAAAGCTGACTTTCTGCAGAAGAGGCACAGCTCCAGTTTTTTGCCCTGGCTCTTCGGCTGTGGGAGCAGAGGCCAACCGTTCGTGCTCTACTCCCTGGGATGCTGGGCAGCCCAGCACGGGTGCCAAAGAGGTTCCATTGTAATGGACTTTGAGTTGGGAAATGGAGGAGCGACAGCAATGCGGATGGCACCGTTGCAAAGCTGACTTTCTGCAGAAGAGGCACAGCTCAAGTTTTTTGCCCTGGCTCTTCGGCTGTGGGAGCAGAGGCCAACCGTTCGTGCTCTACTGCCTGGGATGCTGGGCAGCCGAGCACGGGTGCCAAAGACGTTCCATTGTAATGGAGCTTCCTTGTGAAATAGAGGAGCGACAGCAATGCGGATGGCACCGTTGCAAAGCTGACTTTCTGCAGAAGAGGCACAGCTCAAGTTTTTTGCCCTGGCTCTTCGGCTGTTGGAGCAGAGGCCAACCGTTCGTGCTCTACTCCCTGGGATGCTGGGCAGCCGAGCACGGGTGCCAAAGAGGTTCCATTGTAATGGACTTTGAGTTGGGAAATCGAGGAGCGACAGCAATGCGGATGGCACCGTTGCAAAGCTGACTTTCTGCAGAAGAGGCACAGCTCCAGTTTTTTGCCCTGGCTGTTTCGCTGTGGGAGCAGAGGCCAACCGTTCGTGCTCTACTCCCTGGGATGCTGGGCAGCACAGCACGAGTGCCAAAGAGGTTCCATTGTAATGCACTTTGTGTTGGGAAGTGGAGGAGAGACAGCAATGCGGATGGCACAGTTGCAAAGCTGACTTTCTGCAGAAGAGGCACAGCTCCAGTTTTTTGCCCTGGCTCTTCGGCTGTGGGAGCAGAGGTCAACCGTTCGTACTCTTCTCCCTGGGATGCTGGGCAGCCGAGCACGGGTGCCAAAGAGGTTCCATTGTAATGGACTTTGAGTTGGGAAATGGAGGAGCAACAGCAATGCGGATGGCACCGTTGCAAAGCTGATTTTCTGCAGAAGAGGCACAGCTCCAGTTTTTTGCCCTGGCTCTTCGGCTGTGGGAGCAGAGGCCAACCGTTCGTGCTCTACTCCCTGGGATGCTGGGCAGCCGAGCACGGGTGCCAAAGAGGTTCCATTGCAATGGACTTTGAGTTGGGAAATGGAGGAGCGACAGCAATGCGGATGGCACCGTTGCAAAGCTGACTTTCTGCAGAAGAGGCACAGCTCCAGTTTTTTGCCCTGGCTCTTCGGCTGTGGGAGCAGAGGCCAACCGTTCGTGCTCTACTCCCTGGGATGCTGGGCAGCCCAGCATGGGTGCCAAAGAGGTTCCATTGTAATGGACTTTTAATTGGGAAATGGAGGAGCGACAGCAATGCGGTTGGCACCGTTGCAAAGCTGACTTTCTGCAGAAGAGGCACAGCTCAAGTTTTTTGCCCTGGCTCTTCGGCTGTGGCAGCAGAGGCCAACCGTTCGTGCTCTACTGCCTGGGATGCTGGGCAGCCGAGCACGGGTGCCAAAGACGTTCCATTGTAATGGAGCTTCCTTGTGAAATAGAGGAGCGACAGCAATGCGGATGGCACTCTTGCAAGAGCTGACTTTCTGCAGAAGAGGCACAGCTCCAGTTTTTTGGCCTGGCTGTTCGGCTGTGGGAGCAGAGGCCAACCGTTCGTGCTCTACTGCCTGGGATGCTGGGCAGCCGAGCACGGGTGCCAAAGAGGTTCCATTGCAATGGACTTTGAGTTGGGAAATGGAGGAGCGACAGCAATGCGGATGGCACCATTGCAAAGCTGACTTTCTGCAGAAGAGGCACAGCTCAAGTTTTTTGCCCTGGCTCTTCGGCTGTGGGAGCAAAAGCTAAACGTTCGTTCTCTACTGCCTGGGATGCTGGGCAGCCTAGCACGGGTGCCAAAGAGGTTCCATTGTAATGGATTTTGAGTTGGGAAATGGAGGAGCGACAGCAATGCGGATGGCACCGTTGCAAAGCTGACTTTCTGCAGAAGAGGCACAGCTCCATTTTTTTGCCCTGGCTGTTCGGCTGTGGCAGCAGAGGCCAACCGTTCGTGCTCTACTCCCTGGGATGCTGGGCAGCCCAGCACGGTTGTCAAATATGTTCCATTGTAATGGTGTTTGCTTGTGAAATCGAGGAGCGACAGCAATGCGGATGGCACCGTTGCAAAGCTGACTTTCTGCAGAAGAGGCACAGCTCCAGTTTTTTGCCATGGCTCTTCGGCTGTGGGAGCAGAGGCCAACCGTTCGTGCTCTACTCCCTGGGATGCTGGGCAGCCGAGCACGGGTGCCAAAGAGGTTCCATTGTAATGGACTTTGAGTTGGGAAATCGAGGAGCAACAGCAATGCGGATGGCACCGTTGCAAAGGTGACTTTCTGCAGAAGAGGCACAAATCAAGCTTTTTGCCCTGGCTCTTCGGCTGTGGGAGCAGAGGCCAAGCGTTCGTGCTCTACTGCCTGTGATGCTGGGCAGCCCAACACGGTTGTCAAATATGTTCCATTGTAATGGAGTTTGCTTGTGAAATCTAGGAGCGACAGCAATGCGGATGGCACCGTTGCAAAGCTGACTTTCTGCAGAAGAGGCACAGCTCCAGTTTTTTGGCGTGGCTCTTCGGCTGTGGGAGCAGAGGCCAACCGTTCGTGCTCTACTGCCTGGGATGCTGGGCAGCCCAGCACGGGTGCCAAAGAGGTTCCATTGTAATGGACTTTGAGTTGGGAAATGGAGGAGCAACAGCAATGCGGATGGCACCGTTGCAAAGCTGACTTTCTGCAGAAGAGGCATAGCTCAAGCTTTTTGCCCTGGCTCTTCGGCTGTGGGAGCAGAGGCCAACCGTTCGTGCTCTACTGCCTGGGATGCTGGGCAGCCCAGCATGGGTGCCAAAGAGGTTCCATTGTAATGGAATTTGAATTGGGAAATGGAGGAGCGACAGCAATGCGGATGGCACCGTTGCAAAGCTGACTTTCTGCAGAAGAGGCACAGCTCCAGTTTTTTGCCCTGGCTCTTCGGCTGTGGCAGCAGAGGCCAACCGTTCGTGCTCTACTCCCTGGGATGCTGGGCAGCCGAGAACGGGTGCCAAAGAGGTTCCATTGTAATGGACTTTGAGTTGGGAAATGGAGGAGCGACAGCAATGCGGATGGCACCGTTGCAAAGCTGACTTTCTGCAGAAGAGGCACAGCTCAAGTTTTTTGGCCTGGCTCTTTGGCTGTGGGAGCAGAGGCCAAGCGTTCGTGCTCTACTCCCTGGGATGCTGGGCAGCCGAGCACGGGTGCCAAAGAGGTTCCATTGTAATGGACTTTGAGTTGGGAAATGGAGGAGCAACAGCAATGCGGATGGCACCTTTGCAAAGCTGACTTTCTGCAGAAGAGGCACAGCTCCAGTTTTTTGGCGTGGCTCTTCGGCTGTGGGAGCAGAGGCCAACCGTTCGTGCTCTACTGCCTGGGATGCTGGGCAGCCCAGCACGGGTGCCAAAGAGGTTCCATTGCAATGGACTTTGAGTTGGGAAATCGAGGAGCGACAGCAATGCGGATGGCACCGTTGCAAAGCTGACTTTCTGCAGAAGAGGCACAGCTCCAGTTTTTTGCCCTGGCTCTTCGGCTGTGGCAGCAGAGGCCAACCGTTCGTGCTCTACTCCCTGTGATGCTGGGCAGGCCAGCACGGGTGCCAAAGAGGTTCCATTGTAATGGACTTTGAGTTGGGAAATCGAGGAGCGACAGCAATGCGGATGGCACCGTTGCAAAGCTGACTTTCTGCAGAAGAGGCACAGCTCCAGTTTTTTGCCCTGGCTCTTCGGCTGTGGCAGCAGAGGCCAACCGTTCGTGCTCTACTGCCTGGGATGCTGGGCAGCCGAGCACGGGTGCCAAAGAGGTTCCATTGTAATGGACTTTGAGTTGGGAAATCGAGGAGCAACAGCAATGCGGATGGCACCGTTGCAAAGCTGACTTTCTGCAGAAGAGGCACAAATCAAGCTTTTTGCCCTGGCTGTTCGGCTGTGGGAGCAGAGGCCAACCGTTCGTGCTCTACTCCCTGGGATGCTGGGCAGCCCAGCACGGTTGTCAAATATGTTCCATTGTAATGGAGTTTGCTTGTGAAATCGAGGAGCGACAGCAATGCGGATGGCACCGTTGCAAAGCTGACTTTCTGCAGAAGAGGCACAGCTCCAGTTTTTTGCCCTGGCTCTTTGGCTGTGGGAGCAGAGGCCAACCGTTCGTGCTCTACTGCCTGGGATGCTGGGCAGCCCAGCTCGGGTGCCAAAGAGGTTCCATTGCAATGGACTTTGAGTTGGGAAATCGAGGAGCGACAGCAATGCGGATGGCACCGTTGCAAAGCTGACTTTCTGCAGAAGAGGCACAGCTCCAGTTTTTTGCCCTGGCTCTTCGGCTGTGGGAGCAGAGGCCAACCGTTCGTGCTCTACTCCCTGGGATGCTGGGCAGGCCAGCACGGGTGCCAAAGAGGTTCCATTGTAATGGACTTTGAGTTGGGAAATCGAGGAGCGACAGCAATGCGGATGGCACCGTTGCAAAGCTGACTTTCTGCAGAAGAGGCACAGCTGAAGTTTTTTGCCCTGGCTCTTCGGCTGTGGGAGCAGAGGCCAACCGTTCGTGCTCTACTCCCTGGGATGCTGGGCAGCCGAGCACGGGTGCCAAAGAGGTTCCATTGTAATGGACTTTGAGTTGGGAAATGGAGGAGCGACAGCAATGCGGTTGGCACCGTTGCAAAGCTGACTTTCTGCAGAAGAGGCACAGCTCCAGTTTTTTGCCCTGGCTCTTCGGCTGCGGGAGCAGAGGCCAACCGTTCGTGCTCTACTGCCTGGGATGCTGGGTAGCCGAGCACGGGTGCCAAAGAGGTTCCATTGTAATGGATTTTGAATTGGGAAATCGAGGAGCGACAGCAATGCGGATGGCACCGTTGCAAAGCTGACTTTCTGCAGAAGAGGCACAGCTCAAGGTTTTTGCCCTGGCTCTTCGGCTGTGGGAGCAGAGGCCAACCGTTCGTGCTCTACTCGCTGGGATGCTGGGCAGCCGAGCACGGGTGCCAAAGAGGTTCCATTGTAATGGACTTTGAGTTGGGAAATGGAGGAGCGACAGCAATGTGGATGGCACCGTTGCAAAGCTGACTTTCTGCAGAAGAGGCACAGCTCCAGTTTTTTGCCCTGGCTGTTTCGCTGTGGGAGCAGAGGCCAACCGTTCGTGCTCTACTCCCTGGGATGCTGGGCAGCCGAGCACGGGTGCCAAAGAGGTTCCATTGTAATGGATTTTGAATTGGGAAATGGAGGAGCGACAGCAATGCGGATGGCACCGTTGCAAAGCTGACTTTCTGCAGAAGAGGCACAGCTCCAGTTTTTTGCCCTGGCTCTTCGGCTGTGGCAGCAGAGGCCAACCGTTCGTGCTCTACTCCCTGGGATGCTGGGCAGCCGAGCACGGGTGCCAAAGAGGTTCCATTGTAATGGACTTTGAGTTGGGAAATCGGGGAGCGACAGCAATGTGGATGGCACCGTTGCAAAGCTGACTTTCTGCAGAAGAGGCACAGCTCCAGTTTTTTGCCCTGGCTGTTTCGCTGTGGGAGCAGAGGCCAACCGTTCGTGCTCTACTCCCTGGGATACTGGGCAGCACAGCACGGGTGCCAAAGACGTTTCATTGAAATGGACTTTCATTTGGGAGATCGAGGAACAACAGCAATGTGGATGGCACCTTTGCAAAGCTGACTTTCTGCAGAAGAGGCACAGCTCCAGTTTTTTGGCGTGGCTCTTCGGCTGTGGGAGCAGAGGCCAACCGTTCGTGCTCTACTGCCTGGGATGCTGGGCAGCCCAGCACGGGTGCCAAAGAGGTTCCATTGTAATGGACTTTGAGTTGGGAAATCGAGGAGCGACAGCAATGCGGATGGCACCGTTGCAAAGCTGACTTTCTGCAGAAGAGGCACAGCTCCAGTTTTTTGCCCTGGCTGTTCGGCTGTGGGAGCAGAGGCCAACCGTTCGTGCTCTACTGCCTGGGATGCTGGGCAGCCCAGCATGGGTGCCAAAGAGGTTCCATTGTAATGGACTTTGAGTTGGGAAATGGAGGAGCGACAGCAATGCGGTTGGCACCGTTGCAAAGCTGACTTTCTGCAGAAGAGGCACAGCTCCAGTTTTTTGCCCTGGCTCTTCGGCTGTGGGAGCAGAGGTCAACCGTTCGTACTCTTCTCCCTGGGATGCTGGGCAGCCGAGCACGGGTGCCAAAGAGGTTCCATTGTAATGGACTTTGAGTTGGGAAATGGAGGAGCAACAGCAATGCGGATGGCACCGTTGCAAAGCTGACTTTCTGCAGAAGAGGCACAGCTCCAGTTTTTTGCCCTGGCTCTTTGGCTGTGGGAGCAGAGGCCAACCGTTCGTGCTCTACTGCCTGGGATGCTGGGCAGCCCAGCTCGGGTGCCAAAGAGGTTCCATTGCAATGGACTTTGAGTTGGGAAATCGAGGAGCGACAGCAATGCGGATGGCACCGTTGCAAAGCTGACTTTCTGCAGAAGAGGCACAGCTCCAGTTTTTTGCCCTGGCTCTTCGGCTGTGGGAGCAGAGGCCAACCGTTCGTGCTCTACTCCCTGGGATGCTGGGCAGGCCAGCACGGGTGCCAAAGAGGTTCCATTGTAATGGACTTTGAGTTGGGAAATCGAGGAGCGACAGCAATGCGGATGGCACCGTTGCAAAGCTGACTTTCTGCAGAAGAGGCACAGCTGAAGTTTTTTGCCCTGGCTCTTCGGCTGTGGGAGCAGAGGCCAACCGTTCGTGCTCTACTCCCTGGGATGCTGGGCAGCCGAGCACGGGTGCCAAAGAGGTTCCATTGTAATGGACTTTGAGTTGGGAAATGGAGGAGCGACAGCAATGCGGTTGGCACCGTTGCAAAGCTGACTTTCTGCAGAAGAGGCACAGCTCCAGTTTTTTGCCCTGGCTCTTCGGCTGCGGGAGCAGAGGCCAACCGTTCGTGCTCTACTGCCTGGGATGCTGGGTAGCCGAGCACGGGTGCCAAAGAGGTTCCATTGTAATGGATTTTGAATTGGGAAATCGAGGAGCGACAGCAATGCGGATGGCACCGTTGCAAAGCTGACTTTCTGCAGAAGAGGCACAGCTCAAGGTTTTTGCCCTGGCTCTTCGGCTGTGGGAGCAGAGGCCAACCGTTCGTGCTCTACTCGCTGGGATGCTGGGCAGCCGAGCACGGGTGCCAAAGAGGTTCCATTGTAATGGACTTTGAGTTGGGAAATGGAGGAGCGACAGCAATGTGGATGGCACCGTTGCAAAGCTGACTTTCTGCAGAAGAGGCACAGCTCCAGTTTTTTGCCCTGGCTGTTTCGCTGTGGGAGCAGAGGCCAACCGTTCGTGCTCTACTCCCTGGGATGCTGGGCAGCCGAGCACGGGTGCCAAAGAGGTTCCATTGTAATGGATTTTGAATTGGGAAATGGAGGAGCGACAGCAATGCGGATGGCACCGTTGCAAAGCTGACTTTCTGCAGAAGAGGCACAGCTCCAGTTTTTTGCCCTGGCTCTTCGGCTGTGGCAGCAGAGGCCAACCGTTCGTGCTCTACTCCCTGGGATGCTGGGCAGCCGAGCACGGGTGCCAAAGAGGTTCCATTGTAATGGACTTTGAGTTGGGAAATCGGGGAGCGACAGCAATGTGGATGGCACCGTTGCAAAGCTGACTTTCTGCAGAAGAGGCACAGCTCCAGTTTTTTGCCCTGGCTGTTTCGCTGTGGGAGCAGAGGCCAACCGTTCGTGCTCTACTCCCTGGGATACTGGGCAGCACAGCACGGGTGCCAAAGACGTTTCATTGAAATGGACTTTCATTTGGGAGATCGAGGAACAACAGCAATGTGGATGGCACCTTTGCAAAGCTGACTTTCTGCAGAAGAGGCACAGCTCCAGTTTTTTGGCCTGGCTCTTCGGCTGTGGGAGCAGAGGCCAACCGTTCGTGCTCTACTGCCTGGGATGCTGGGCAGCCCAGCACGGGTGCCAAAGAGGTTCCATTGTAATGGACTTTGAGTTGGGAAATCGAGGAGCGACAGCAATGCGGATGGCACTGTTGCAAAGCTGACTTTCTGCAGAAGAGGCACAGCTCCAGTTTTTTGCCCTGGCTGTTCGGCTGTGGGAGCAGAGGCCAACCGTTCGTGCTCTACTGCCTGGGATGCTGGGCAGCCCAGCATGGGTGCCAAAGAGGTTCCATTGTAATGGACTTTGAGTTGGGAAATGGAGGAGCGACAGCAATGCGGTTGGCACCGTTGCAAAGCTGACTTTCTGCAGAAGAGGCACAGCTCCAGTTTTTTGCCCTGGCTCTTCGGCTGTGGGAGCAGAGGTCAACCGTTCGTACTCTTCTCCCTGGGATGCTGGGCAGCCGAGCACGGGTGCCAAAGAGGTTCCATTGTAATGGACTTTGAGTTGGGAAATGGAGGAGCAACAGCAATGCGGATGGCACCGTTGCAAAGCTGATTTTCTGCAGAAGAGGCACAGCTCCAGTTTTTTGCCCTGGCTCTTCGGCTGTGGGAGCAGAGGCCAACCGTTCGTGCTCTACTGCCTGGGATGCTGGGCAGCCGAGCACGGGTGCCAAAGAGGTTCCATTGCAATGGACTTTGAGTTGGGAAATGGAGGAGCGACAGCAATGCGGATGGCACCGTTGCAAAGCTGACTTTCTGCAGAAGAGGCACAGCTCCAGTTTTTTGCCCTGGCTCTTCGGCTGTGGGAGCAGAGGCCAACCGTTCGTGCTCTACTGCCTGGGATGCTGGGCAGCCCAGCATGGGTGCCAAAGAGGTTCCATTGTAATGGACTTTGAGTTGGGAAATGGAGGAGCGACAGCAATGCGGTTGGCACCGTTGCAAAGCTGACTTTCTGCAGAAGAGGCACAGCTCAAGTTTTTTGCCCTGGCTCTTCGGCTGTGGGAGCAGAGGCCAACCGTTCGTGCTCTACTGCCTGGGATGCTGGGCAGCCGAGCACGGGTGCCAAAGACTTTCCATTGTAATGGAGCTTCCTTGTGAAATAGAGGAGCGACAGCAATGCGGATGGCACTCTTGCAAGAGCTGACTTTCTGCAGAAGAGGCACAGCTCCAGTTTTTTGCCCTGGCTCTTCGGCTGTGGGAGCAGAGGCCAACCGTTCGTGCTCTACTGCCTGGGATGCTGGGCAGCCCAGCACGGGTGCCAAAGAGGTTCCATTGCAATGGACTTTGAGTTGGGAAATGGAGGAGCGACAGCAATGCGGATGGCACCGTTGCAAAGCTGACTTTCTGCAGAAGAGGCACAGCTCAAGTTTTTTGCCCTGGCTCTTCGGCTGTGGGAGCAAAAGCTAAACGTTCGTTCTCTACTGCCTGGGATGCTGGGCAGCCTAGCACGGGTGCCAAAGAGGTTCCATTGTAATGGATTTTGAGTTGGGAAATGGAGGAGCGACAGCAATGCGGATGGCACCGTTGCAAAGCTGACTTTCTGCAGAAGAGGCACAGCTCCAGTTTTTTGCCATGGCTCTTCGGCTGTGGGAGCAGAGGCCAACCGTTCGTGCTCTACTCCCTGGGATGCTGGGCAGCCGAGAACGGGTGCCAAAGAGGTTCCATTGTAATGGACTTTGAGTTGGGAAATCGAGGAGCAACAGCAATGCGGATGGCACCGTTGCAAAGGTGACTTTCTGCAGAAGAGGCACAGCTCAAGCTTTTTGCCCTGGCTCTTTGGCTGTGGGAGCAGAGGCCAAGCGTTCGTGCTCTACTCCCTGTGATGCTGGGCAGCCCAACACGGTTGTCAAATATGTTCCATTGTAATGGAGTTTGCTTGTGAAATCTAGGAGCGACAGCAATGCGGATGGCACCGTTGCAAAGCTGACTTTCTGCAGAAGAGGCACAGCTCCAGTTTTTTGGCGTGGCTCTTCGGCTGTGGGAGCAGAGGCCAACCGTTCGTGCTCTACTGCCTGGGATGCTGGGCAGCCCAGCACGGGTGCCAAAGAGGTTCCATTGTAATGGACTTTGAGTTGGGAAATGGAGGAGCAACAGCAATGCGGATGGCACCGTTGCAAAGCTGACTTTCTGCAGAAGAGGCATAGCTCAAGCTTTTTGCCCTGGCTCTTCGGCTGTGGGAGCAGAGGCCAACCGTTCGTGCTCTACTCCCTGGGATGCTGGGCAGCCCAGCATGGGTGCCAAAGAGGTTCCATTGTAATGGAATTTGAATTGGGAAATGGAGGAGCGACAGCAATGCGGATGGCACCGTTGCAAAGCTGACTTTCTGCAGAAGAGGCACAGCTCCAGTTTTTTGCCCTGGCTCTTCGGCTGTGGCAGCAGAGGCCAACCGTTCGTGCTCTACTCCCTGGGATGCTGGGCAGCCGAGAACGGGTGCCAAAGAGGTTCCATTGTAATGGACTTTGAGTTGGGAAATGGAGGAGCGACAGCAATGCGGATGGCACCGTTGCAAAGCTGACTTTCTGCAGAAGAGGCACAGCTCCAGTTTTTTGGCCTGGCTCTTTGGCTGTGGGAGCAGAGGCCAAGCGTTCGTGCTCTACTCCCTGGGATGCTGGGCAGCCCAGCTCGGGTGCCAAAGAGGTTCCATTGTAATGGACTTTGAGTTGGGAAATGGAGGAGCAACAGCAATGCGGATGGCACCTTTGCAAAGCTGACTTTCTGCAGAAGAGGCACAGCTCCAGTTTTTTGCCCTGGCTCTTCGGCTGTGGGAGCAGAGGCCAACCGTTCGTGCTCTACTGCCTGGGATGCTGGGCAGCCCAGCACGGGTGCCAAAGAGGTTCCATTGCAATGGACTTTGAGTTGGGAAATCGAGGAGCGACAGCAATGCGGATGGCACCGTTGCAAAGCTGACTTTCTGCAGAAGAGGCACAGCTCCAGTTTTTTGCCCTGGCTCTTCGGCTGTGGCAGCAGAGGCCAACCGTTCGTGCTCTACTCCCTGTGATGCTGGGCAGGCCAGCACGGGTGCCAAAGAGGTTCCATTGTAATGGACTTTGAGTTGGGAAATCGAGGAGCGACAGCAATGCGGATGGCACCGTTGCAAAGCTGACTTTCTGCAGAAGAGGCACAGCTCCAGATTTTTGCCCTGGCTCTTCGGCTGTGGGAGCAGAGGCCAACCGTTCGTGCTCTACTCGCTGGGATGCTGGGCAGCCGAGCACGGGTGCCAAAGAGGTTCCATTGTAATGGACTTTGAGTTGGGAAATCGAGGAGCAACAGCAATGCGGATGGCATCGTTGCAAAGCTGACTTTCTGCAGAAGAGGCACAAATCAAGCTTTTTGCCCTGGCTGTTCGGCTGTGGGAGCAGAGGCCAACCGTTCGTGCTCTACTCCCTGGGATGCTGGGCAGCCCAGCACGGTTGTCAAATATGTTCCATTGTAATGGAGTTTGCTTGTGAAATCGAGGAGCGACAGCAATGCGGATGGCACCGTTGCAAAGCTGACTTTCTGCAGAAGAGGCACAGCTCCAGTTTTTTGCCCTGGCTCTTTGGCTGTGGGAGCAGAGGCCAACCGTTCGTGCTCTACTGCCTGGGATGCTGGGCAGCCCAGCTCGGGTGCCAAAGAGGTTCCATTGCAATGGACTTTGAGTTGGGAAATCGAGGAGCGACAGCAATGCGGATGGCACCGTTGCAAAGCTGACTTTCTGCAGAAGAGGCACAGCTCCAGTTTTTTGCCCTGGCTCTTCGGCTGTGGGAGCAGAGGCCAACCGTTCGTGCTCTACTCCCTGGGATGCTGGGCAGGCCAGCACGGGTGCCAAAGAGGTTCCATTGTAATGGACTTTGAGTTGGGAAATCGAGGAGCGACAGCAATGCGGATGGCACCGTTGCAAAGCTGACTTTCTGCAGAAGAGGCACAGCTGAAGTTTTTTGCCCTGGCTCTTCGGCTGTGGGAGCAGAGGCCAACCGTTCGTGCTCTACTCCCTGGGATGCTGGGCAGCCGAGCACGGGTGCCAAAGAGGTTCCATTGTAATGGACTTTGAGTTGGGAAATGGAGGAGCGACAGCAATGCGGTTGGCACCGTTGCAAAGCTGACTTTCTGCAGAAGAGGCACAGCTCCAGTTTTTTGCCCTGGCTCTTCGGCTGCGGGAGCAGAGGCCAACCGTTCGTGCTCTACTGCCTGGGATGCTGGGTAGCCGAGCACGGGTGCCAAAGAGGTTCCATTGTAATGGACTTTGAGTTGGGAAATGGAGGAGCGACAGCAATGCGGTTGGCACCGTTGCAAAGCTGACTTTCTGCAGAAGAGGCACAGCTCCAGTTTTTTGCCCTGGCTCTTCGGCTGCGGGAGCAGAGGCCAACCGTTCGTGCTCTACTGCCTGGGATGCTGGGTAGCCGAGCACGGGTGCCAAAGAGGTTCCATTGTAATGGACTTTGAGTTGGGAAATCGAGGAGCGACAGCAATGCGGATGGCACCGTTGCAAAGCTGACTTTCTGCAGAAGAGGCACAGCTCCAGATTTTTGCCCTGGCTCTTCGGCTGTGGCAGCAGAGGCCAACCGTTCGTGCTCTACTGCCTGGGATGCTGGGCAGCCGAGCACGGGTGCCAAAGAGGTTCCATTGTAATGGACTTTGAGTTGGGAAATCGAGGAGCAACAGCAATGCGGATGGCATCGTTGCAAAGCTGACTTTCTGCAGAAGAGGCACAAATCAAGCTTTTTGCCCTGGCTGTTCGGCTGTGGGAGCAGAGGCCAACCGTTCGTGCTCTACTCCCTGGGATGCTGGGCAGCCCAGCACGGTTGTCAAATATGTTCCATTGTAATGGAGTTTGCTTGTGAAATCGAGGAGCGACAGCAATGCGGATGGCACCGTTGCAAAGCTGACTTTCTGCAGAAGAGGCACAGCTCCAGTTTTTTGCCCTGGCTCTTTGGCTGTGGGAGCAGAGGCCAACCGTTCGTGCTCTACTGCCTGGGATGCTGGGCAGCCCAGCTCGGGTGCCAAAGAGGTTCCATTGCAATGGACTTTGAGTTGGGAAATCGAGGAGCGACAGCAATGCGGATGGCACCGTTGCAAAGCTGACTTTCTGCAGAAGAGGCACAGCTCCAGTTTTTTGCCCTGGCTCTTCGGCTGTGGGAGCAGAGGCCAACCGTTCGTGCTCTACTCCCTGGGATGCTGGGCAGGCCAGCACGGGTGCCAAAGAGGTTCCATTGTAATGGACTTTGAGTTGGGAAATCGAGGAGCGACAGCAATGCGGATGGCACCGTTGCAAAGCTGACTTTCTGCAGAAGAGGCACAGCTCCAGTTTTTTGCCCTGGCTCTTCGGCTGTGGGAGCAGAGGCCAACCGTTCGTGCTCTACTCCCTGGGATGCTGGGCAGCCGAGCACGGGTGCCAAAGAGGTTCCATTGTAATGGACTTTGAGTTGGGAAATGGAGGAGCGACAGCAATGCGGATGGCACCGTTGCAAAGCTGACTTTCTGCAGAAGAGGCACAGCTCCAGTTTTTTGCCCTGGCTCTTCGGCTGCGGGAGCAGAGGCCAACCGTTCGTGCTCTACTGCCTGGGATGCTGGGTAGCCGAGCACGGGTGCCAAAGAGGTTCCATTGTAATGGATTTTGAATTGGGAAATCGAGGAGCGACAGCAATGCGGATGGCACCGTTGCAAAGCTGACTTTCTGCAGAAGAGGCACAGCTCAAGGTTTTTGCCCTGGCTCTTCGGCTGTGGGAGCAGAGGCCAACCGTTCGTGCTCTACTCGCTGGGATGCTGGGCAGCCGAGCACGGGTGCCAAAGAGGTTCCATTGTAATGGACTTTGAGTTGGGAAATGGAGGAGCGACAGCAATGTGGATGGCACCGTTGCAAAGCTGACTTTCTGCAGAAGAGGCACAGCTCCAGTTTTTTGCCCTGGCTGTTTCGCTGTGGGAGCAGAGGCCAACCGTTCGTGCTCTACTCCCTGGGATGCTGGGCAGCCCAGCACGGGTGCCAAAGAGGTTCCATTGTAATGGATTTTGAATTGGGAAATGGAGGAGCGACAGCAATGCGGATGGCACCGTTGCAAAGCTGACTTTCTGCAGAAGAGGCACAGCTCCAGTTTTTTGCCCTGGCTCTTCGGCTGTGGCAGCAGAGGCCAACCGTTCGTGCTCTACTCCCTGGGATGCTGGGCAGCCGAGCACGGGTGCCAAAGAGGTTCCATTGTAATGGACTTTGAGTTGGGAAATCGGGGAGCGACAGCAATGTGGATGGCACCGTTGCAAAGCTGACTTTCTGCAGAAGAGGCACAGCTCCAGTTTTTTGCCCTGGCTGTTTCGCTGTGGGAGCAGAGGCCAACCGTTCGTGCTCTACTCCCTGGGATACTGGGCAGCACAGCACGGGTGCCAAAGACGTTTCATTGAAATGGACTTTCATTTGGGAGATCGAGGAACAACAGCAATGTGGATGGCACCTTTGCAAAGCTGACTTTCTGCAGAAGAGGCACAGCTCCAGTTTTTTGGCCTGGCTCTTCGGCTGTGGGAGCAGAGGCCAACCGTTCGTGCTCTACTGCCTGGGATGCTGGGCAGCCCAGCACGGGTGCCAAAGAGGTTCCATTGTAATGGACTTTGAGTTGGGAAATCGAGGAGCGACAGCAATGCGGATGGCACCGTTGCAAAGCTGACTTTCTGCAGAAGAGGCACAGCTCCAGTTTTTTGCCCTGGCTGTTCGGCTGTGGGAGCAGAGGCCAACCGTTCGTGCTCTACTGCCTGGGATGCTGGGCAGCCCAGCATGGGTGCCAAAGAGGTTCCATTGTAATGGACTTTGAGTTGGGAAATGGAGGAGCGACAGCAATGCGGTTGGCACCGTTGCAAAGCTGACTTTCTGCAGAAGAGGCACAGCTCCAGTTTTTTGCCCTGGCTCTTCGGCTGTGGGAGCAGAGGCCAACCGTTCGTGCTCTACTGCCTGGGATGCTGGGCAGCCCAGCACGGGTGCCAAAGAGGTTCCATTGTAATGGACTTTGAGTTGGGAAATGGAGGAGCGACAGCAATGCGGATGGCACCGTTGCAAAGCTGACTTTCTGCAGAAGAGGCACAGCTCAAGCTTTTTGCCCTGGCTGTTCGGCTGTGGGAGCAGAGGCCAACCGTTCGTGCTCTAGTCCCTGGGATGCTGGGCAGCCGAGCACGGGTGCCAAAGACGTTCCATTGTAATGGAGCTTCCTTGTGAAATAGAGGAGCGACAGCAATGCGGATGGCACTCTTGCAAGAGCTGACTTTCTGCAGAAGAGGCACAGCTCCAGTTTTTTGGCCTGGCTGTTCGGCTGTGGGAGCAGAGGCCAACCGTTCGTGCTCTACTCCCTGGGATGCTGGGCAGCACAGCACGGGTGCCAAAGAGGTTCCATTGTAATGGACTTTGAGTTGGGAAATGGAGGAGCAACAGCAATGCGGATGGCAGCGTTGCAAAGCTGATTTTCTGCAGAAGTGGCACAGCTCCAGTTTTTTGCCCTGGCTCTTCGGCTGTGGGAGCAGAGGCCAACCATTCGTGCTCTACTGCCTGGGATGCTGGGCAGCCCAGCACGGGTGCCAAAGAGGTTCCATTGCAATGGACTTTGAGTTGGGAAATGGAGGAGCGACAGCAATGCGGATGGCACCGTTGCAAAGCTGACTTTCTGCAGAAGAGGCACAAATCAAGCTTTTTTGCCCTGGCTCTTCGGCTGTGGGAGCAGAGGCCAACCGTTCGTGCTCTACTGCCTGGGATGCTGGGCAGCCGAGCACGGGTGCCAAAGAGGTTCCATTGTAATGGATTTTGAATTGGGAAATGGAGGAGCGACAGCAATGCGGATGGCACCGTTGCAAAGCTGACTTTCTGCAGAAGAGGCACAGCTCAAGTTTTTTGCCCTGGCTCTTCGGCTGTGGCAGCAGAGGCCAACCGTTCGTGCTCTACTCCCTGGGATGCTGGGCAGCCGAGCACGGGTGCCAAAGAGGTTCCATTGTAATGGACTTTGAGTTGGGAAATCGGGGAGCGACAGCAATGTGGATGGCACCGTTGCAAAGCTGACTTTCTGCAGAAGAGGCACAGCTCCAGTTTTTTGCCCTGGCTGTTTCGCTGTGGGAGCAGAGGCCAACCGTTCGTGCTCTACTCCCTGGGATACTGGGCAGCACAGCACGGGTGCCAAAGACGTTTCATTGAAATGGACTTTCATTTGGGAGATCGAGGAACAACAGCAATGTGGATGGCACCTTTGCAAAGCTGACTTTCTGCAGAAGAGGCACAGCTCCAGTTTTTTGCCCTGGCTCTTCGGCTGTGGGAGCAAAAGCCAAACGTTCGTTCTCTACTGCCTGGGATGCTGGGCAGCCCAGCACGGGTGCCAAAGAGGTTCCATTGTAATGGATTTTGAGTTGGGAAATGGAGGAGCGACAGCAATGTGGATGGCACCGTTGCAAAGCTGACTTTCTGCAGAAGAGGCACAGCTCCAGTTTTTTGGCCTGGCTCTTCGGCTGTGGGAGCAGAGGCCAACCGTTCGTGCTCTACTCCCTGGGATGCTGGGCTGCCGAGCACGGGTGCCAAAGAGGTTCCATTGTAATGGACTTTGAGTTGGGAAATGGAGGAGCGACAGCAATGCGGATGGCACCGTTGCAAAGCTGACTTTCTGCAGAAGAGGCACAGCTGAAGTTTTTTGCCCTGGCTCTTCGGCTGTGGGAGTAGAGGCCAACCGTTCGTGCTCTACTCCCTGGGATGCTGGGCAGCCCAGCACGGGTGCCAAAGAGGTTCCATTGTAATGGACTTTGAGTTGGGAAATGGAGGAGCAACAGCAATGCGGATGGCACCGTTGCAAAGCTGATTTTCTGCAGAAGAGGCACAGCTCCAGTTTTTTGCCCTGGCTCTTCGGCTGTGGCAGCAGAGTTCAACCGTTCGTGCTCTACTGCCTGGGATGCTGGGCAGCCCAGCTCGGGTGCCAAAGAGGTTCCATTGCAATGGACTTTGAGTTGGGAAATCGAGGAGCGACAGCAATGCGGATGGCACCGTTGCAAAGCTGACTTTCTGCAGAAGAGGCACAGCTCCAGTTTTTTGCCCTGGCTCTTCGGCTGTGGGAGCAGAGGCCAACCGTTCGTGCTCTACTGCCTGGGATGCTGGGCAGCACAGCACGGGTGCCAAAGAGGTTCCATTGTAATGGACTTTGAGTTGGGAAATGGAGGAGCGACAGCAATGCGGTTGGCACCGTTGCAAAGCTGACTTTCTGCAGAAGAGGCACAGCTCCAGTTTTTTGCCCTGGCTCTTCGGCTGCGGGAGCAGAGGCCAACCGTTCGTGCTCTACTGCCTGGGATCCTGGGCAGCCGAGCACGTGTGCCAAAGAGGTTCCATTGTAATGGATTTTGAATTGGGAAATGGAGGAGCGACAGCAATGCGGATGGCACCGTTGCAAAGCTGACTTTCTGCAGAAGAGGCACAGCTCCAGTTTTTTGCCCTGGCTCTTCGGCTGTGGGAGCAGAGGCCAACCGTTCGTGCTCTACTCCCTGGGATGCTGGGCAGCCGAGCACGGGTGCCAAAGAGGTTCCATTGTAATGGACTTTGAGTTGGGAAATCGAGGAGCGAGACCAATGCGGATGGCACCGTTGCAAAGCTGACTTTCTGCAGAAGAGGCACAGCTCCAGTTTTTTGCCCTGGCTGTATCGCTGTGGGAGCAGAGGCCAACCGTTCGTGCTCTACTGCCTGGGATGCTGGGCAGCACAGCACGGGTGCCAAAGACGTTTCATTGAAATGGACTTTCATTTGGGAGATCGAGGAACAACAGCAATGTGGATGGCACCGTTGCAAAGGTGACTTTCTGCAGAAGAGGCACAGCTCAAGTTTTTTGGCCTGGCTCTTCGGCTGTGGGAGCAAAAGCCAACCGTTCGTGTTCTACTCCCTGGGATGCTGGGCAGCCGAGCACGGGTGCCAAAGAGGTTCCATTGTAATGGACTTTGAGTTGGGAAATCGAGGAGCAACAGCAATGCGGATGGCACCGTTGCAAAGCTGACTTTCTGCAGAAGAGGCACAAATCAAGCTTTTTGCCCTGGCTGTTCGGCTGTGGGAGCAGAGGCCAACCGTTCGTGCTCTACTCCCTGTGATGCTGGGCAGCCGAGCACGGTTGTCAAATATGTTCCATTGTAATGGAGTTTGCTTGTGAAATCGAGGAGCGACAGCAATGCGGATGGCACCGTTGCAAAGCTGACTTTCTGCAGAAGAGGCACAGCTCCAGTTTTTTGGCCTGGCTCTTTGGCTGTGGGAGTAGAGGCCAACCGTTCGTGCTCTACTGCCTGGGATGCAGGGCAGCCCAGCACGGGTGCCATAGAGGTTCCATTGTAATGGACTTTGAGTTGGGAAATCGAGGAGCAACAGCAATGCGGATGGCACCATTGCAAAGGTAACTTTCTGCAGAAGAGGCACAAATCAAGCTTTTTGCCCTGGCTGTTCGGCTGTGGGAGCAGAGGCCAAGCGTTCGTGCTCTACTCCCTGTGATGCTGGGTAGCCCAACACGGTTGTCAAATATGTTCCATTGTAATGGAGTTTGCTTGTGAAATCTAGGAGCGACAGCAATGCGGATGGCACCGTTGCAAAGCTGACTTTCTGCAGAAGAGGCACAGCTCCAGTTTTTTGCCCTGGCTCTTCGGCTGTGGGAGCAGAGGCCAACCGTTCGTGCTCTACTGCCTGGGATGCTGGGCAGCCCAGCACGGGTGCCAAAGAGGTTCCATTGTAATGGACTTTGAGTTGGGAAATGGAGGAGCAACAGCAATGCGGATGGCACCGTTGCAAAGCTGACTTTCTGCAGAAGAGGCATAGCTCAAGCTTTTTGCCCTGGCTCTTCGGCTGTGGGAGCAGAGGCCAACCGTTCGTGCTGTACTGCCTGGGATGCTGGGCAGCCCAGCACGGGTGCCAAAGAGGTTCCATTGTAATGGATTTTGAAATGGGAAATGGAGGAGCGACAGCAATGCGGATGGCACCGTTGCAAAGCTGACTTTCTGCAGAAGAGGCACAGCTCAAGTTTTTTGCCCTGGCTCTTCGGCTGTGGCAGCAGAGGCCAACCTTTCGTGCTCTACTCCCTGGGATGCTGGGCAGCCGAGAATGGGTGCCAAAGAGGTTCCATTGTAATGGACTTTGAGTTGGGAAATCGAGGAGCGACAGCAATGCGGATGGCACCGTTGCAAAGCTGACTTTCTGCAGAAGAGGCACAGCTCCAGTTTTTTGCCCTGGCTCTTTGGCTGTGGGAGCAGAGGCCAACCGTTCGTGCTCTACTGCCTGGGATGCTGGGCAGCCCAGCACGGGTGCCAAAGAGGTTCCATTGCAATGGACTTTGAGTTGGGAAATCGAGGAGCGACAGCAATGCGGATGGCACCGTTGCAAAGCTGATTTTCTGCAGAAGAGGCACAGCTCCAGTTTTTTGCCCTGGCTCTTCGGCTGTGGGAGCAGAGGCCAACCGTTCGTGCTCTACTCCCTGGGATGCTGGGCAGCCCAGCACGGGTGCCAAAGAGGTTCCATTGTAATGGACTTTGAGTTGGGAAATGGAGGAGCGACAGCAATGCGGATGGCACCGTTGCAAAGCTGACTTTCTGCAGAAGAGGCACAGCTCAAGTTTTTTGCCCTGGCTCTTCGGCTGCGGGAGCAGAGGCCAACCGTTCGTGCTCTACTGCCTGGGATGCTGGGTAGCCGAGCACGGGTGCCAAAGAGGTTCCATTGTAATGGATTTTGAATTGGGAAATGGAGGAGCGACAGCAATGCGGATGGCACCGTTGCAAAGCTGACTTTCTGCAGAAGAGGCACAGCTCAAGCTTTTTGCCCTGGCTGTTTCGCTGTGGGAGCAGAGGCCAACCGTTCGTGCTCTACTCCCTGTGATGCTGGGCAGCACAGCACGGGTGCCAAAGACGTTTCATTGAAATGGACTTTCATTTGGGAGATCGAGGAACAACAGCAATGTGGATGGCACCGTTGCAAAGCTGACTTTCTGCAGAAGAGGCACAGCTCAAGGTTTTTGCCCTGGCTCTTCGGCTGTGGGAGCAAAAGCCAAACGTTCGTTCTCTACTGCCTGGGATGCTGGGCAGCCTAGCAGGGGTGCCAAAGAGGTTCCATTGTAATGGACTTCGAGTTGGGAAATCGAGGAGCGACAGCAATGCGGATGGCACCGTTGCAAAGCTGACTTTCTGCAGAAGAGGCACAGCTCCAGTTTTTTGCCCTGGCTCTTCGGCTGTGGCAGCAGAGGCCAACCGTTCGTGTTCTACTCCCTGGGATGCTGCGCAGCCCAGCACGCGTGCCAAAGAGGTTCCATTGCAATGGACTTTGAGTTGGGAAATCGAGGAGCGACAGCAATGCGGATGGCACCGTTGCAAAGCTGATTTTCTGCAGAAGAGGCAGAGCTCAAGTTTTTTGCCCTGGCTCTTCGGCTGTGGGAGCAGAGGCCAACCGTTCGTGCTCTACTGCCTGGGATCCTGGGCAGCACAGCACGGGTGCCAAAGACGTTTCATTGAAATGGACTTTCATTTGGGAGATCGAGGAACAACAGCAATGCGGATGGCACCGTTGCAAAGCTGACTTTCTGCAGAAGAGGCACAGCTCCAGTTTTTTGCCCTGGCTCTTCGGCTGTGGGAGTAGAGGCCAACCGTTCGTGTTCTACTCCCTGGGATGCTGCGCAGCCCAGCACGCGTGCCAAAGAGGTTCCATTGTAATGGACTTTGAGTTGGGAAATCGAGGAGCGATAGCAATGCGGATGGCACCGTTGCAAAGCTGACTTTCTGCAGAAGAGGCACAGCTCAAGCTTTTTGCCCTTTCTCTTCGGCTGTGGGAGCAGAGGCCAACCGTTCGTGCTCTACTCCCTGAAAGGCTGGGCAGCCGAGCACGGGTGCCAAAGAGGTTCCATTGTAATGGACTTTGAGTTGGGAAATCGAGGAGCGACAGCAATGCGGATGGCACCGTTGCAAAGCTGACTTTCTGCAGAAGAGGCACAGCTCCAGTTTTTTGCCCTGGCTGTTTCGCTGTGGGAACAGAGGCCAAGCGTTCGTGCTCTACTCCCTGGGATGCTGGGCAGCACAGCACGGGTGCCAAAGAGGTTCCATTGTAATGGACTTTGAGTTGGGAAATGGAGGAGCAACAGCAATGCGGATGGCAGCGTTGCAAAGCTGATTTTCTGCAGAAGAGGCACAGCTCCAGTTTTTTGCCCTGGCTGTTTCGCTGTGGGAACAGAGGCCAACCGTTCGTTCTCTACTGCCTGGGATGCTGGGCAGCACAGCACGGGTGCCAAGGAGGTTCCATTGCAATGGATTTTGAGTTGGGAAATGGAGGAGCGACAGCAATGCGGATGGCACCGTTGCAAAGCTGACTTTCTGCAGAAGAGGCACAGCTCCAGTTTTTTGGCCTGGCTCTTTGGCTGTGGGAGTAGAGGCCAACCGTTCGTGCTCTACTGCCTGGGATGCAGGGCAGCCCAGCACGGGTGCCATAGAGGTTCCATTGTAATGGACTTTGAGTTGGGAAATCGAGGAGCAACAGCAATGCGGATGGCACCATTGCAAAGGTAACTTTCTGCAGAAGAGGCACAAATCAAGCTTTTTGCCCTGGCTGTTCGGCTGTGGGAGCAGAGGCCAAGCGTTCGTGCTCTACTCCCTGTGATGCTGGGTAGCCCAACACGGTTGTCAAATATGTTCCATTGTAATGGAGTTTGCTTGTGAAATCTAGGAGCGACAGCAATGCGGATGGCACCGTTGCAAAGCTGACTTTCTGCAGAAGAGGCACAGCTCCAGTTTTTTGCCCTGGCTCTTCGGCTGTGGGAGCAGAGGCCAACCGTTCGTGCTCTACTGCCTGGGATGCTGGGCAGCCCAGCACGGGTGCCAAAGAGGTTCCATTGTAATGGACTTTGAGTTGGGAAATGGAGGAGCAACAGCAATGCGGATGGCACCGTTGCAAAGCTGACTTTCTGCAGAAGAGGCATAGCTCAAGCTTTTTGCCCTGGCTCTTCGGCTGTGGGAGCAGAGGCCAACCGTTCGTGCTGTACTGCCTGGGATGCTGGGCAGCCCAGCACGGGTGCCAAAGAGGTTCCATTGTAATGGATTTTGAAATGGGAAATGGAGGAGCGACAGCAATGCGGATGGCACCGTTGCAAAGCTGACTTTCTGCAGAAGAGGCACAGCTCAAGTTTTTTGCCCTGGCTCTTCGGCTGTGGCAGCAGAGGCCAACCTTTCGTGCTCTACTCCCTGGGATGCTGGGCAGCCGAGAATGGGTGCCAAAGAGGTTCCATTGTAATGGACTTTGAGTTGGGAAATCGAGGAGCGACAGCAATGCGGATGGCACCGTTGCAAAGCTGACTTTCTGCAGAAGAGGCACAGCTCCAGTTTTTTGCCCTGGCTCTTTGGCTGTGGGAGCAGAGGCCAACCGTTCGTGCTCTACTGCCTGGGATGCTGGGCAGCCCAGCACGGGTGCCAAAGAGGTTCCATTGCAATGGACTTTGAGTTGGGAAATCGAGGAGCGACAGCAATGCGGATGGCACCGTTGCAAAGCTGATTTTCTGCAGAAGAGGCACAGCTCCAGTTTTTTGCCCTGGCTCTTCGGCTGTGGGAGCAGAGGCCAACCGTTCGTGCTCTACTCCCTGGGATGCTGGGCAGCCCAGCACGGGTGCCAAAGAGGTTCCATTGTAATGGACTTTGAGTTGGGAAATGGAGGAGCGACAGCAATGCGGATGGCACCGTTGCAAAGCTGACTTTCTGCAGAAGAGGCACAGCTCAAGTTTTTTGCCCTGGCTCTTCGGCTGCGGGAGCAGAGGCCAACCGTTCGTGCTCTACTGCCTGGGATGCTGGGTAGCCGAGCACGGGTGCCAAAGAGGTTCCATTGTAATGGATTTTGAATTGGGAAATGGAGGAGCGACAGCAATGCGGATGGCACCGTTGCAAAGCTGACTTTCTGCAGAAGAGGCACAGCTCAAGCTTTTTGCCCTGGCTGTTTCGCTGTGGGAGCAGAGGCCAACCGTTCGTGCTCTACTCCCTGTGATGCTGGGCAGCACAGCACGGGTGCCAAAGACGTTTCATTGAAATGGACTTTCATTTGGGAGATCGAGGAACAACAGCAATGTGGATGGCACCGTTGCAAAGCTGACTTTCTGCAGAAGAGGCACAGCTCAAGGTTTTTGCCCTGGCTCTTCGGCTGTGGGAGCAAAAGCCAAACGTTCGTTCTCTACTGCCTGGGATGCTGGGCAGCCTAGCAGGGGTGCCAAAGAGGTTCCATTGTAATGGACTTCGAGTTGGGAAATCGAGGAGCGACAGCAATGCGGATGGCACCGTTGCAAAGCTGACTTTCTGCAGAAGAGGCACAGCTCCAGTTTTTTGCCCTGGCTCTTCGGCTGTGGCAGCAGAGGCCAACCGTTCGTGTTCTACTCCCTGGGATGCTGCGCAGCCCAGCACGCGTGCCAAAGAGGTTCCATTGCAATGGACTTTGAGTTGGGAAATCGAGGAGCAACAGCAATGCGGATGGCACCGTTGCAAAGCTGATTTTCTGCAGAAGAGGCAGAGCTCAAGTTTTTTGCCCTGGCTCTTCGGCTGTGGGAGCAGAGGCCAACCGTTCGTGCTCTACTGCCTGGGATCCTGGGCAGGCCAGCACGGGTGCCAAAGAGGTTCCATTGTAATGGATTTGAGTTGGGAAATGGAGGAGCGACAGCAATGCGGATGGCACCGTTGCAAAGCTGACTTTCTGCAGAAGAGGCACAGCTCAAGTTTTTTGCCCTGGCTCTTCGGCTGCGGGAGCAGAGGCCAACCGTTCGTGCTCTACTGCCTGGGATGCTGGGTAGCCGAGCACGGGTGCCAAAGAGGTTCCATTGTAATGGATTTTGAATTGGGAAATGGAGGAGCGACAGCAATGCGGATGGCACCGTTGCAAAGCTGACTTTCTGCAGAAGAGGCACAGCTCAAGCTTTTTGTCCTGGCTGTTTCGCTGTGGGAGCAGAGGCCAACCGTTCGTGCTCTACTCCCTGGGATGCTGGGCAGCACAGCACGGGTGCCAAAGACGTTTCATTGAAATGGACTTTCATTTGGGAGATCGAGGAACAACAGCAATGCGGATGGCACCGTTGCAAAGCTGACTTTCTGCAGAAGAGGCACAGCTCCAGTTTTTTGCCCTGGCTCTTCGGCTGTGGGAGTAGAGGCCAACCGTTCGTGTTCTACTCCCTGGGATGCTGCGCAGCCCAGCACGCGTGCCAAAGAGGTTCCATTGTAATGGACTTTGAGTTGGGAAATCGAGGAGCGATAGCAATGCGGATGGCACCGTTGCAAAGCTGACTTTCTGCAGAAGAGGCACAGCTCAAGCTTTTTGCCCTTTCTCTTCGGCTGTGGGAGCAGAGGCCAACCGTTCGTGCTCTACTCCCTGAAAGGCTGGGCAGCCGAGCACGGGTGCCAAAGAGGTTCCATTGTAATGGACTTTGAGTTGGGAAATCGAGGAGCGACAGCAATGCGGATGGCACCGTTGCAAAGCTGACTTTCTGCAGAAGAGGCACAGCTCCAGTTTTTTGCCCTGGCTGTTTCGCTGTGGGAACAGAGGCCAAGCGTTCGTGCTCTACTCCCTGGGATGCTGGGCAGCACAGCACGGGTGCCAAAGAGGTTCCATTGTAATGGACTTTGAGTTGGGAAATGGAGGAGCAACAGCAATGCGGATGGCAGCGTTGCAAAGCTGATTTTCTGCAGAAGAGGCACAGCTCCAGTTTTTTGCCCTGGCTGTTTCGCTGTGGGAACAGAGGCCAACCGTTCGTTCTCTACTGCCTGGGATGCTGGGCAGCACAGCACGGGTGCCAAGGAGGTTCCATTGCAATGGATTTTGAGTTGGGAAATGGAGGAGCGACAGCAATGCGGATGGCACCGTTGCAAAGCTGACTTTCTGCAGAAGAGGCACAGCTGAAGCTTTTTTGCCCTGGCTCTTCGGCTGTGGGAGCAGAGGCCAACCGTTCGTGCTCTACTGCCTGGGATGCTGGGCAGCCCAGCACGGGTGCCAAAGAGGTTCCATTGTAATGGATTTTGAATTGGGAAATGGAGGAGCGACAGCAATGCGGATGGCACCATTGCAAAGCTGACTTTCTGCAGAAGAGGCACAGCTCCAGTTTTTTGGCCTGGCTCTTCGGCTGTGGCAGCAGAGGCCAACCGTTCGTGCTCTACTCCCTGGGATGCTGGGCAGCCGAGCACGGGTGCCAAAGAGGTTCCATTGTAATGGACTTTGAGTTGGGAAATCGGGGAGCGACAGCAATGTGGATGGCACCGTTGCAAAGCTGACTTTCTGCAGAAGAGGCACAGCTCCAGTTTTTTGCCGTGGCTGTTTCGCTGTGGGAGCAGAGGCCAACCGTTCGTGCTCTACTCCCTGGGATACTGGGCAGCACAGCACGGGTGCCAAAGACGTTTCATTGAAATGGACTTTCATTTGGGAGATCGAGGAACAACAGCAATGTGGTTGGCACCGTTGCAAAGCTGACTTTCTGCAGAAGAGGCACAGCTCAAGTTTTTTGCCCTGGCTCTTCGGCTGTGGGAGCAAAAGCCAAACGTTCGTTCTCTACTGCCTGGGATGCTGGGCAGCCCAGCACGGGTGCCAAAGAGGTTCCATTATAATGGACATTGAGTTGGGAAATGGAGGAGCGACAGCAATGTGGATGGCACCGTTGCAAAGCTGACTTTCTGCAGAAGAGGCACAGCTCCAGTTTTTTGCCCTGGCTCTTCGGCTGTGGGAGCAGAGGCCAACCGTTCGTGCTCTACTCCCTGGGATGCTGGGCTGCCGAGCACGGGTGCCAAAGAGGTTCCATTGTAATGGACTTTGAGTTGGGAAATCGAGGAGCAACAGCAATGCGGATGGCACCGTTGCAAAGCTGACTTTCTGCAGAAGAGGCACAGCTCCAGTTTTTTGCCCTGGCTGTTCGGCTGTGGGAGCAGAGGCCAAGCGTTCGTGCTCTACTCCCTGGGATGCTGAGCAGCCGAGCACGGGTGCCAAAGAGGTTCCATTGTAATGGACTTTGAGTTGGGAAATGGAGGAGCGACAGCAATGCGGATGGCACCGTTGCAAAGCTGACTTTCTGCAGAAGAGGCACAGCTCCAGTTTTTTGCCCTGGCTCTTTGGCTGTGGGTGTAGAGGCCAACCGTTCGTGCTCTACTCCCTGGGATGCTGGGCAGCCCAGCACGGGTGCCAAAGAGGTTCCATTGTAATGGACTTTGAGTTGGGAAATGGAGGAGCAACAGCAATGCGGATGGCACCGTTGCAAAGCTGATTTTCTGCAGAAGAGGCACAGCTCCAGTTTTTTGCCCTGGCTCTTCGGCTGTGGCAGCAGAGGCCAACCGTTCGTGCTCTACTCCCTGGGATGCTGGGCAGCCGAGCACGGGTGCCAAAGAGGTTCCATTGTAATGGACTTTGAGTTGGGAAATCGGGGAGCGACAGCAATGTGGATGGCACCGTTGCAAAGCTGACTTTCTGCAGAAGAGGCACAGCTCCAGTTTTTTGCCGTGGCTGTTTCGCTGTGGGAGCAGAGGCCAACCGTTCGTGCTCTACTCCCTGAAAGGCTGGGCAGCACAGCACGGGTGCCAAAGACGTTTCATTGAAATGGACTTTCATTTGGGAGATCGAGGAACAACAGCAATGTGGATGGCACCGTTGCAAAGCTGACTTTCTGCAGAAGAGGCACAGCTCAAGTTTTTTGCCCTGGCTCTTCGGCTGTGGGAGCAAAAGCCAAACGTTCGTTCTCTACTGCCTGGGATGCTGGGCAGCCCAGCACGGGTGCCAAAGAGGTTCCATTATAATGGACATTGAGTTGGGAAATGGAGGAGCGACAGCAATGTGGATGGCACCGTTGCAAAGCTGACTTTCTGCAGAAGAGGTACAGCTCCAGTTTTTTGCCCTGGCTCTTCGGCTGTGGGAGCAGAGGCCAACCGTTCGTGCTCTACTCCCTGGGATGCTGGGCTGCCGAGCACGGGTGCCAAAGAGGTTCCATTGTAATGGACTTTGAGTTGGGAAATCGAGGAGCAACAGCAATGCGGATGGCACCGTTGCAAAGCTGACTTTCTGCAGAAGAGGCACAGCTCCAGTTTTTTGCCCTGGCTGTTCGGCTGTGGGAGCAGAGGCCAAGCGTTCGTGCTCTACTCCCTGTGATGCTGGGCAGCCTAACACGGTTGTCAAATATGTTCCATTGTAATGGAGTTTGCTTGTGAAATCTAGGAGCGACAGCAATGCGGATGGCACCGTTGCAAAGCTGACTTTCTGCAGAAGAGGCACAGCTCCAGTTTTTTGCCCTGGCTCTTCGGCTGTGGGAGCAGAGGCCAACCTTTCGTGCTCTACTCCCTGGGATGCTGAGCAGCCGAGCACGGGTGCCAAAGAGGTTCCATTGTAATGGACTTTGAGTTGGGAAATGGAGGAGCGACAGCAATGCGGATGGCACCGTTGCAAAGCTGACTTTCTGCAGAAGAGGCACAGCTCCAGTTTTTTGCCCTGGCTCTTTGGCTGTGGGAGTAGAGGCCAACCGTTCGTGCTCTACTCCCTGGGATGCTGGGCAGCCCAGCACGGGTGCCAAAGAGGTTCCATTGTAATGGACTTTGAGTTGGGAAATGGAGGAGCAACAGCAATGCGGATGGCACCGTTGCAAAGCTGATTTTCTGCAGAAGAGGCACAGCTCCAGTTTTTTGCCCTGGCTCTTCGGCTGTGGGAGCAGAGTTCAACCGTTCGTGCTCTACTGCCTGGGATGCTGGACAGCCCAGCTCGGGTGCCAAAGAGGTTCCATTGCAATGGACTTTGAGTTGGGAAATGGAGGAGCGACAGCAATGCGGATGGCACCGTTGCAAAGCTGACTTTCTGCAGAAGAGGCACAGCTCCAGTTTTTTGCCCTGGCTCTTCGGCTGTGGGAGCAGAGGCCAACCGTTCGTGCTCTACTCCCTGGGATGCTGGGCAGGCCAGCACGGGTGCCAAAGAGGTTCCATTGTAATGGACTTTGAGTTGGGAAATGGAGGAGCGACAGCAATGCTGTTGGCACCGTTGCAAAGCTGACTTTCTGCAGAAGAGGCACAGCTCCAGTTTTTTGGCCTGGCTCTTCGGCTGTGGGAGCAGAGGCCAACCGTTCGTGCTCTACTGCCTGAGATCCTGGGCAGCCGAGCACGTGTGCCAAAGAGGTTCCATTGTAATGGATTTTGAATTGGGAAATCGAGGAGCGACAGCAATGCGGATGGCACCGTTGCAAAGCTGACTTTCTGCAGAAGAGGCACAGCTCCAGTTTTTTGCCCTGGCTCTTCGGCTGTGGCAGCAGAGGCCAACCGTTCGTGCTCTACTCCCTGGGATGCTGGGCAGCCGAGCACGGGTGCCAAAGAGGTTCCATTGTAATGGACTTTGAGTTGGGAAATCGAGGAGCAACAGCAATGCGGATGGCACCGTTGCAAAGCTGACTTTCTGCAGAAGAGGCACAGCTCCAGTTTTTTGCCCTGGCTGTTTCGCTGTGGGAGCAGAGGCCAACCGTTCGTGCTCTACTCCCTGGGATGCTGGGCAGCACAGCACGGGTGCCAAAGACGTTTCATTGAAATGGACTTTCATTTGGGAGATCGAGGAACAACAGCAATGTGGATGGCACCGTTGCAAAGCTGACTTTCTGCAGAAGAGGCACAGCTCAAGTTTTTTGCCCTGGCTCTTTGGCTGTGGGAGCAAAAGCCAAACGTTCGTTCTCTACTGCCTGGGATGCTGGGCAGCCTAGCACGGGTGCCAAAGAGGTTCCATTGTAATGGATTTTGAGTTGGGAAATGGAAGAGCGACAGCAATGCGATTGGCACCGTTGCAAAGGTGACTTTCTGCAGAAGAGGCACAGCTCAAGTTTTTTGCCTTGACTCTTCGGCTGTGGGAGCAGAGGCCAACCGTTCGTGCTCTACTCCCTGAAAGGCTGGGCTGCCCAGCACGGGTGCCAAAGAGGTTCCATTGTAATGGACTTTGAGTTGGGAAATGGAAGAGCGACAGCAATGCGATTGGCACCGTTGCAAAGGTGACTTTCCGCAGAAGAGGCACAGCTCAAGTTTTTTGCCTTGACTCTTCGGCTGTGGGAGCAGAGGCCAAGCGTTCGTGCTCTACTCCCTGGGATGCTGGGCAGGCCAGCACGGGTGCCAAAGAGGTTCCATTGTAATGGACTTTGAGTTGGGAAATCGAGGAGCGACAGCAATGCGGATGGCACCGTTGCAAAGCTGACTTTCTGCAGAAGAGGCACAGCTCAAGTTTTTTGGCCTGGCTCTTCGGCTGCGGAAGCAAAGGCCAACCGTTCGTGCTCTACTGCCTGGGATGCTGGGTAGCCGAGCACGGGTGCCAAAGAGGTTCCATTGTAATGGATTTTGAATTGGGAAATGGAGGAGCGACAGCAATGCGGATGGCACCGTTGCAAAGCTGACTTTCTGCAGAAGAGGCACAGCTCAAGCTTTTTGTCCTGGCTGTTTCGCTGTGGGAGCAGAGGCCAACCGTTCGTGCTCTACTCCCTGGGATGCTGGGCAGCCGAGCACGGGTGCCAAAGACGTTTCATTGAAATGGACTTTCATTTGGGAGATCGAGGAACAACAGCAATGTGGATGGCACCGTTGCAAAGCTGACTTTCTGCAGAAGAGGCACAGCTCAAGTTTTTTGGCCTGGCTCTTCGGCTGTGGGAGCAGAGGCCAACCGTTCGTGCTCTTCTGCCTGGGATGCTGGGCAGCCCAGCACGGGTGCCAAAGAGGTTCCATTGTAATGGACTTTGAGTTGGGAAATGGAGGAGCGACAGCAATGCGGATGGCACCGTTGCAAAGCTGACTTTCTGCAGAAGAGGCACAGCTCAAGTATTTTGCCCTGGCTCTTCGGCTGTGGGAGCAGAGTCCAACCGTTCGTGCTCTACTCCCTGGGATGCTGGGCAGCCCTGCACGGGTGCCAGTGAGGTTCCATTGTAATGGACTTTGAGTTGTGAAATAGAGGAACCTCAGCAATGCGGATGGCACCGTTGCAAAGCTGACTTTCTGCAGAAGAGGCACAGCTCAAGTATTTTGCCCTGGCTCTTTGGCTGTGGGAGCAGAGGCCAACCGTTCGTGCTCTACTGCCTGGGATGCTGGGCAGCCCAGCACGGGTGCCAGAGAGGTTCCATTGTAATGGACTTTGAGTTGGGAAATGGAGGAGCGACAGCAATGCGGATGGCACCGTTGCAAAGGTGACTTTCTGCAGAAGAGGCAGAGCTCAAGTTTTTTGCCTTGACTCTTCGGCTGTGGGAGCAGAGGCCAACCGTTCATGCTCTACTCCCTGGGATGCTGAGCAGCCGAGCACGGGTGCCAAAGAGGTTCCATTGTAATGGACTTTGAGTTGGGAAATCGAGGAGCGACAGCAATGCGGATGGCACCGTTGCAAAGCTGACTTTCTGCAGAAGAGGCACAGCTCAAGTTTTTTGCCCTGGCTCTTCGGCTGCGGGAGCAGAGGCCAACCGTTCGTGCTCTACTGCCTGGGATGCTGGGTAGCCGAGCACGGGTGCCAAAGAGGTTCCATTGTAATGGATTTTGAATTGGGAAATGGAGGAGCGACAGCAATGCGGATGGCACCGTTGCAAAGCTGACTTTCTGCAGAAGAGGCACAGCTCAAGCTTTTTGTCCTGGCTGTTTCGCTGTGGGAGCAGAGGCCAACCGTTCGTGCTCTACTCCCTGGGATGCTGGGCAGCACAGCACGGGTGCCAAAGACGTTTCATTGAAATGGACTTTCATTTGGGAGATCGAGGAACAACAGCAATGTGGATGGCACCGTTGCAAAGCTGACTTTCTGCAGAAGAGGCACAGCTCAAGGTTTTTGCCCTGGCTCTTCGGCTGTGGGAGCAAAAGCCAAACGTTCGTTCTCTACTGCCTGGGATGCTGGGCAGCCTAGCACGGGTGCCAAAGAGGTTCCATTGTAATGGACTTCGAGTTGGGAAATCGAGGAGCGACAGCAATGCGGATGGCACCGTTGCAAAGCTGACTTTCTGCAGAAGAGGCACAGCTCCAGTTTTTTGCCCTGGCTCTTCGGCTGTGGGAGCAGAGGCCAACCGTTCGTGTTCTACTGCCTGGGATGCTGCGCAGCCCAGCACGCGTGCCAAAGAGGTTCCATTGTAATGGACTTTGAGTTGGGAAATCGAGGAGCGATAGCAATGCAGATGGCACCGTTGCAAAGCTGACTTTCTGCAGAAGAGGCACAGCTCAAGCTTTTTGCCCTTTCTCTTCGGCTGTGGGAGCAGAGGCCAACCGTTCGTGCTCTACTCCCTGAAAGGCTGGGCAGCCGAGCACGGGTGCCAAAGAGGTTCCATTGTAATGGACTTTGAGTTGGGAAATCGAGGAGCGACAGCAATGCGGATGGCACCGTTGCAAAGCTGACTTTCTGCAGAAGAGGCACAGCTCAAGTTTTTTGCCCTGGCTGTTTCGCTGTGGGAACAGAGGCCAAGCGTTCGTGCTCTACTCCCTGGGATGCTGGGCAGCACAGCACGGGTGCCAAAGAGGTTCCATTGTAATGGACTTTGAGTTGGGAAATGGAGGAGCAACAGCAATGCGGATGGCAGCGTTGCAAAGCTGATTTTCTGCAGAAGAGGCACAGCTCCAGTTTTTTGCCCTGGCTGTTTCGCTGTGGGAACAGAGGCCAACCGTTCGTGCTCTACTGCCTGGGATGCTGGGCAGCACAGCACGGGTGCCAAAGAGGTTCCATTGTAATGGACTTTGAGTTGGGAAATGGAGGAGCAACAGCAATGCGGATGGCACCGTTGCAAAGCTGATTTTCTGCAGAAGAGGCACAGCTCCAGTTTTTTGCCCTGGCTCTTCGGCTGTGGCAGCAGAGGCCAACCGTTCGTGCTCTACTGCCTGGGATGCTGGGCAGCCCAGCACGGGTGCCAAGGAGGTTCCATTGCAATGGACTTTGAGTTGGGAAATGGAGGAGCGACAGCAATGCGGATGGCACCGTTGCAAAGCTGACTTTCTGCAGAAGAGGCACAGCTGAAGCTTTTTTGCCCTGGCTCTTCGGCTGTGGGAGCAGAGGCCAACCGTTCGTGCTCTACTGCCTGGGATGCTGGGCAGCCCAGCACGGGTGCCAAAGAGGTTCCATTGTAATGGATTTTGAATTGGGAAATGGAGGAGCGACAGCAATGCGGATGGCACCATTGCAAAGCTGACTTTCTGCAGAAGAGGCACAGCTCCAGTTTTTTGCCCTGGCTCTTCGGCTGTGGCAGCAGAGGCCAACCGTTCGTGCTCTACTCCCTGGGATGCTGGGCAGCCGAGCACGGGTGCCAAAGAGGTTCCATTGTAATGGACTTTGAGTTGGGAAATCGGGGAGCGACAGCAATGTGGATGGCACCGTTGCAAAGCTGACTTTCTGCAGAAGAGGCACAGCTCCAGTTTTTTGCCCTGGCTGTTTCGCTGTGGGAGCAGAGGCCAACCGTTCGTGCTCTACTCCCTGGGATGCTGGGCAGCACAGCACGGGTGCCAAAGACGTTTCATTGAAATGGACTTTCATTTGGGAGATCGAGGAACAACAGCAATGTGGATGGCACCGTTGCAAAGCTGACTTTCTGCAGAAGAGGCACAGCTCAAGTTTTTTGCCCTGGCTCTTTGGCTGTGGGAGCAAAAGCCAAACGTTCGTTCTCTACTGCCTGGGATGCTGGGCAGCCTAGCACGGGTGCCAAAGAGGTTCCATTGTAATGGATTTTGAGTTGGGAAATGGAGGAGCGACAGCAATGCGGATGGCAGCGTTGCAAAGCTGACTTTCTGCAGAAGAGGCACAGCTCCAGTTTTTTGGCCTGGCTCTTCGGCTGTGGGAGCAGAGGCCAACCGTTCGTGCTCTACTCCCTGGGATGCTGGGCAGCCGAGCACGGGTGCCAAAGAGGTTCCATTGTAATGGACTTTGAGTTGGGAAATGGAGGAGCGACAGCAATGCGGTTGGCACCGTTGCAAAGCTGACTTTCTGCAGAAGAGGCACAGCTCCAGTTTTTTGGCCTGGCTCTTCGGCTGTGGGAGCAGAGGCCAACCGTTCGTGCTCTACTGCCTGGGATGCTGGGCAGCCGAGCACGGGTGCCAAAGAGGTTCCATTGTAATGGACTTTGAGTTGGGAAATGGAGGAGCGACAGCAATGCGGTTGGTACCGTTGCAAAGCTGACTTTCTGCAGAAGAGGCACAGCTCAAGTTTTTTGCCCTGGCTCTTTGGCTGTGGGAGCAAAAGCCAAACGTTCGTTCTCTACTGCCTGGGATGCTGGGCAGCCGAGCACGGGTGCCAAAGAGGTTCCATTGTAATGGACTTTGAGTTGGGAAATCGAGGAGCGACAGCAATGCGGATGGCACCGTTGCAAAGCTGACTTTCTGCAGAAGAGGCACAGCTCCAGTTTTTTGCCCTGGCTCTTTGGCTGTGGGAGTAGAGGCCAACCGTTCGTGCTCTACTCCCTGCGATGCTGGGCAGCCCAGCACGGGTGCCAAAGAGGTTCCATTGTAATGGACTTTGAGTTGGGAAATGGAGGAGCGACAGCAATGCGGATGGCACCGTTGCAAAGCTGATTTTCTGCAGAAGAGGCACAGCTCCAGTTTTTTGCCCTGGCTCTTCGGCTGTGGGAGCAGAGTTCAACCGTTCGTGCTCTACTGCCTGGGATGCTGGGCAGCCCAGCTCGGGTGCCAAAGAGGTTCCATTGCAATGGACTTTGAGTTGGGAAATCGAGGAGCGACAGCAAAGCGGATGGCACCGTTGCAAAGCTGACTTTCTGCAGAAGAGGCACAGCTCCAGTTTTTTGACCTGGCTCTTCGGCTGCGGGAGCAGAGGCCAACCGTTCGTGCTCTACTGCCTGTGATCCTGGGCAGCCGAGCACGTGTGCCAAAGAGGTTCCATTTAATGGATTTTGAATTGGGAAATCGAGGAGCGACAGCAATGCGGATGGCACCGTTGCAAAGCTGACTTCCTGCAGAAGAGGCACAGCTCCAGTTTTTTGCCCTGGCTCTTCGGCTGTGGGAGCAGAGGCCAACCGTTCGTGCTCTACTGCCTGGGATGCTGGGCAGCCGAGCACGGGTGCCAAAGAGGTTCCATTGTAATGGACTTTGAGTTGGGAAATGGAGGAGCGACAGCAATGCGGATGGCACCGTTGCAAAGCTGACTTTCTGCAGAAGAGGCACAGCTCCAGTTTTTTGACCTGGCTCTTCGGCTGTGGGAGCAGAGGCCAACCGTTCGTGCTCTACTCCCTGGGATGCTGGGCAGCACAGCACGGGTGCCAAAGACGTTTCATTGAAATGGACTTTCATTTGGGAGATCGAGGAACAACAGCAATGTGGATGGCACCGTTGCAAAGCTGACTTTCTGCAGAAGAGGCACAGCTCAAGTTTTTTGCCCTGGCTCTTTGGCTGTGGGAGCAAAAGCCAAACGTTCGTTCTCTACTGCCTGGGATGCTGGGCAGCCTAGCACGGGTGCCAAAGAGGTTCCATTGTAATGGATTTTGAGTTGGGAAATGGAAGAGCGACAGCAATGTGATTGGCACCGTTGCAAAGGTGACTTTCTGCAGAAGAGGCACAGCTCAAGTTTTTTGCCTTGACTCTTCGGCTGTGGGAGCAGAGGCCAACCGTTCGTGCTCTACTCCCTGAAAGGCTGGGCTGCCCAGCACGGGTGCCAAAGAGGTTCCATTGTAATGGACTTTGAGTTGGGAAATGGAAGAGCGACAGCAATGCGATTGGCACCGTTGCAAAGGTGACTTTCTGCAGAAGAGGCACAGCTCAAGTTTTTTGCCTTGACTCTTCGGCTGTGGGAGCAGAGGCCAACCGTTCGTGCTCTACTCCCTGGGATGCTGGGCAGCCCAGCACGGGTGCCAAAGAGGTTCCATTGTAATGGACTTTGAGGTGGGAAATGGAGGAGCGACAGCAGTGCGGATGGCACCGTTGCAAAGCTGACTTTCTGCAGAAGAGGCAGAGCTCATGTTTTTTGCCCTGGCTCTTTGGCTGTGGGAGCAGAGGCCAAGCGTTCGTGCTCTACTCCCTGGGATGCTGGGCAGCCCAGCACGGGTGCCAAAGAGGTTCCATTGTAATGGACTTTGAGTTGGGAAATCGAGGAGCGACAGCAAAGCGGATGGCACCGTTGCAAAGCTGACTTTCTGCAGAAGAGGCACAGCTCAAGTATTTTGACCTGGCTCTTCGGCTGTGGGCGCAGAGGCCAACCGTTCGTGCTCTACTCCCTGGGATGCTGGGCAGACCAGCACGGGTGCCAAAGAGGTTCCATTGTAATGGACTTTTAATTGGGAAATGGAGGAGCGACAGCAATGCGGATGGCACCGTTGCAAAGCTGACTTTCTGCAGAAGAAGCACAGCTCCAGTTTTTTGCCCTGGCTCTTCGTCTGTGGGAGCAGAGGCCAACCGTTCGTGCTCTACTACCTGGGATGCTGGGCAGCCGAGCACGGGTGCCACAGAGCTTCCATTATAATGGACTTTGAGTTGGGAAATTGAGGAGCGACCGCAAAGCGGATGGCACCGTTGCAAAGGTAACTTTCTGCAGAAGAGAAACAGCTCCAGTTTTTTGCCGTGGCTCTTCGTCTGTGGGAGCAGAGGCCAACCGTTCGTGCTCTACTCCCTGGGTTGCTGGGCAGCCCAGCACGGGTGCCAAAGAGAGATTCCATTGTAAGAGAGTTTGAGCTGGGAAATGGAGGAGCGACAGCAATGCGGATGGCACCGTTGCAAAGGTGACTTTCTGCAGAAGAGGCACAGCTCAAGTTTTTTGCCTTGACTCTTCGGCTGTGGGAGCAGAGTTCAACCGTTCGTGCTCTTCTGCCTGGGATGCTGGGCAGCCGAGCACGGGTGCCAAAGAGGTTCCATTGTAATGGACTTTGAGTTGGGAAATGGAGGAGCGACAGCAATGCGGATGGCACCGTTGCAAAGCTGACTTTCTGCAGAAGAGGCACAGCTCAAGTATTTTGCCCTGGCTCTTCGGCTGTGGGAGCAGAGTCCAACCGTTCGTGCTCTACTCCCTGGGATGCTGGGCAGCCCTGCACGGGTGCCAAAGAGGTTCCATTGTAATGGACTTTGAGTTGTGAAATCGAGGAACCTCAGCAATGCGGATGGCACCGTTGCAAAGCTGACTTTCTGCAGAAGAGGCACAGCTCAAGTATTTTGCCCTGGCTCTTTGGCTGTGGGAGCAGAGGCCAACCGTTCGTGCTCTACTGCCTGGGATGCTGGGCAGCCCAGCACGGGTGCCAGAGAGGTTCCATTGTAATGGACTTTGAGTTGGGAAATGGAGGCGCGACAGCAATGCGGATGGCACCGTTGCAAAGGTGACTTTCTGCAGAAGAGGCAGAGCTCAAGTTTTTTGCCTTGACTCTTCGGCTGTGGGAGCAGAGGCCAACCGTTCATGCTCTACTGCCTGGGATGCTGGGCAGGCCAGCACGGGTGCCAAAGAGGTTCCATTGTAATGGACTTTGAGTTGGGAAATCGAGGAGCGACAGCAATGCGGATGGCACCGTTGCAAAGCTGACTTTCTGCAGAAGAGGCACAGCTCAAGTTTTTTGCCCTGGCTCTTCGGCTGCGGGAGCAGAGGCCAACCGTTCGTGCTCTACTGCCTGGGATGCTGGGTAGCCGAGCACGGGTGCCAAAGAGGTTCCATTGTAATGGATTTTGAATTGGGAAATCGAGGAGCGACAGCAATGCGGATGGCACCGTTGCAAAGCTGACTTTCTGCAGAAGAGGCACAGCTCAAGCTTTTTGTCCTGGCTGTTTCGCTGTGGGAGCAGAGGCCAACCGTTCGTGCTCTACTCCCTGGGATGCTGGGCAGCACAGCACGGGTGCCAAAGACGTTTCATTGAAATGGACTTTTATTTGGGAGATAGAGGAACAACAGCAATGTGGATGGCACCGTTGCAAAGCTGACTTTCTGCAGAAGAGGCACAGCTCAAGGTTTTTGCCCTGGCTCTTCGGCTGTGGGAGCAAAAGCCAAACGTTCGTTCTCTACTGCCTGGGATGCTGGGCAGCCTAGCACGGGTGCCAAAGAGGTTCCATTGTAATGGACTTCGAGTTGGGAAATCGAGGAGCGACAGCAATGCGGATGGCACCGTTGCAAAGCTGACTTTCTGCAGAAGAGGCACAGCTCCAGTTTTTTGCCCTGGCTCTTCGGCTGTGGGAGCAGAGGCCAACCGTTCGTGTTCTACTCCCTGGGATGCTGCGCAGCCCAGCACGCGTGCCAAAGAGGTTCCATTGTAATGGACTTTGAGTTGGGAAATCGAGGAGCGATAGCAATGCGGATGGCACCGTTGCAAAGCTGACTTTCTGCAGAAGAGGCACAGCTCAAGCTTTTTGCCCTTTCTCTTCGGCTGTGGGAGCAGAGGCCAACCGTTCGTGATCTACTCCCTGAAAGGCTGGGCAGCCGAGCACGGGTGCCAAAGAGGTTCCATTGTAATGGACTTTGAGTTGGGAAATCGAGGAGCAACAGCAATGCGGATGGCAGCGTTGCAAAGCTGACTTTCTGCAGAAAAGGCACAGCTCAAGCTTTTTGCCCTGGCTCTTCGGCTGTGGGAGCAGAGGCCAACCGTTCGTGCTCTACTGCCTGGGATGCTGGGCAGCCGAGCACGGGTGCCAAAGACGTTCCATTTTAATGGATTTTGAATTGGGAAATCGAGGAGCGACAGCAATGCGGATGGCAGCGTTGCAAAGCTGACTTTCTGCAGAAGAGGCACAGCTCAAGTTTTTTGCCCTGGCTCTTCGGCTGTTGGAGCAGAGGCCAACCGTTCGTGCTCTACTCCCTGGGATGCTGGGCAGCCGAGCACGGGTGCCAAAGAGGTTCCATTGTAATGGACTTTGAGTTGGGAAATCGAGGAGCAACAGCAATGCGGATGGCACCGTTGCAAATCTGACATTCTGCAGAAGAGGCACAGCTCCAGTTTTTTGCCCTGGCTCTTCGGCTGTGGGAGCAGAGGCCAAGCGTTCGTGCTCTACTGCCTGGGATGCTGGGCAGCCCAGCACGGGTGCCAAAGAGGTTCCATTGTAATGGACTTTGAGTTGGGAAATGGAGGAGCGACAGCAATGCGGATGGCACCTTTGCAAAGCTGACTTTCTGCAGAAGAGGCACAGCTCCAGTTTTTTGGCCTGGCTCTTCGGCTGTGGGAGCAGAGGCCAACCGTTCGTGCTCTACTGCCTGGGATGCTGGGCAGCCGAGCACGGGTGCAAAGAGCTTCAATTGTAATGGACTTTGAGTTGGGAAATCGAGGAGCGACAGCAATGCGGATGGCACCTTTGCAAAGCTGACTTTCTGCAGAAGAGGCACAGCTCAAGTTTTTTGCCCTTGCTCTTCGGCTGTGCAGCAAAGGCCAACCGTTCTTGCTCTACTGCCTGGGATGCTGGGCAGCCGAGCACGGGTGCCAAAGAGGTTCCATTGTAATGGACTTTCAGTTGGGAAATCGAGGAGCAACAGCAATGTGGATGGCACCTTTGCAAAGCTGACTTTCTGCAGAAGAGGCACAGCTCCAGTTTTTTGCCCTGGCTCTTCGGCTGTGGGAGCAAAAGCCAAACGTTCGTTCTCTACTGCCCGGGATGCTGGGCAGCCCAGAATGGGTGCCAAAGAGGTTCCATTGTAATGGACTTTGAGTTGGGAAATGGAAGAGCAACAGCAATGCGGATGGCACCGTTGCAAAGCTGACTTTCTGCAGAAGAGGCACAGCTCCAGTTTTTTGCCGTGGCTCTTCGGCTGTGGGAGCAGAGGCCAACCGTTCGTGCTCTACTCCCTGGGATGCTGGGCTGCCGAGCACGGGTGCCAAAGAGGTTCCATTGTAATGGACTTTGAGTTGGGAAATCGAGGAGCAACAGCAATGCGGATGGCACCGTTGCAAAGGTGACTTTCTGCAGAAGAGGCACAAATCAAGCTTTTTGCCCTGGCTGTTCGGCTGTGGGAGCAGAGGCCAAGCGTTCGTGCTCTACTGCCTGGGATGCTGGGCAGCCCAACACGGTTGTCAAATATGTTCCATTGTAATGGAGTTTGCTTGTGAAATCTAGGAGCGACAGCAATGCGGATGGCACCGTTGCAAAGCTGACTTTCTGCAGAAGAGGCACAGCTCCAGTTTTTTGGCCTGGCTCTTCGGCTGTGGGAGCAGAGGCCAACCGTTCGTGCTCTACTGCCTGGGATGCTGGGCAGCCCAGCACGGGTGCCAAAGAGGTTCCATTGTCATGGACTTTGAGTTGGGAAATCGAGGAGCGACAGCAATGCGGATGGCACCGTTGCAAAGCTGACTTTCTGCAGAAGAGGCACAGCTCCAGTTTTTTGGCCTGGCTCTTCGGCTGTGGGAGCAGAGGCCAACCGTTCGTGCTCTACTCCCTGGGATGCTGGGCAGACCAGCACGGGTGCCAAAGAGGTTCCATTGTAATGGACTTTGAGTTGGGAAATCGAGGAGCGACAGCAATGCGGATGGCACCGTTGCAAAGCTGACTTTCTGCAGAAGAGGCACAGCTCAAGCTTTTTGCCCTGGCTCTTTGGCTGTGGGAGCAGAGGCCAACCGTTCGTGCTCTACTGCCTGGGATGCTGGGCAGCCGAGCACGGCTGCCAAAGACGTTCCATTGTAATGGAGTTTGAGTTGGGAAATCGAGGAGCGACAGCAATGCGGATGGCACCATTGCAAAGCTGACTTTCTGCAGAAGAGGCACAGCTCAATTTTTTTGGCCTGGCTCTTCGGCTGCGGGAGCAGAGGCCAACCGTTCGTGCTCTACTGCCTGGGATGCTGGGCAGCCCAGCACGGGTGCCAAAGAGGTTCCATTGCAATGGACTTTGAGTTGGGAAATGGAGGAGCGACAGCAATGCGGATGGCACCGTTGCAAAGCTGACTTTCTGCAGAAAAGGCACAGCTCAAGCTTTTTGCCCTGGCTCTTCGGCTGTGGGAGCAGAGGCCAACCGTTCGTGCTCTACTGCCTGGGATGCTGGGCAGCCGAGCACGGGTGCCAAAGACGTTCCATTTTAATGGATTTTGAATTGGGAAATCGAGGAGCGACAGCAATGCGGATGGCAGCGTTGCAAAGTTGACTTTCTGCAGAAGAGGCACAGCTCAAGTTTTTTGCCCTGGCTCTTCGGCTGTTGGAGCAGAGGCCAACCGTTCGTGCTCTACTCCCTGGGATGCTGGGCAGCCGAGCACGGGTGCCAAAGAGGTTCCATTGTAATGGACTTTGAGTTGGGAAATCGAGGAGCAACAGCAATGCGGATGGCACCGTTGCAAATCTGACATTCTGCAGAAGAGGCACAGCTCAAGCTTTTTGCCCTGGCTCTTCGGCTGTGAGAGCAGAGGCCAAGCGTTCGTGCTCTACTGCCTGGGATGCTGGGCAGCCCAGCACGGGTGCCAAAGAGGTTCCATTGTAATGGACTTTGAGTTGGGAAATGGAGGAGCGACAGCAATGCGGATGGCACCTTTGCAAAGCTGACTTTCTGCAGAAGAGGCACAGCTCAAGTTTTTTGGCCTGGCTCTTCGGCTGTGGGAGCAGAGGCCAACCGTTCGTGCTCTACTGCCTGGGATGCTGGGCAGCCCAGCACGGGTGCCAAAGAGGTTCCATTGTAATTGACTTTGAGTTGGGAAATCGAGGAGCGACAGCAATGCGGATGGCACCGTTGCAAAGCTGACTTTCTGCAGAAGAGGCACAGCTCAAGTTTTTTGCCCTGGCTCTTCGGCTGTGGGAGCAGAGGCCAACCGTTCGTGCTCTACTGCCTGGGATGCTGGGCAGCCCAGCACGGGTGCCAAAGGGCTTCAATTGTAATGGACTTTGAGTTGGGAAATGGAGGAGCGACAGCAATGCGGATGGCACCTTTGCAAAGCTGACTTTCTGCAGAAGAGGCACAGCTCCAGTTTTTTGGCCTGGCTCTTCGGCTGTGGGAGCAGAGGCCAACCGTTCGTGCTCTACTGCCTGGGATGCTGGGCAGCCCAGCACGGGTGCCAAAGAGGTTCCATTGTAATGGACTTTGAGTTGGGAAATCGAGGAGCGACAGCAATGCGGATGGCACCGTTGCAAAGCTGACTTTCTGCAGAAGAGGCACAGCTCAAGCTTTTTTGCCCTGGCTCTTCGGCTGTGGGAGCAGAGGCCAACCGTTCGTGCTCTACTGCCTGGGATGCTGGGCAGCCCAGCACGGGTGTCAAAGACGTTCCGTTGTAATGGATTTTGAATTGGGAAATTGAGGAGCGACAGCAATGCGGATGGCACCGTTGCAAAGCTGACTTTCTGCAGAAGAGGCACAGCTCAAGTTTTTTGCCCTGGCTCTTCGGCTGTTGGAGCAGAGGCCAACCGTTCGTGCTCTACTCCTTGGGATGCTGGGCAGCCGAGCACGGGTGCCAAAGAGGTTCCATTGTAATGGACTTTGAGTTGGGAAATGGAGGAGCGACAGCAATGCGGATGGCACCGTTGCAAAGCTGACTTTCTGCAGAAGAGGCACAGCTCCAGTTTTTTGCCCTGGCTGTTTCGCTGTGGGAGCAGAGGCCAACCGTTCGTGCTCTACTGCCTGGGATGCTGGGCAGCACAGCACGGGTGCCAAAGACGTTTCATTGAAATACTCTTCATTTGGGAGATCGAGGAACAAAAGCAATGTGGATGGCACCGTTGCAAAGCTGACTTTCTGCAGAAGAGGCACAGCTCAAGTTTTTTGCCCTGGCTCTTCGGCTGTGGGAGCATAAGCCAACCGTTCGTGCTCTACTGCCTGGGATGCTGGGCAGCCGAGCACGGGTGCCAAAGAGGTTCCATTGTAATGGATTTTGATTTGGGAAATGGAGGAGCGACAGCAATGCGGATGGCACCATTGCAAAGCTGACTTTCTGCAGAAGAGGCACAGCTCAAGTTTTTTGCCCTGGCTCTTCGGCTGCGGGAGCAGAGGCCAACCGTTCGTGCTCTACTGCCTGGGATGCTGGGCAGCCCAGCACGGGTGCCAAAGAGGTTCCATTGCAATGGACTTTGAGTTGGGAAATGGAGGAGCGACAGCAATGCGGATGGCACCGTTGCAAAGCTGACTTTCTGCAGAAGAGGCACAGCTCAAGCTTTTTGCCCTGGCTCTTCGGCTGTGGGAGCAGAGGCCAACCGTTCGTGCTCTACTGCCTGGGATGCTGGGCAGCCCAGCACGGGTGCCAAAGACGTTCCATTTTAATGGATTTTGAATTGGGAAATCGAGGAGCGACAGCAATACGGATGGCAGCGTTGCAAAGCTGACTTTCTGCAGAAGAGGCACAGCTCAAGTTTTTTGCCATGGCTCTTCGGCTGTGGGAGCAGAAGCCAACCGTTCGTGCTCTACTGCCTGGGATGCTGGGCAGCCCAGCACGGGTGCCAAAGAGGTTCCATTGTAATGGACTTTGAGTTGGGAAATCGAGGAGCGACAGCAATGCGGATGGCACCTTTGCAAAGCTGACTTTCTGCAGAAGAGGCACAGCTCCAGTTTTTTGGCCTGGCTCTTCGGCTGTGGGAGCAGAGGCCAACCGTTCGTGCTCTACTGCCTGGGATGCTGGGCAGCCCAGCACGGGTGCCAAAGAGGTTCCATTGTAATGGACTTTGAGTTGGGAAATCGAGGAGCGACAGCAATGCGGATGGCACCGTTGCAAAGCTGACTTTCTGCAGAAGAGGCACAGCTCAAGTTTTTTGCCCTGGCTCTTCGGCTGTGGGAGCAGAGGTCAACCGTTCGTGCTCTACTGCCTGGGATGCTGGGCAGCCCAGCACGGGTGCCAAAGAGCTTCAATTGTAATGGACTTTGAGTTGGGAAATGGAGGAGCGACAGCAATGCGGATGGCACCTTTGCAAAGCTGACTTTCTGCAGAAGAGGCACAGCTCCAGTTTTTTGGCCTGGCTCTTCGGCTGTGGGAGCAGAGGCCAACCGTTCGTGCTCTACTCCCTGGGATGCTGGGCAGCCCAGCACGGGTGCCAAAGAGGTTCCATTGTAATGGACTTTGAGTTGGGAAATCGAGGAGCGACAGCAATGCGGATGGCACCGTTGCAAAGCTGACTTTCTGCAGAAGAGGCACAGCTCCAGTTTTTTGCCCTGGCTCTTCGGCTGTGGGAGCAGAGGCCAACCGTTCGTGCTCTACTCCCTGGGATGCTGGGCAGCCGAGCACGGGTGCCAAAGACGTTCCATTGTAATGGAGCTTCCTTGTGAAATAGAGGAGCGACAGCAATGCGGATGGCACTCTTGCAAGAGCTGACTTTCTGCAGAAGAGGCACAGCACCAGTTTTTTGGCCTGGCTCTTCGGCTGTGGGAGCAGAGGCCAACCGTTCGTGCTCTACTGCCTGGGATGCTGGGCAGCCGAGCACGGGTGCCAAAGAGGTTCCATTGCAATGGAGTTTGAGTTGGGAAATGGAGGAGCGACAGCAATGCGGATGGCACCGTTGCAAAGCTGACTTTCTGCAGAAGAGGCACAGCTCCAGTTTTTTGCCCTGGCTCTTTGGCTGTGGGAGCAGAGGCCAACCGTTCGTGCTCTACTCCCTGGGATGCTGGGCAGCCCAGCACGGGTGCCAAAGAGGTTCCATTGTAATTGACTTTCAATTGGGAGATCGAGGAACAACAGCAATGTGGATGGCACCGTTGCAAAGCTGACTTTCTGCAGAAGAGGCACAGCTCAAGTTTTTTGCCCTGGCTCTTCGGCTGTGGGAGCAAAAGCCAAACGTTCGTTCTCTACTGCCTGGGATGCTGAGCAGCCCAGCACGGGTGCCAAAGAGGTTCCATTGTAATGGACTTTGAGTTGGGAAATGGAGGAGCGACAGCAATGCGGATGGCACCGTTGCAAAGCTGACTTTCTGCAGAAGAGGCACAGCTCCAGTTTTTTGCCCTGGCTTTTCGGCTGTGGGAGCAGAGGCCAACCGTTCGTGCTCTACTCCCTGGGATGCTGGGCTGCCGAGCACGGGTGCCAAAGAGGTTCCATTGTAATGGACTTTGAGTTGGGAAATCGAGGAGCAACAGCAATGCGGATGGCACCGTTGCAAAGGTGACTTTCTGCAGAAGAGGCACAAATCAAGCTTTTTGCCCTGGCTCTTCGGCTGTGGGAGCAGAGGCCAAGCGTTCGTGCTCAACTCCCTGGGATGCTGGGCAGCCCAGCACGGTTGTCAAATATGTTCCATTGTAATGGAGTTTGCTTGTGAAATCTAGGAGCGACAGCAATGCGGATGGCACCGTTGCAAAGCTGACTTTCTGCAGAAGAGGCACAGCTCCAGTTTTTTGGCCTGGCTCTTCGGCTGTGGGAGCAGAGGCCAACCGTTCGTGCTCTACTGCCTGGGATGCTGGGCAGCCCAGCAGGGGTGCCAAAGAGGTTCCATTGTAATGGACTTTGAGTTGGGAAATGGAGGAGCAACAGCAATGAGGATGGCACCGTTGCAAAGCTGACTTTCTGCAGAAGAGGCACAGCTCAAGTTTTTTGCCCTGGCTCTTCGGCTGTGGGAGCAGAGGCCAACCGTTCGTGCTCTACTGCCTGGGATGCTGGGCAGCCGAGCACGGGTGCAAAGAGCTTCAATTGTAATGGACTTTGAGTTGGGAAATCGAGGAGCGACAGCAATGCGGATGGCACCTTTGCAAAGCTGACTTTCTGCAGAAGAGGCACAGCTCAAGTTTTTTGCCCTTGCTCTTCGGCTGTGGGAGCAGAGGCCAACCGTTCGTGCTCTACTCCCTGGGATGCTGGGCAGCCCAGCACGGGTGCCAAAGAGGTTCCATTGCAATTGATTTTGAGTTGGGAAATCGAGGAGCGACAGCAATGCGGATGGCACCGTTGCAAAGCTGACTTTCTGCAGAAGAGGCACAGCTCAAGTTTTTTGCCCTGGCTCTTCGGCTGTGGGAGCAGAGGCCAACCGTTCGTGCTCTACTCCCTGGGATGCTGGGCAGCCCAGCACGGGTGCCAAAGAGGTTCCATTGTAATGGACTTTGAGTTGGGAAATCGAGGAGCGACAGCAATGCGGATGGCACCGTTGCAAAGCTGACTTTCTGCAGAAGAGGCACAGCTCCAGTTTTTTGCCCTGGCTCTTCGGCTGTGGGAGCAGAGGCCAAGCGTTCGTGCTCTACTCCCTGGGATGCTGGGCAGCCTAGCACGGGTGCCAAAGACGTTCCATTGTAATGGACTTTCAGTTGGGAAATCGAGGAGCAACAGCAATGTGGATGGCACCGTTGCAAAGGTGACTTTCTGCAGAAGAGGCACAGCTCCAGTTTTTTGCCCTGGCTCACAGGCTGTGGGAGCAAAAGCCAAACGTTCGTTCTCTACTGCCCGGGATGCTTGGCAGCCCAGAATGGGTGCCAAAGAGGTTCCATTGTAATGGACTTTGAGTTGGGAAATGGAAGAGCAACAGCAATGCGGATGGCACCGTTGCAAAGCTGACTTTCTGCAGAAGAGGCACAGCTCCAGTTTTTTGCCGTGGCTCTTCGGCTGTGGGAGCAGAGGCCAACCGTTCGTGCTCTACTCCCTGGTATGCTGGGCTGCCGAGCACGGGTGCCAAAGAGGTTCCATTGTAATGGACTTTGAGTTGGGAAATCGAGGAGCAACAGCAATGCAGATGGCACCGTTGCAAAGGTGACTTTCTGCAGAAGAGGCACAAATCAAGCTTTTTGCCCTGGCTGTTCGGCTGTGGGAGCAGAGGCCAAGCGTTCGTGCTCTACTCCCTGTGATGCTGGGCAGCCCAACACGGTTGTCAAATATGTTCCATTGTAATGGAGTTTGCTTGTGAAATCTAGGAGCGACAGCAATGCGGATGGCACCGTTGCAAAGCTGACTTTCTGCAGAAGAGGCACAGCTCCAGTTTTTTGGCCTGGCTCTTCGGCTGTGGGAGCAGAGGCCAACCGTTCGTGCTCTACTCCCTGGGATGCTGGGCAGCCCAGCACGGGTGCCAAAGAGGTTCCATTGTAATGGACTTTGAGTTGGGAAATCGAGGAGCGACAGCAATGCGGATGGCACCGTTGCAAAGCTGACTTTCTGCAGAAGAGGCACAGCTCCAGTTTTTTGGCCTGGCTCTTCGGCTGTGGGAGCAGAGGCCAACCGTTCGTGCTCTACTGCCTGGGATGCTGGGCAGCCCAGCACGGGTGCCAAAGAGGTTCCATTGTCATGGACTTTGAGTTGGGAAATCGAGGAGCGACAGCAATGCGGATGGCACCGTTGCAAAGCTGACTTTCTGCAGAAGAGGCACAGCTCAAGCTTTTTGCCCTGGCTCTTTGGCTGTGGGAGCAGAGGCCAACCGTTGGTGCTCTACTGCCTGGGATGCTGGGCAGCCGAGCACGGCTGCCAAAGACGTTCCATTGTAATGAAGTTTGAGTTGGGAAATCGAGGAGCGACAGCAATGCGGATGGCACCATTGCAAAGCTGACTTTCTGCAGAAGAGGCACAGCTCAATTTTTTTGCCCTGGCTCTTCGGCTGCGGGAGCAGAGGCCAACCGTTCGTGCTCTACTGCCTGGGATGCTGGGCAGCCCAGCACGGGTGCCAAAGAGGTTCCATTGCAATGGACTTTGAGTTGGGAAATGGAGGAGCGACAGCAATGCGGATGGCACCGTTGCAAAGCTGACTTTCTGCAGAAAAGGCACAGCTCAAGCTTTTTGCCCTGGCTCTTCGGCTGTGGGAGCAGAGGCCAACCGTTCGTGCTCTACTCCCTGGGATGCTGGGCAGCCCAGCACGGGTGCCAAAGAGGTTCCATTGTAATGGACTTTGAGTTGGGAAATCGAGGAGCAACAGCAATGCGGATGGCACCGTTGCAAATCTGACATTCTGCAGAAGAGGCACAAATCAAGCTTTTTGCCCTGGCTCTTCGGCTGTGGGAGCAAAAGCCAAACGTTCGTTCTCTACTGCCTGGGATGCTGGGCAGCCCAGCACGGGTGCCAGAGAGGTTCCATTGTAATGGATTTTGAGTTGGGAAATGGAGGAGCGACAGCAATGCGGATGGCACCGTTGCAAAGCTGACTTTCTGCAGAAGAGGCACAGCTCCAGTTTTTTGCCCTGGCTCTTCGGCTGTGGGAGCAGAGGCCAACCGTTCGTGCTCTACTCCCTGGGATGCTGGGCTGCCGAGCACGGGTGCCAAAGAGGTTCCATTGTAATGGACTTTGAGTTGGGAAATCGAGGAGCAACAGCAATGCGGATGGCACCGTTGCAAAGGTGACTTTCTGCAGAAGAGGCACAAATCAAGCTTTTTGCCCTGGCTGTTCGGCTGTGGGAGCAGAGGCCAACCGTTCGTGCTCTACTCCCTGGGATGCTGGGCAGCCCAGCACGGTTGTCAAATATGTTCCATTGTAATGGAGTTTGCTTGTGAAATCTAGGAGCGACAGCAATGCGGATGGCACCGTTGCAAAGCTGACTTTCTGCAGAAGAGGCACAGCTCCAGTTTTTTGACCTGGCTCTTCGGCTGTGGGAGCAGACGCAAACCGTTCGTGCTCTACTCCCTGGGATGCTGGGCAGCCCAGCACGGGTGCCAAAGAGGTTCCATTGTAATGGACTTTGAGTTGGGAAATGGAGGAGCAACAGCAATGAGGATGGCACCGTTGCAAAGCTGACTTTCTGCAGAAGAGGCACAGCTCCAGTTTTTTGCCCTGGCTCTTCGGCTGTGGGAGCAGAGGCCAACCGTTCGTGCTCTACTGCCTGGGATGCTGGGCAGCACAGCACGGGTGCAAAGAGCTTCAATTGTAATGGACTTTGAGTTGGGAAATCGAGGAGCGACAGCAATGCGGATGGCACCTTTGCAAAGCTGACTTTCTGCAGAAGAGGCACAGCTCCAGTTTTTTGCCCTTGCTCTTCGGCTGTGCAGCAAAGGCCAACCGTTCGTGCTCTACTGCCTGGGATGCTGGGCAGCCGAGCACGGGTGCCAAAGAGGTTCCATTGCAATTGATTTTGAGTTGGGAAATCGAGGAGCGACAGCAATGCGGATGGCACCGTTGCAAAGCTGACTTTCTGCAGAAGAGGCACAGCTCCAGTTTTTTGCCCTGGCTCTTTGGCTGTGGGAGCAGAGGCCAACCGTTCGTGCTCTACTCCCTGGGATGCTGGGCAGCCCAGCACGGGTGCCAAAGACGTTCCATTGTAATGGACTTTGAGTTGGGAAATCGAGGAGCAACAGCAATGCGGATGGCACCGTTGCAAAGGTGACTTTCTGCAGAAGAGGCACAAATCAAGCTTTTTGCCCTGGCTCTTCGGCTGTGGGAGCAGAGGCCAAGCGTTCGTGCTCTACTCCCTGGGATGCTGGGCAGCCCAGCACGGTTGTCAAATATGTTCCATTGTAATGGAGTTTGCTTGTGAAATCTAGGAGCGACAGCAATGCGGATGGCACCGTTGCAAAGCTGACTTTCTGCAGAAGAGGCACAGCTCCAGTTTTTTGGCCTGGCTCTTCGGCTGTGGGAGCAGAGGCCAACCGTTCGTGCTCTACTGCCTGGGATGCTGGGCAGCCGAGCAGGGGTGCCAAAGAGGTTCCATTGTAATGGACTTTGAGTTGGGAAATGGAGGAGCAACAGCAATGAGGATGGCACCGTTGCAAAGCTGACTTTCTGCAGAAGAGGCACAGCTCAAGTTTTTTGCCCTGGCTCTTCGGCTGTGGGAGCAGAGGCCAACCGTTCGTGCTCTACTGCCTGGGATGCTGGGCAGCCGAGCACGGGTGCAAAGAGCTTCAATTGTAATGGACTTTGAGTTGGGAAATCGAGGAGCGACAGCAATGCGGATGGCACCTTTGCAAAGCTGACTTTCTGCAGAAGAGGCACAGCTCAAGCTTTTTGCCCTGGCTCTTCCGCTGTGGGAGCAAAGGCCAACCGTTCGTGCTCTACTGCCTGGGATGCTGGGCAGCCGAGCACGGGTGCCAAAGACGTTCCATTGCAATTGATTTTGAGTTGGGAAATCGAGGAGCGACAGCAATGCGGATGGCACCGTTGCAAAGCTGACTTTCTGCAGAAGAGGCACAGCTCCAGTTTTTTGCCCTGGCTCTTCGGCTGTGGGAGCAGAGGCCAACCGTTCGTGCTCTACTCCCTGGGATGCTGGGCAGCCCAGCACGGGTGCCAAAGAGGTTCCATTGTAATGGACTTTGAGTTGGGAAATGGAGGAGCGACAGCAATGCGGATGGCACCGTTGCAAAGCTGACTTTCTGCAGAAGAGGCACAGCTCAAGTTTTTTGCCCTGGCTCTTCGGCTGTGGGAGCAGAGGCCAACCGTTCGTGCTCTACTGCCTGGGATGCTGGGCAGCCGAGCACGGGTGCCAAAGACGTTCCATTGTAATGGAGCTTCCTTGTGAAATAGAGGAGCGACAGCAATGCGGATGGCACCGTTGCAAAGCTGACTTTCTGCAGAAGAGGCACAGCTCAAGTTTTTTGCCCTGGCTCTTCGGCTGTGGGAGCAGAGGCCAACCGTTCGTGCTCTACTGCCTGGGATGCTGGGCAGCCGAGCACGGGTGCCAAAGAGGTTCCATTGTAATGGACTTTGAGTTGGGAAATCGAGGAGCGACAGCAATGCGGATGGCACCGTTGCAAAGCTGACTTTCTGCAGAAGAGGCACAGATCAAGCTTTTTGCCCTGGCTCTTCGGCTGTGGGAGCAGAGGCCAACCGTTCGTGCTCTACTCCCTGGGATGCTGGGCAGCCCAGCACGGGTGCCAAAGAGGTTCCATTGTAATGGACTTTGAGTTGGGATATCGAAGAGCGACAGCAATGCGGATGGCACCGTTGCAAAGCAGACTTTCTGCAGAAGAGGCACAGCTCAAGCTTTTTGCCCTGGCTCTTCGGCTGTGGGAGCAGAGGCCAACCGTTCGTGCTCTACTCCCTGGGATGCTGGGCAGCCCAGCACGGGTGCCAAAGAGGTTCCATTGTAATGGACTTTGAGTTGGGAAATGGAAGAGCGACAGCAATGCGGATGGCACCGTTGCAAAGCTGACTTTCTGCAGAAGAGGCACAGCTCAAGCTTTTTGCCCTGGCTCTTCGGCTGTGGGAGCAGAGGCCAACCGTTCGTGCTCTACTCCCTGGGATGCTGGGCAGCCCAGCACGGGTGTCAAAGAGGTTCCATTGTAATGGACTTTGAGTTGGGAAATGGAAGAGCGACAGCAATGCGGATGGCACCGTTGCAAAGCTGACTTTCTGCAGAAGAGGCACAGCTCAAGGTTTTTTCCCCTGGCTCTTCGGCTGTAGGAGAAGAGGCCAACCGTTCGTGCTCTACTCCCTGGGATGCTGGGCAGCCCAGCACGGGTGCCAAAGAGGTTCCAATGTAATGGACTTTGAGTTGGGAAATCGAGGAGCGACAGCAATGCGGATGGCACCGTTGCAAAGCTGTCTTTCTGCAGAAGAGGCACAGCTCAAGTTTTTTGCCCTGGCTCTTCGGCTGTGGGAGCAGAGGCCGACCGTTCGTGCTCTACTCCATGGGATGCTGGGCAGCCCAGCACGGGTGCCAAAGAGGTTCCATTGTAATGGACTTTGAGTTGGGAAATGGAGGAGCGACAGCAATGCGGATGGCACCGTTGCAAAGCAGACTTTCTGCAGAAGAGGCACAGCTCAAGCTTTTTGCCCTGGCTCTTCGGCTGTGGGAGCAGAGGCCAACCGTTCGTGCTCTACTGCCTGGGATGCTGGGCAGCCCAGCACGGGTGCCAAAGAGGTTCCATTGTAATGGACTTTGAGTTGGGAAATGGAGGAGCGACAGCAATGCGGATGGCACCGTTGCAAAGCTGACTTTCTGCAGAAGAGGCACAGCTCAAGCTTTTTGCCCTGGCTCTTCGGCTGTGGGAGCAGAGGCCAACCGTTCGTGCTCTACTGCCTGGGATGCTGGACAGCCCAGCACGGGTGCCAAAGAGGTTCCATTGTAATGGACTTTGAGTTGGGAAATGGAGGAGCAACAGCAATGCGGATGGCACCGTTGCAAAGCAGACTTTCTGCAGAAGAGGCACAGCTCAAGCTTTTTGCCCTGGCTCTTCGGCTGTGGGAGCAGAGGCCAACCGTTCATGCTCTACTGCCTGGGATGCTGGGCAGCCCAGCAAGGGTGCCAAAGAGGTTCCATTGTAATGGACTTTGAGTTGGGAAATGGAGGAGCGACAGCAATGCGGATGGCACCGTTGCAAAGATGACTTTCTGCAGAAGAGGCACAGCTCAAGTTTTTTGCCCTGGCTCTTCGGCTGTGGGAGCAGAGGCCAACCGTTCGTGCTCTACTGCCTGGGATGCTGGGCAGGCGAGCACGGGTGCCAATGAGGTTCCATTGTAATGGACTTTGAGTTGGGAAATGGAGGAGCAACAGCAATGCGGATGGCACCGTTGCAAAGCAGACTTTCTGCAGAAGAGGCACAGCTCAAGCTTTTTGCCCTGGCTCTTCGGCTGTGGGAGCAGAGGCCAACCGTTCGTGCTCTACTCCCTGGGATGCTGGGCAGCCGAGCATGGGTGCCAAAGAGGTTCCATTGTAATGGACTTTGAGTTGGGAAATGGAGGAGCGACAACAATGCGGATGGCACCGTTGCAAAGCTGACTTTCTGCAGAAGAGGCACAGCTCAAGCTTTTTGCCCTGGCTCTTCGGCTGTGGGAGCAGAGGCCAACCGTTCATGCTCTACTCCCTGGGATGCTGGGCAGCCCAGCACGGGTGCCAAAGAGGTTCCATTGTAATGGACTTTGAGTTGGGAAATCGAAGAGCGACAGCAATGCGTATGGCACCGTTGCAAAGCAGACTTTCTGCAGAAGAGGCACAGCTCAAGCTTTTTGTCCTGGCTCTTCGGCTGTGGGAGCAGAGGCCAACCGTTCGTGCTCTACTCCCTGGGATGCTGGGTAGCCCAGCACGGGTGCCAAAGAGGTTCCATTGTAATGGACTTTGAGTTGGGAAATGGAAGAGCGACAGCAATGCGGATGGCACCGTTGCAAAGCTGACTTTCTGCAGAAGAGGCACAGCTCAAGCTTTTTGCCCTGGCTCTTCGGCTGTGGGAGCAGAGGCCAACCGTTCGTGCTCTACTCCCTGGGATGCTGGGCAGCCCAGCACGGGTGCCAAAGAGGTTCCATTTTAATGGACTTTGAGTTGGGAAATCGAAGAGCGACAGCAATGCGGATGGCACCGTTGCAAAGCTGACTTTCTGCAGAAGAGGCACAGCTCTAGCTTTTTGCCCTGGCTCTTCGGCTGTAGGAGCAGAGGCCAACCGTTCGTGCTCTACTACCTGGGATGCTGGGCAGGCGAGCACGGGTGCCAAAGAGGTTCCATTGTAATGGACTTTGAGTTGGGAAATGGAGGAGCGACAGCAATGCGGATGGCACCGTTGCAAAGCTGACTTTCTGCAGAAGAGGCACAGCTCAAGTTTTTTGCCCTGGCTCTTCGGCTGTGGGAGCAGAGGCCAACCGTTCATGCTCTACTGCCTGGGATGCTGGGCAGCCCAGCACGGGTGCCAAAGAGGTTCCATTGTAATGGACTTTGAGTTGGGAAATGGAGGAGCGACAGCAATGCGGATGGCACCGTTGCAAAGCAGACTTTCTGCAGAAGAGGCACAGCTCAAGCTTTTTGCCCTGGCTCTTCGGCTGTGGGAGCAGAGGCCAACCGTTCGTGCTCTACTGCCTGGGATGCTGGGCAGCCCAGCACGGGTGCCAAAGAGGTTCCATTGTAATGGACTTTGAATTGCGAAATGGAGGAGCGACAGCAATGCGGATAGCTCCGTTCCAAAGCTGTCTTTCTGCAGAAGAGGCACAGCTCAAGCTTTTTGCCCTGGCTCTTCCGCTGTGGGAGCAGAGGCCAACCGTTCGTGCTCTACTCCCTGGGATGCTGGGCAGCCCAGGACGGGTGCCAAAGAGGTTCCATTGTAATGGACTTTGAGTTGGGAAATCGAGGAGCGAGAGCAATGCAGATGGCACCGTTGCAAAGGTGACTTTCTGCAGAAGAGGCACAGCTTCAGTTTTTTGCCCTGGCTCTTTGGCTGTGGGAGCAGAGGCCAACCGTTCGTGCTCTTCTGCCTGGGATGCTGGGCAGCCTAGCACGGGTGCCAAAGATGTTCCATTGTAATGGACTTTGAGTTGGGAAATGGAGGAGCGACAGCAATGCGGATGGCACCGTTGCAAAGCTGACTTTCTGCAGAAGAGGCACAGCTCCAGTTTTTTGCCCTGGCTCTTCGGCTGTGGCAGCAGAGGCCGACCGTTCGTGCTCTACTCCCTGGGATGCTGGGCAGCCCAGCACGGGTGCCAAAGAGGTTCCATTGTAATGGACTTTGAGTTGGGAAATGGAGGAGCGACAGCAATGCGGATGGCACTGTTGCAAATCTGACTTTCTGCAGAAGAGGCACAGCTCAAGTTTTTTGCCCTGGCTCTTCGGCTGTGGGAGCAGAGGCCAACCGTTCATGCTCTACTCCCTGGGATGCTGGGCAGCCCAGCACGGGTGCCAAAGAGGTTCCATTGTAATGGACTTTGAGTTGGGAAATGGAGGAGCGACAGCAATGCGGATGGCACTGTTGCAAAGCTGACATTCTGCAGAAGAGGCACAGCTCCAGTTTTTTGCCCTGGCTCTTTGGCTGTGGGAGCAGAGGCCAGCCGTTCATGCTCTACTGCCTGGGATGCTGAGCAGCCCAGCACGGGTGCCAAAGAGGTTCCATTGTAATGGACTTTGAGTTGGGAAATGGAGGAGCGACAGCAATGCGGATGGCACCGTAGCAAAGCTGTCTTTCTGCAGAAGAGGCACAGCTCAAGATTTTTGCCCTGGCTCTTCGGCTGTGGGAGCAGAGGCCAACCGTTCGTGCTCCTCTCCCTGGGATGCTGGGCAGCCCAGCACGGGTGCCAAAGAGGTTCCATTGTAATGGACTTTGAGTTGGGAAATGGAGGAGCGACAGCAATGCGGATGGCACCGTTGCAAATCTGACTTTCTGCAGAAGAGGCAGAGCTCATGTTTTTTGCCCTGGCTCTTCGGCTGTGGGAGCAGAGGCCAACCGTTCATGCTCTACTCCCTGGGATGCTGGGCAGCCCAGCACGGGTTCCAAAGAGTTTCCATTGTAATGGACTTTGTGTTGGGAAATGGAGGAGCGACAGCAATGCGGATGGCACCGTTGCAAAGCTGACTTTCTGCAGAAGAGGCAGTGCTCCAGTTTTTTGCCCTGGCTATCGGCTGTGAGAGCAGAAATGCACAGAATCGCATAAAGCACAGAATCCACAACAGAAGCCTTCTACTCTGCCTGAAAAGCCACCAGGGAGCCCTGCTGCACTCTCTTCAGAATGTCAGTGCTCCTGAGTATTTCTGCCGAGAACGGTAGAATCAAGCATCTGAAAGTGTGAACACACAGCTTCTGCTTCTCTGGAGCAGGAGGCAGAGCAGAAATCTGCTTTGGAATTCAGCTGACAGCTCCAACCACTGCTGCCACCGTGGAGGTCCGAGGGCAGAAAGAGGGTGCTGGGAATCACCTGCACAGCGTGAGCAGTGCTCCATTGTCATCAGAATAGCAATGTGAACTACCTTTTAATGTTAAGTCCATCTTCCTAAACTGCTTCTTTACGTTCCCTCGCCACAACCTGAAGAAGTGCTCACAGAAAGCAAAAGTCCAGGGAAAGCGCATAAAGCACAGAATCCACAACAGAAGCCTTCTACTCTGCCTGAAAAGCCACCAGGGAGCCCTGCAGCACTCTCCTGAGAATGTCAGTGCACCTGAGTATTTCTGCCGAAAACGGTAGAATCAAGCATCTGAAAGTGTGAACACACAGCCTCTGCTTCTCTGGAGCAGGAGGCAGAGCAGAAATCTGCTTTGGAATTCAGCTGACAGCTCCAACCACTGCTGCCACCGTGGAGGTCCGAGGGCAGAAAGAGGGTGCTGGGAATCTCCTGCAAAGCGTGAGCAGTGCTCCATTGTCATCAGAATAGCAATGTGAACTACCTTTTAAAGTTAAGTCCGTCTTCCTAAACTGCTTCTTTACGTTCCGTCGCCAGAACCTGAAGCAGTGCTCACAGAAAGCAAACGTCCAGGGAAAGCGCATAAAGCACAGAATCCACAACAGAAGCCTTCTACTCTGCCTGAAAAGCCACCAGGGAGCTCTGCAGCACTCACCTGAGAATGTCAGGGCATCTCCGTTTTTGTGCCGAGAACGGTAGAATCAAGCATCTGAAAGTGTGAACACACAGCCTCTGCTTCTCTGGAGCAGGAGGCAGAGCAGAAATTTGCTTTGGAATTCAGCTGACTGCTCCAAACACTGCTGCCACCGTGGAGGTCCGAGGGCAGAAAGAGGGTGCTGGGAATCACCTGCACAGCGTGAGCAGTGCTCCATTGTCATCAGAATAGCAATGTGAACTACCTTTTAAAGTTAAGTCCCTCTTCCTAAACTGCTTATTTACGTTCCCTCGCCAGAACCTGAAGCAGTGCTCACAGAAAGCAAACGTCCAGGGAAAGCGCATAAACCACAGAATCCACAACAGAAGCCTTCTACTCTGCCTGAAAAGCCACCTGGGAGCTCTGCAGCACTCACCTGAGAATGTCAGTGCACCTGACTTTTTCTGCCGAGAACGGTAGAATCAAGCATCTGAAAGTGTGAACACACTGCCTCTGCTTCTCTGGAGCAGGAGGCAGAGCAGAAATCTGCTTTGGAATTCAGCTGACAGCTCCAAACACTGCTGCCACCGTGGAGGTCCGAGGGAAGAAAGAGGGTGCGGGAAATCACCTGCACAACGTGAGCAGTGCTCCATTCTCATCAGCATGGCAATGTGAACTACCTTTTAATGTTAAGCCCATCTTCCTATACTGCTTATTTACGTTCCCTCGCCACAACCTGAAGAAGTGCTCACAGATTGCAACCGTCCAGGGAAAGCGCATAAAGCACAGAATCCACAACAGAAGCCTTCTACTCTGCCTGAAAAGCCACCAGGGAGCCCTGCAGCACTCTCCTGAGAATATCAGTACTACTGAGTTTTTCTTCGGAGAACGGTACAATCAAGCATGTGAAAGCGTGAACACACAGCTTCTGCTTCTCTGGAGCAGGAGGCAGAGAAGAAATCTGCATTGGAATTCAGATAACAGCTCCAACCACTGCTGCCACCGTGGAGGTGCGAGGGCAGAAAGAGGGTGCTGGGAATCACCTGCAAAGCGTGAGCAGTGCTCCATTGTCATCAGAATAGCAATGTGAACTACCTTTTAATGTTAAGTTCATCTTCCTAAACTGCTTCTTTACGTTCCGTCGCCAGAACCTGAAGCAGTGCTCACAGAAAGCAAACGTCCAGGGAAAGCACATAAAGCACAGAATCCACAACAGAAGCCTTCTACTCTGCCTGAAAAGCCACCAGGGAGCTCTGCTGCACTCTCCTGAGAATATCAGTGCACCTGAGTTTTTCTGCCGAGAACAGTAGAATCAAGCATCTGAAAGTGTGAACACACAGCCTCTGCTTCTCTGGAGCAGGAGGCAGAGCAGATATCTGCTCTGGAATTCAGCTGACAGCTCCAAAAACTGCTGCAACCTTGGAGGTCTGGGGGCAGAAAGAGGGTGCTGGGAATCACGTGCACAGCGTGAGCAGTGCTCCATTGTCATCAGAATAGCAATGTGAACTACCTTTAAATGTTAAGTCCATCTTCCTAAACTGCTTCTTTACGTTCCCTCGCCAGAACCTGAAGCACTGCTCACAGAAAGCAAACGTCCAAGGAAAGCGCATAAAGCACAGAATACACAACAGAAGAATAAACTCTGCCTGAAAATTTGCAAAGCTGACTTTCTGCACAAGAGGCACATCTCAAGCTTTTTGCCCTGGCTCTTCGGCTGTGGGAACAGAGGCCGACCGTTCGTGCTCTACTCCCTGGGATGCTGAGCAGCCCAGCACGGGTGCCAAAGAGGTTCCATTGTAAGGGACTTTGAGTTGGGAAATCGAGGAGCGACAGCAATGTGGATGGCACCGTTGCAAAGTTGACTTTCTGCAGAAGAGGCACAGCTCCAGTTTTTTGCTCTGCCTCTTTGGCTGTGGGAGCAGAGGCCGACCGTTCGTGCTCTATTGCCTGGGATGCTGGGCAGCCGAGCACGGGTGCCAAAGAGGTTCCATTGTAATGGACTTTGAGTTGGGAAATCGAGGAGCAACAGCAATGTGGATGGCACCGTTGCAAAGTTGACTTTCTGCAGAAGAGGCACAGCTCCAGTTTTTTGCCCTGCCTCTTCGGCTGTGGGAGCAGAGGCCAACCGTTCGTGCTCTACTGCCTGGGATGCTGGGCAGCCCAGCACGGGTGCCAAAGAGGTTCCATTGTAATGGACTTTGAATTGCGAAATGGAGGAGCGACAGCAATGCGGATAGCTCCGTTCCAAAGCTGTCTTTCTGCAGAAGAGGCACAGCTCAAGCTTTTTGCCCTGGCTCTTCCGCTGTGGGAGCAGAGGCCAACCGTTCGTGCTCTACTCCCTGGGATGCTGGGCAGCCCAGGACGGGTGCCAAAGAGGTTCCATTGTAATGGACTTTGAGTTGGGAAATCGAGGAGCGAGAGCAATGCAGATGGCACCGTTGCAAAGGTGACTTTCTGCAGAAGAGGCACAGCTTCAGTTTTTTGCCCTGGCTCTTTGGCTGTGGGAGCAGAGGCCAACCGTTCGTGCTCTTCTGCCTGGGATGCTGGGCAGCCTAGCACGGGTGCCAAAGATGTTCCATTGTAATGGACTTTGAGTTGGGAAATGGAGGAGCGACAGCAATGCGGATGGCACCGTTGCAAAGCTGACTTTCTGCAGAAGAGGCACAGCTCCAGTTTTTTGCCCTGGCTCTTCGGCTGTGGCAGCAGAGGCCGACCGTTCGTGCTCTACTCCCTGGGATGCTGGGCAGCCCAGCACGGGTGCCAAAGAGGTTCCATTGTAATGGACTTTGAGTTGGGAAATGGAGGAGCGACAGCAATGCGGATGGCACCGTTGCAAATCTGACTTTCTGCAGAAGAGGCACAGCTCAAGTTTTTTGCCCTGGCTCTTCGGCTGTGGGAGCAGAGGCCAACCGTTCATGCTCTACTCCCTGGGATGCTGGGCAGCCCAGCACGGGTGCCAAAGAGGTTCCATTGTAATGGACTTTGAGTTGGGAAATGGAGGAGCGACAGCAATGCGGATGGCACTGTTGCAAAGCTGACATTCTGCAGAAGAGGCACAGCTCCAGTTTTTTGCCCTGGCTCTTTGGCTGTGGGAGCAGAGGCCAGCCGTTCATGCTCTACTGCCTGGGATGCTGAGCAGCCCAGCACGGGTGCCAAAGAGGTTCCATTGTAATGGACTTTGAGTTGGGAAATGGAGGAGCGACAGCAATGCGGATGGCACCGTAGCAAAGCTGTCTTTCTGCAGAAGAGGCACAGCTCAAGATTTTTGCCCTGGCTCTTCGGCTGTGGGAGCAGAGGCCAACCGTTCGTGCTCCTCTCCCTGGGATGCTGGGCAGCCCAGCACGGGTGCCAAAGAGGTTCCATTGTAATGGACTTTGAGTTGGGAAATGGAGGAGCGACAGCAATGCGGATGGCACCGTTGCAAATCTGACTTTCTGCAGAAGAGGCAGAGCTCATGTTTTTTGCCCTGGCTCTTCGGCTGTGGGAGCAGAGGCCAACCGTTCATGCTCTACTCCCTGGGATGCTGGGCAGCCCAGCACGGGTTCCAAAGAGTTTCCATTGTAATGGACTTTGTGTTGGGAAATGGAGGAGCGACAGCAATGCGGATGGCACCGTTGCAAAGCTGACTTTCTGCAGAAGAGGCAGTGCTCCAGTTTTTTGCCCTGGCTATCGGCTGTGAGAGCAGAAATGCACAGAATCGCATAAAGCACAGAATCCACAACAGAAGCCTTCTACTCTGCCTGAAAAGCCACCAGGGAGCCCTGCTGCACTCTCTTCAGAATGTCAGTGCTCCTGAGTATTTCTGCCGAGAACGGTAGAATCAAGCATCTGAAAGTGTGAACACACAGCTTCTGCTTCTCTGGAGCAGGAGGCAGAGCAGAAATCTGCTTTGGAATTCAGCTGACAGCTCCAACCACTGCTGCCACCGTGGAGGTCCGAGGGCAGAAAGAGGGTGCTGGGAATCACCTGCACAGCGTGAGCAGTGCTCCATTGTCATCAGAATAGCAATGTGAACTACCTTTTAATGTTAAGTCCATCTTCCTAAACTGCTTCTTTACGTTCCCTCGCCACAACCTGAAGAAGTGCTCACAGAAAGCAAAAGTCCAGGGAAAGCGCATAAAGCACAGAATCCACAACAGAAGCCTTCTACTCTGCCTGAAAAGCCACCAGGGAGCCCTGCAGCACTCTCCTGAGAATGTCAGTGCACCTGAGTATTTCTGCCGAAAACGGTAGAATCAAGCATCTGAAAGTGTGAACACACAGCCTCTGCTTCTCTGGAGCAGGAGGCAGAGCAGAAATCTGCTTTGGAATTCAGCTGACAGCTCCAAACACTGCTGCCACCGTGGAGGTCCGAGGGCAGAAAGAGGGTGCTGGGAATCTCCTGCAAAGCGTGAGCAGTGCTCCATTGTCATCAGAATAGCAATGTGAACTACCTTTTAAAGTTAAGTCCGTCTTCCTAAACTGCTTCTTTACGTTCCGTCGCCAGAACCTGAAGCAGTGCTCACAGAAAGCAAACGTCCAGGGAAAGCGCATAAAGCACAGAATCCACAACAGAAGCCTTCTACTCTGCCTGAAAAGCCACCAGGGAGCTCTGCAGCACTCACCTGAGAATGTCAGGGCATCTCCGTTTTTGTGCCGAGAACGGTAGAATCAAGCATCTGAAAGTGTGAACACACAGCCTCTGCTTCTCTGGAGCAGGAGGCAGAGCAGAAATTTGCTTTGGAATTCAGCTGACTGCTCCAAACACTGCTGCCACCGTGGAGGTCCGAGGGCAGAAAGAGGGTGCTGGGAATCACCTGCACAGCGTGAGCAGTGCTCCATTGTCATCAGAATAGCAATGTGAACTACCTTTTAAAGTTAAGTCCCTCTTCCTAAACTGCTTATTTACGTTCCCTCGCCAGAACCTGAAGCAGTGCTCACAGAAAGCAAACGTCCAGGGAAAGCGCATAAACCACAGAATCCACAACAGAAGCCTTCTACTCTGCCTGAAAAGCCACCTGGGAGCTCTGCAGCACTCACCTGAGAATGTCAGTGCACCTGACTTTTTCTGCCGAGAACGGTAGAATCAAGCATCTGAAAGTGTGAACACACTGCCTCTGCTTCTCTGGAGCAGGAGGCAGAGCAGAAATCTGCTTTGGAATTCAGCTGACAGCTCCAAACACTGCTGCCACCGTGGAGGTCCGAGGGAAGAAAGAGGGTGCGGGAAATCACCTGCACAACGTGAGCAGTGCTCCATTCTCATCAGCATGGCAATGTGAACTACCTTTTAATGTTAAGCCCATCTTCCTATACTGCTTATTTACGTTCCCTCGCCACAACCTGAAGAAGTGCTCACAGATTGCAACCGTCCAGGGAAAGCGCATAAAGCACAGAATCCACAACAGAAGCCTTCTACTCTGCCTGAAAAGCCACCAGGGAGCCCTGCAGCACTCTCCTGAGAATATCAGTACTACTGAGTTTTTCTTCGGAGAACGGTACAATCAAGCATGTGAAAGCGTGAACACACAGCTTCTGCTTCTCTGGAGCAGGAGGCAGAGAAGAAATCTGCATTGGAATTCAGATAACAGCTCCAACCACTGCTGCCACCGTGGAGGTGCGAGGGCAGAAAGAGGGTGCTGGGAATCACCTGCAAAGCGTGAGCAGTGCTCCATTGTCATCAGAATAGCAATGTGAACTACCTTTTAATGTTAAGTTCATCTTCCTAAACTGCTTCTTTACGTTCCGTCGCCAGAACCTGAAGCAGTGCTCACAGAAAGCAAACGTCCAGGGAAAGCACATAAAGCACAGAATCCACAACAGAAGCCTTCTACTCTGCCTGAAAAGCCACCAGGGAGCTCTGCTGCACTCTCCTGAGAATATCAGTGCACCTGAGTTTTTCTGCCGAGAACAGTAGAATCAAGCATCTGAAAGTGTGAACACACAGCCTCTGCTTCTCTGGAGCAGGAGGCAGAGCAGATATCTGCTCTGGAATTCAGCTGACAGCTCCAAAAACTGCTGCCACCTTGGAGGTCTGGGGGCAGAAAGAGGGTGCTGGGAATCACGTGCACAGCGTGAGCAGTGCTCCATTGTCATCAGAATAGCAATGTGAACTACCTTTAAATGTTAAGTCCATCTTCCTAAACTGCTTCTTTACGTTCCCTCGCCAGAACCTGAAGCACTGCTCACAGAAAGCAAACGTCCAAGGAAAGCGCATAAAGCACAGAATACACAACAGAAGAATAAACTCTGCCTGAAAATTTGCAAAGCTGACTTTCTGCACAAGAGGCACATCTCAAGCTTTTTGCCCTGGCTCTTCGGCTGTGGGAACAGAGGCCGACCGTTCGTGCTCTACTCCCTGGGATGCTGAGCAGCCCAGCACGGGTGCCAAAGAGGTTCCATTGTAAGGGACTTTGAGTTGGGAAATCGAGGAGCGACAGCAATGTGGATGGCACCGTTGCAAAGTTGACTTTCTGCAGAAGAGGCACAGCTCCAGTTTTTTGCTCTGCCTCTTTGGCTGTGGGAGCAGAGGCCGACCGTTCGTGCTCTATTGCCTGGGATGCTGGGCAGCCGAGCACGGGTGCCAAAGAGGTTCCATTGTAATGGACTTTGAGTTGGGAAATCGAGGAGCAACAGCAATGTGGATGGCACCGTTGCAAAGTTGACTTTCTGCAGAAGAGGCACAGCTCCAGTTTTTTGCCCTGCCTCTTTGGCTGTGGGAGCAGAGGCCAACCGTTCGTGCTCTACTCCCTGGGATGCTGGGCAGCCCAGCACGGGTGCCAAAGAGGTTCCATTGTAATGGACTTTGAGTTGGGAAATCGAGGAGCAACAGCAATGCGGATGGCACCGTTGCAAAGCAGACTTTCTTCAGAAGAGGCACAGCTCAAGTTTTTTGCCCTGGCTCTTCGGCTGTGGGAGCAGAGGCCAACCGTTCGTGCTCTACTGCCTGGGATGCTGGGCAGCCGAGCACGGGTGCCAAAGAGGTTCCATTGTAATGGACTTTGAGTTGGGAAATGGAGGAGCGACAACAATGCGGATGGCACCGTTGCAAAGCTGACTTTCTGCAGAAGAGGCACAGCTCAAGCTTTTTGCCCTGGCTCTTCGGCTGTGGGAGCAGAGGCCAACCGTTCGTGCTCTACTCCCTGGGATGCTGGGCAGCCCAGCACGGGTGCCAAAGAGGTTCCATTGTAATGGACTTTGAGTTGGGAAATCGAGGAGCAACAGCAATGTGGATGGCACCGTTGCAAAGTTGACTTTCTGCAGAAGAGGCACAGCTCCAGTTTTTTGCCCTGGCTCTTTGGCTGTGGGAGCAGAGGCCGACCGTTCGTGCTCTTCTGCCTGGGATGCTGGGCAGCCCAGCACGGGTGCCAAAGAGGTTCCATTGTAATGGACTTTGAGTTGGGAAATCGAAGAGCAACAGCAATGCGGATGGCACCGTTGCAAAGGTGACTTTCTGCAGAAGAGGCACAAATCAAGCTTTTTGCCCTGGCTCTTCGGCTGTGGGAGCAGAGGCCAAGCGTTCGTGCTCTACTCCCTGGGATGCTGGGCAGCCCAGCACGGTTGTCAAATATGTTCCATTGTAATGGAGTTTGCTTGTGAAATCTAGGAGCGACAGCAATGCGGATGGCACCGTTGCAAAGCTGACTTTCTGCAGAAGAGGCACAGCTCCAGTTTTTTGGCCTGGCTCTTCGGCTGTGGGAGCAGAGGCCAACCGTTCGTGCTCTACTGCCTGGGATGCTGGGCAGCCGAGCAGGGGTGCCAAAGAGGTTCCATTGTAATGGACTTTGAGTTGGGAAATGGAGGAGCAACAGCAATGAGGATGGCACCGTTGCAAAGCTGACTTTCTGCAGAAGAGGCACAGCTCAAGTTTTTTGCCCTGGCTCTTCGGCTGTGGGAGCAGAGGCCAACCGTTCGTGCTCTACTGCCTGGGATGCTGGGCAGCCGAGCACGGGTGCAAAGAGCTTCAATTGTAATGGACTTTGAGTTGGGAAATCGAGGAGCGACAGCAATGCGGATGGCACCTTTGCAAAGCTGACTTTCTGCAGAAGAGGCACAGCTCAAGTTTTTTGCCCTTGCTCTTCGGCTGTGGGAGCAAAGGCCAACCGTTCGTGCTCTACTGCCTGGGATGCTGGGCAGCCGAGCACGGGTGCCAAAGACGTTCCATTGCAATTGATTTTGAGTTGGGAAATCGAGGAGCGACAGCAATGCGGATGGCACCGTTGCAAAGCTGACTTTCTGCAGAAGAGGCACAGCTCCAGTTTTTTGCCCTGGCTCTTCGGCTGTGGGAGCAGAGGCCAACCGTTCGTGCTCTACTCCCTGGGATGCTGGGCAGCCCAGCACGGGTGCCAAAGAGGTTCCATTGTAATGGACTTTGAGTTGGGAAATGGAGGAGCGACAGCAATGCGGATGGCACCGTTGCAAAGCTGACTTTCTGCAGAAGAGGCACAGCTCAAGTTTTTTGCCCTGGCTCTTCGGCTGTGGGAGCAGAGGCCAACCGTTCGTGCTCTACTGCCTGGGATGCTGGGCAGCCGAGCACGGGTGCCAAAGACGTTCCATTGTAATGGAGCTTCCTTGTGAAATAGAGGAGCGACAGCAATGCGGATGGCACCGTTGCAAAGCTGACTTTCTGCAGAAGAGGCACAGCTCAAGTTTTTTGCCCTGGCTCTTCGGCTGTTGGAGCAGAGGCCAACCGTTCGTGCTCTACTCCCTGGGATGCTGGGCAGCCGAGCACGGGTGCCAAAGAGGTTCCATTGTAATGGACTTTGAGTTGGGAAATCGAGGAGCGACAGCAATGCGGATGGCACCGTTGCAAAGCTGACTTTCTGCAGAAGAGGCACAGCTCCAGTTTTTTGCCCTGGCTGTTTCGCTGTGGGAGCAGAGGCCAACCGTTCGTGCTCTACTCCCTGGGATGCTGGGCAGCACAGCACGAGTGCCAAAGAGGTTCCATTGTAATGCACTTTGTGTTGGGAAGTGGAGGAGAGACAGCAATGCGGATGGCACAGTTGCAAAGCTGACTTTCTGCAGAAGAGGCACAGCTCCAGTTTTTTGCCCTGGCTCTTCGGCTGTGGGAGCAGAGGTCAACCGTTCGTACTCTTCTCCCTGGGATGCTGGGCAGCCGAGCACGGGTGCCAAAGAGGTTCCATTGTAATGGACTTTGAGTTGGGAAATGGAGGAGCAACAGCAATGCGGATGGCACCGTTGCAAAGCTGATTTTCTGCAGAAGAGGCACAGCTCCAGTTTTTTGCCCTGGCTCTTCGGCTGTGGGAGCAGAGGCCAACCGTTCGTGCTCTACTCCCTGGATGCTGGGCAGCCGAGCACGGGTGCCAAAGAGGTTCCATTGCAATGGACTTTGAGTTGGGAAATGGAGGAGCGACAGCAATGCGGATGGCACCGTTGCAAAGCTGACTTTCTGCAGAAGAGGCACAGCTCCAGTTTTTTGCCCTGGCTCTTCGGCTGTGGGAGCAGAGGCCAACCGTTCGTGCTCTACTCCCTGGGATGCTGGGCAGCCCAGCATGGGTGCCAAAGAGGTTCCATTGTAATGGACTTTTAATTGGGAAATGGAGGAGCGACAGCAATGCGGTTGGCACCGTTGCAAAGCTGACTTTCTGCAGAAGAGGCACAGCTCAAGTTTTTTGCCCTGGCTCTTCGGCTGTGGCAGCAGAGGCCAACCGTTCGTGCTCTACTGCCTGGGATGCTGGGCAGCCGAGCACGGGTGCCAAAGACGTTCCATTGTAATGGAGCTTCCTTGTGAAATAGAGGAGCGACAGCAATGCGGATGGCACTCTTGCAAGAGCTGACTTTCTGCAGAAGAGGCACAGCTCCAGTTTTTTGGCCTGGCTGTTCGGCTGTGGGAGCAGAGGCCAACCGTTCGTGCTCTACTGCCTGGGATGCTGGGCAGCCGAGCACGGGTGCCAAAGAGGTTCCATTGCAATGGACTTTGAGTTGGGAAATGGAGGAGCGACAGCAATGCGGATGGCACCGTTGCAAAGCTGACTTTCTGCAGAAGAGGCACAGCTCAAGTTTTTTGCCCTGGCTCTTCGGCTGTGGGAGCAAAAGCTAAACGTTCGTTCTCTACTGCCTGGGATGCTGGGCAGCCTAGCACGGGTGCCAAAGAGGTTCCATTGTAATGGATTTTGAGTTGGGAAATGGAGGAGCGACAGCAATGCGGATGGCACCGTTGCAAAGCTGACTTTCTGCAGAAGAGGCACAGCTCCATTTTTTTGCCCTGGCTGTTCGGCTGTGGCAGCAGAGGCCAACCGTTCGTGCTCTACTCCCTGGGATGCTGGGCAGCCGAGCACGGGTGCCAAAGAGGTTCCATTGTAATGGACTTTGAGTTGGGAAATCGAGGAGCAACAGCAATGCGGATGGCACCGTTGCAAAGCTGACTTTCTGCAGAAGAGGCACAAATCAAGCTTTTTGCCCTGGCTGTTCGGCTGTGGGAGCAGAGGCCAACCGTTCGTGCTCTACTCCCTGTGATGCTGGGCAGCCCAGCACGGTTGTCAAATATGTTCCATTGTAATGGTGTTTGCTTGTGAAATCGAGGAGCGACAGCAATGCGGATGGCACCGTTGCAAAGCTGACTTTCTGCAGAAGAGGCACAGCTCCAGTTTTTTGCCATGGCTCTTCGGCTGTGGGAGCAGAGGCCAACCGTTCGTGCTCTACTCCCTGGGATGCTGGGCAGCCGAGCACGGGTGCCAAAGAGGTTCCATTGTAATGGACTTTGAGTTGGGAAATCGAGGAGCAACAGCAATGCGGATGGCACCGTTGCAAAGGTGACTTTCTGCAGAAGAGGCACAAATCAAGCTTTTTGCCCTGGCTCTTCGGCTGTGGGAGCAGAGGCCAAGCGTTCGTGCTCTACTGCCTGTGATGCTGGGCAGCCCAACACGGTTGTCAAATATGTTCCATTGTAATGGAGTTTGCTTGTGAAATCTAGGAGCGACAGCAATGCGGATGGCACCGTTGCAAAGCTGACTTTCTGCAGAAGAGGCACAGCTCCAGTTTTTTGGCGTGGCTCTTCGGCTGTGGGAGCAGAGGCCAACCGTTCGTGCTCTACTGCCTGGGATGCTGGGCAGCCCAGCACGGGTGCCAAAGAGGTTCCATTGTAATGGACTTTGAGTTGGGAAATGGAGGAGCAACAGCAATGCGGATGGCACCGTTGCAAAGCTGACTTTCTGCAGAAGAGGCATAGCTCAAGATTTTTGCCCTGGCTCTTCGGCTGTGGGAGCAGAGGCCAACCGTTCGTGCTCTACTGCCTGGGATGCTGGGCAGCCCAGCATGGGTGCCAAAGAGGTTCCATTGTAATGGAATTTGAATTGGGAAATGGAGGAGCGACAGCAATGCGGATGGCACCGTTGCAAAGCTGACTTTCTGCAGAAGAGGCACAGCTCCAGTTTTTTGCCCTGGCTCTTCGGCTGTGGCAGCAGAGGCCAACCGTTCGTGCTCTACTCCCTGGGATGCTGGGCAGCCGAGAACGGGTGCCAAAGAGGTTCCATTGTAATGGACTTTGAGTTGGGAAATGGAGGAGCGACAGCAATGCGGATGGCACCGTTGCAAAGCTGACTTTCTGCAGAAGAGGCACAGCTCAAGTTTTTTGGCCTGGCTCTTTGGCTGTGGGAGCAGAGGCCAAGCGTTCGTGCTCTACTCCCTGGGATGCTGGGCAGCCGAGCACGGGTGCCAAAGAGGTTCCATTGTAATGGACTTTGAGTTGGGAAATGGAGGAGCAACAGCAATGCGGATGGCACCTTTGCAAAGCTGACTTTCTGCAGAAGAGGCACAGCTCCAGTTTTTTGGCGTGGCTCTTCGGCTGTGGGAGCAGAGGCCAACCGTTCGTGCTCTACTGCCTGGGATGCTGGGCAGCCCAGCACGGGTGCCAAAGAGGTTCCATTGCAATGGACTTTGAGTTGGGAAATCGAGGAGCGACAGCAATGCGGATGGCACCGTTGCAAAGCTGACTTTCTGCAGAAGAGGCACAGCTCCAGTTTTTTGCCCTGGCTCTTCGGCTGTGGCAGCAGAGGCCAACCGTTCGTGCTCTACTCCCTGTGATGCTGGGCAGGCCAGCACGGGTGCCAAAGAGGTTCCATTGTAATGGACTTTGAGTTGGGAAATCGAGGAGCGACAGCAATGCGGATGGCACCGTTGCAAAGCTGACTTTCTGCAGAAGAGGCACAGCTCCAGTTTTTTGCCCTGGCTCTTCGGCTGTGGCAGCAGAGGCCAACCGTTCGTGCTCTACTGCCTGGGATGCTGGGCAGCCGAGCACGGGTGCCAAAGAGGTTCCATTGTAATGGACTTTGAGTTGGGAAATCGAGGAGCAACAGCAATGCGGATGGCACCGTTGCAAAGCTGACTTTCTGCAGAAGAGGCACAAATCAAGCTTTTTGCCCTGGCTGTTCGGCTGTGGGAGCAGAGGCCAACCGTTCGTGCTCTACTCCCTGGGATGCTGGGCAGCCCAGCACGGTTGTCAAATATGTTCCATTGTAATGGAGTTTGCTTGTGAAATCGAGGAGCGACAGCAATGCGGATGGCACCGTTGCAAAGCTGACTTTCTGCAGAAGAGGCACAGCTCCAGTTTTTTGCCCTGGCTCTTTGGCTGTGGGAGCAGAGGCCAACCGTTCGTGCTCTACTGCCTGGGATGCTGGGCAGCCCAGCTCGGGTGCCAAAGAGGTTCCATTGCAATGGACTTTGAGTTGGGAAATCGAGGAGCGACAGCAATGCGGATGGCACCGTTGCAAATCTGACATTCTGCAGAAGAGGCACAGCTCCAGTTTTTTGCCCTGGCTCTTCGGCTGTGGGAGCAGAGGCCAACCGTTCGTGCTCTACTCCCTGGGATGCTGGGCAGGCCAGCACGGGTGCCAAAGAGGTTCCATTGTAATGGACTTTGAGTTGGGAAATCGAGGAGCGACAGCAATGCGGATGGCACCGTTGCAAAGCTGACTTTCTGCAGAAGAGGCACAGCTGAAGTTTTTTGCCCTGGCTCTTCGGCTGTGGGAGCAGAGGCCAACCGTTCGTGCTCTACTCCCTGGGATGCTGGGCAGCCGAGCACGGGTGCCAAAGAGGTTCCATTGTAATGGACTTTGAGTTGGGAAATGGAGGAGCGACAGCAATGCGGTTGGCACCGTTGCAAAGCTGACTTTCTGCAGAAGAGGCACAGCTCCAGTTTTTTGCCCTGGCTCTTCGGCTGCGGGAGCAGAGGCCAACCGTTCGTGCTCTACTGCCTGGGATGCTGGGTAGCCGAGCACGGGTGCCAAAGAGGTTCCATTGTAATGGATTTTGAATTGGGAAATCGAGGAGCGACAGCAATGCGGATGGCACCGTTGCAAAGCTGACTTTCTGCAGAAGAGGCACAGCTCAAGGTTTTTGCCCTGGCTCTTCGGCTGTGGGAGCAGAGGCCAACCGTTCGTGCTCTACTCGCTGGGATGCTGGGCAGCCGAGCACGGGTGCCAAAGAGGTTCCATTGTAATGGACTTTGAGTTGGGAAATGGAGGAGCGACAGCAATGTGGATGGCACCGTTGCAAAGCTGACTTTCTGCAGAAGAGGCACAGCTCCAGTTTTTTGCCCTGGCTGTTTCGCTGTGGGAGCAGAGGCCAACCGTTCGTGCTCTACTCCCTGGGATGCTGGGCAGCCGAGCACGGGTGCCAAAGAGGTTCCATTGTAATGGATTTTGAATTGGGAAATGGAGGAGCGACAGCAATGCGGATGGCACCGTTGCAAAGCTGACTTTCTGCAGAAGAGGCACAGCTCCAGTTTTTTGCCCTGGCTCTTCGGCTGTGGCAGCAGAGGCCAACCGTTCGTGCTCTACTCCCTGGGATGCTGGGCAGCCGAGCACGGGTGCCAAAGAGGTTCCATTGTAATGGACTTTGAGTTGGGAAATCGGGGAGCGACAGCAATGTGGATGGCACCGTTGCAAAGCTGACTTTCTGCAGAAGAGGCACAGCTCCAGTTTTTTGCCCTGGCTGTTTCGCTGTGGGAGCAGAGGCCAACCGTTCGTGCTCTACTCCCTGGGATACTGGGCAGCACAGCACGGGTGCCAAAGACGTTTCATTGAAATGGACTTTCATTTGGGAGATCGAGGAACAACAGCAATGTGGATGGCACCTTTGCAAAGCTGACTTTCTGCAGAAGAGGCACAGCTCCAGTTTTTTGGCCTGGCTCTTCGGCTGTGGGAGCAGAGGCCAACCGTTCGTGCTCTACTGCCTGGGATGCTGGGCAGCCCAGCACGGGTGCCAAAGAGGTTCCATTGTAATGGACTTTGAGTTGGGAAATCGAGGAGCGACAGCAATGCGGATGGCACCGTTGCAAAGCTGACTTTCTGCAGAAGAGGCACAGCTCCAGTTTTTTGCCCTGGCTGTTCGGCTGTGGGAGCAGAGGCCAACCGTTCGTGCTCTACTGCCTGGGATGCTGGGCAGCCCAGCATGGGTGCCAAAGAGGTTCCATTGTAATGGACTTTGAGTTGGGAAATGGAGGAGCGACAGCAATGCGGTTGGCACCGTTGCAAAGCTGACTTTCTGCAGAAGAGGCACAGCTCCAGTTTTTTGCCCTGGCTCTTCGGCTGTGGGAGCAGAGGTCAACCGTTCTTACTCTTCTCCCTGGGATGCTGGGCAGCCGAGCACGGGTGCCAAAGAGGTTCCATTGTAATGGACTTTGAGTTGGGAAATGGAGGAGCAACAGCAATGCGGATGGCACCGTTGCAAAGCTGACTTTCTGCAGAAGAGGCACAGCTCCAGTTTTTTGCCCTGGCTCTTTGGCTGTGGGAGCAGAGGCCAACCGTTCGTGCTCTACTGCCTGGGATGCTGGGCAGCCCAGCTCGGGTGCCAAAGAGGTTCCATTGCAATGGACTTTGAGTTGGGAAATCGAGGAGCGACAGCAATGCGGATGGCACCGTTGCAAAGCTGACTTTCTGCAGAAGAGGCACAGCTCCAGTTTTTTGCCCTGGCTCTTCGGCTGTGGGAGCAGAGGCCAACCGTTCGTGCTCTACTCCCTGGGATGCTGGGCAGGCCAGCACGGGTGCCAAAGAGGTTCCATTGTAATGGACTTTGAGTTGGGAAATCGAGGAGCGACAGCAATGCGGATGGCACCGTTGCAAAGCTGACTTTCTGCAGAAGAGGCACAGCTGAAGTTTTTTGCCCTGGCTCTTCGGCTGTGGGAGCAGAGGCCAACCGTTCGTGCTCTACTCCCTGGGATGCTGGGCAGCCGAGCACGGGTGCCAAAGAGGTTCCATTGTAATGGACTTTGAGTTGGGAAATGGAGGAGCGACAGCAATGCGGTTGGCACCGTTGCAAAGCTGACTTTCTGCAGAAGAGGCACAGCTCCAGTTTTTTGCCCTGGCTCTTCGGCTGCGGGAGCAGAGGCCAACCGTTCGTGCTCTACTGCCTGGGATGCTGGGTAGCCGAGCACGGGTGCCAAAGAGGTTCCATTGTAATGGATTTTGAATTGGGAAATCGAGGAGCGACAGCAATGCGGATGGCACCGTTGCAAAGCTGACTTTCTGCAGAAGAGGCACAGCTCAAGGTTTTTGCCCTGGCTCTTCGGCTGTGGGAGCAGAGGCCAACCGTTCGTGCTCTACTCGCTGGGATGCTGGGCAGCCGAGCACGGGTGCCAAAGAGGTTCCATTGTAATGGACTTTGAGTTGGGAAATGGAGGAGCGACAGCAATGTGGATGGCACCGTTGCAAAGCTGACTTTCTGCAGAAGAGGCACAGCTCCAGTTTTTTGCCCTGGCTGTTTCGCTGTGGGAGCAGAGGCCAACCGTTCGTGCTCTACTCCCTGGGATGCTGGGCAGCCGAGCACGGGTGCCAAAGAGGTTCCATTGTAATGGATTTTGAATTGGGAAATGGAGGAGCGACAGCAATGCGGATGGCACCGTTGCAAAGCTGACTTTCTGCAGAAGAGGCACAGCTCCAGTTTTTTGCCCTGGCTCTTCGGCTGTGGCAGCAGAGGCCAACCGTTCGTGCTCTACTCCCTGGGATGCTGGGCAGCCGAGCACGGGTGCCAAAGAGGTTCCATTGTAATGGACTTTGAGTTGGGAAATCGGGGAGCGACAGCAATGTGGATGGCACCGTTGCAAAGCTGACTTTCTGCAGAAGAGGCACAGCTCCAGTTTTTTGCCCTGGCTGTTTCGCTGTGGGAGCAGAGGCCAACCGTTCGTGCTCTACTCCCTGGGATACTGGGCAGCACAGCACGGGTGCCAAAGACGTTTCATTGAAATGGACTTTCATTTGGGAGATCGAGGAACAACAGCAATGTGGATGGCACCTTTGCAAAGCTGACTTTCTGCAGAAGAGGCACAGCTCCAGTTTTTTGGCCTGGCTCTTCGGCTGTGGGAGCAGAGGCCAACCGTTCGTGCTCTACTGCCTGGGATGCTGGGCAGCCCAGCACGGGTGCCAAAGAGGTTCCATTGTAATGGACTTTGAGTTGGGAAATCGAGGAGCGACAGCAATGCGGATGGCACCGTTGCAAAGCTGACTTTCTGCAGAAGAGGCACAGCTCCAGTTTTTTGCCCTGGCTGTTCGGCTGTGGGAGCAGAGGCCAACCGTTCGTGCTCTACTGCCTGGGATGCTGGGCAGCCCAGCATGGGTGCCAAAGAGGTTCCATTGTAATGGACTTTGAGTTGGGAAATGGAGGAGCGACAGCAATGCGGTTGGCACCGTTGCAAAGCTGACTTTCTGCAGAAGAGGCACAGCTCCAGTTTTTTGCCCTGGCTCTTCGGCTGTGGGAGCAGAGGTCAACCGTTCGTACTCTTCTCCCTGGGATGCTGGGCAGCCGAGCACGGGTGCCAAAGAGGTTCCATTGTAATGGACTTTGAGTTGGGAAATGGAGGAGCAACAGCAATGCGGATGGCACCGTTGCAAAGCTGATTTTCTGCAGAAGAGGCACAGCTCCAGTTTTTTGCCCTGGCTCTTCGGCTGTGGGAGCAGAGGCCAACCGTTCGTGCTCTACTGCCTGGGATGCTGGGCAGCCGAGCACGGGTGCCAAAGAGGTTCCATTGCAATGGACTTTGAGTTGGGAAATGGAGGAGCGACAGCAATGCGGATGGCACCGTTGCAAAGCTGACTTTCTGCAGAAGAGGCACAGCTCCAGTTTTTTGCCCTGGCTCTTCGGCTGTGGGAGCAGAGGCCAACCGTTCGTGCTCTACTGCCTGGGATGCTGGGCAGCCCAGCATGGGTGCCAAAGAGGTTCCATTGTAATGGACTTTGAGTTGGGAAATGGAGGAGCGACAGCAATGCGGTTGGCACCGTTGCAAAGCTGACTTTCTGCAGAAGAGGCACAGCTCAAGTTTTTTGCCCTGGCTCTTCGGCTGTGGGAGCAGAGGCCAACCGTTCGTGCTCTACTGCCTGGGATGCTGGGCAGCCGAGCACGGGTGCCAAAGACGTTCCATTGTAATGGAGCTTCCTTGTGAAATAGAGGAGCGACAGCAATGCGGATGGCACTCTTGCAAGAGCTGACTTTCTGCAGAAGAGGCACAGCTCCAGTTTTTTGCCCTGGCTCTTCGGCTGTGGGAGCAGAGGCCAACCGTTCGTGCTCTACTGCCTGGGATGCTGGGCAGCCCAGCACGGGTGCCAAAGAGGTTCCATTGCAATGGACTTTGAGTTGGGAAATGGAGGAGCGACAGCAATGCGGATGGCACCGTTGCAAAGCTGACTTTCTGCAGAAGAGGCACAGCTCAAGTTTTTTGCCCTGGCTTTTCGGCTGTGGGAGCAAAAGCTAAACGTTCGTTCTCTACTGCCTGGGATGCTGGGCAGCCTAGCACGGGTGCCAAAGAGGTTCCATTGTAATGGATTTTGAGTTGGGAAATGGAGGAGCGACAGCAATGCGGATGGCACCGTTGCAAAGCTGACTTTCTGCAGAAGAGGCACAGCTCCAGTTTTTTGCCATGGCTCTTCGGCTGTGGGAGCAGAGGCCAACCGTTCGTGCTCTACTCCCTGGGATGCTGGGCAGCCGAGAACGGGTGCCAAAGAGGTTCCATTGTAATGGACTTTGAGTTGGGAAATCGAGGAGCAACAGCAATGCGGATGGCACCGTTGCAAAGGTGACTTTCTGCAGAAGAGGCACAAATCAAGCTTTTTGCCCTGGCTCTTTGGCTGTGGGAGCAGAGGCCAAGCGTTCGTGCTCTACTCCCTGTGATGCTGGGCAGCCCAACACGGTTGTGAAATATGTTCCATTGTAATGGAGTTTGCTTGTGAAATCTAGGAGCGACAGCAATGCGGATGGCACCGTTGCAAAGCTGACTTTCTGCAGAAGAGGCACAGCTCCAGTTTTTTGGCGTGGCTCTTCGGCTGTGGGAGCAGAGGCCAACCGTTCGTGCTCTACTGCCTGGGATGCTGGGCAGCCCAGCACGGGTGCCAAAGAGGTTCCATTGTAATGGACTTTGAGTTGGGAAATGGAGGAGCAACAGCAATGCGGATGGCACCGTTGCAAAGCTGACTTTCTGCAGAAGAGGCATAGCTCAAGCTTTTTGCCCTGGCTCTTCGGCTGTGGGAGCAGAGGCCAACCGTTCGTGCTCTACTCCCTGGGATACTGGGCAGCCCAGCATGGGTGCCAAAGAGGTTCCATTGTAATGGAATTTGAATTGGGAAATGGAGGAGCGACAGCAATGCGGATGGCACCGTTGCAAAGCTGACTTTCTGCAGAAGAGGCACAGCTCCAGTTTTTTGCCCTGGCTCTTCGGCTGTGGCAGCAGAGGCCAACCGTTCGTGCTCTACTCCCTGGGATGCTGGGCAGCCGAGAACGGGTGCCAAAGAGGTTCCATTGTAATGGACTTTGAGTTGGGAAATGGAGGAGCGACAGCAATGCGGATGGCACCGTTGCAAAGCTGACTTTCTGCAGAAGAGGCACAGCTCCAGTTTTTTGGCCTGGCTCTTTGGCTGTGGGAGCAGAGGCCAAGCGTTCGTGCTCTACTCCCTGGGATGCTGGGCAGCCCAGCTCGGGTGCCAAAGAGGTTCCATTGTAATGGACTTTGAGTTGGGAAATGGAGGAGCAACAGCAATGCGGATGGCACCTTTGCAAAGCTGACTTTCTGCAGAAGAGGCACAGCTCCAGTTTTTTGCCCTGGCTCTTCGGCTGTGGGAGCAGAGGCCAACCGTTCGTGCTCTACTGCCTGGGATGCTGGGCAGCCCAGCACGGGTGCCAAAGAGGTTCCATTGCAATGGACTTTGAGTTGGGAAATCGAGGAGCGACAGCAATGCGGATGGCACCGTTGCAAAGCTGACTTTCTGCAGAAGAGGCACAGCTCCAGTTTTTTGCCCTGGCTCTTCGGCTGTGGCAGCAGAGGCCAACCGTTCGTGCTCTACTCCCTGTGATGCTGGGCAGGCCAGCACGGGTGCCAAAGAGGTTCCATTGTAATGGACTTTGAGTTGGGAAATCGAGGAGCGACAGCAATGCGGATGGCACCGTTGCAAAGCTGACTTTCTGCAGAAGAGGCACAGCTCCAGATTTTTGCCCTGGCTCTTCGGCTGTGGCAGCAGAGGCCAACCGTTCGTGCTCTACTCCCTGGGATGCTGGGCAGCCAAGCACGGGTGCCAAAGAGGTTCCATTGTAATGGACTTTGAGTTGGGAAATCGAGGAGCAACAGCAATGCGGATGGCACCGTTGCAAAGCTGACTTTCTGCAGAAGAGGCACAAATCAAGCTTTTTGCCCTGGCTGTTCGGCTGTGGGAGCAGAGGCCAACCGTTCGTGCTCTACTCCCTGGGATGCTGGGCAGCCCAGCACGGTTGTCAAATATGTTCCATTGTAATGGAGTTTGCTTGTGAAATCGAGGAGCGACAGCAATGCGGATGGCACCGTTGCAAAGCTGACTTTCTGCAGAAGAGGCACAGCTCCAGTTTTTTGCCCTGGCTCTTTGGCTGTGGGAGCAGAGGCCAACCGTTCGTGCTCTACTGCCTGGGATGCTGGGCAGCCCAGCTCGGGTGCCAAAGAGGTTCCATTGCAATGGACTTTGAGTTGGGAAATCGAGGAGCGACAGCAATGCGGATGGCACCGTTGCAAAGCTGACTTTCTGCAGAAGAGGCACAGCTCCAGTTTTTTGCCCTGGCTCTTCGGCTGTGGGAGCAGAGGCCAACCGTTCGTGCTCTACTCCCTGGGATGCTGGGCAGGCCAGCACGGGTGCCAAAGAGGTTCCATTGTAATGGACTTTGAGTTGGGAAATCGAGGAGCGACAGCAATGCGGATGGCACCGTTGCAAAGCTGACTTTCTGCAGAAGAGGCACAGCTGAAGTTTTTTGCCCTGGCTCTTCGGCTGTGGGAGCAGAGGCCAACCGTTCGTGCTCTACTCCCTGGGATGCTGGGCAGCCGAGCACGGGTGCCAAAGAGGTTCCATTGTAATGGACTTTGAGTTGGGAAATGGAGGAGCGACAGCAATGCGGTTGGCACCGTTGCAAAGCTGACTTTCTGCAGAAGAGGCACAGCTCCAGTTTTTTGCCCTGGCTCTTCGGCTGCGGGAGCAGAGGCCAACCGTTCGTGCTCTACTGCCTGGGATGCTGGGTAGCCGAGCACGGGTGCCAAAGAGGTTCCATTGTAATGGACTTTGAGTTGGGAAATGGAGGAGCGACAGCAATGCGGTTGGCACCGTTGCAAAGCTGACTTTCTGCAGAAGAGGCACAGCTCCAGTTTTTTGCCCTGGCTCTTCGGCTGCGGGAGCAGAGGCCAACCGTTCGTGCTCTACTGCCTGGGATGCTGGGTAGCCGAGCACGGGTGCCAAAGAGGTTCCATTGTAATGGACTTTGAGTTGGGAAATCGAGGAGCGACAGCAATGCGGATGGCACCGTTGCAAAGCTGACTTTCTGCAGAAGAGGCACAGCTCCAGATTTTTGCCCTGGTTCTTCGGCTGTGGCAGCAGAGGCCAACCGTTCGTGCTCTACTGCCTGGGATGCTGGGCAGCCGAGCACGGGTGCCAAAGAGGTTCCATTGTAATGGACTTTGAGTTGGGAAATCGAGGAGCAACAGCAATGCGGATGGCATCGTTGCAAAGCTGACTTTCTGCAGAAGAGGCACAAATCAAGCTTTTTGCCCTGGCTGTTCGGCTGTGGGAGCAGAGGCCAACCGTTCGTGCTCTACTCCCTGGGATGCTGGGCAGCCCAGCACGGTTGTCAAATATGTTCCATTGTAATGGAGTTTGCTTGTGAAATCGAGGAGCGACAGCAATGCGGATGGCACCGTTGCAAAGCTGACTTTCTGCAGAAGAGGCACAGCTCCAGTTTTTTGCCCTGGCTCTTTGGCTGTGGGAGCAGAGGCCAACCGTTCGTGCTCTACTGCCTGGGATGCTGGGCAGCCCAGCTCGGGTGCCAAAGAGGTTCCATTGCAATGGACTTTGAGTTGGGAAATCGAGGAGCGACAGCAATGCGGATGGCACCGTTGCAAAGCTGACTTTCTGCAGAAGAGGCACAGCTCCAGTTTTTTGCCCTGGCTCTTCGGCTGCGGGAGCAGAGGCCAACCGTTCGTGCTCTACTGCCTGGGATGCTGGGTAGCCGAGCACGGGTGCCAAAGAGGTTCCATTGTAATGGATTTTGAATTGGGAAATCGAGGAGCGACAGCAATGCGGATGGCACCGTTGCAAAGCTGACTTTCTGCAGAAGAGGCACAGCTCAAGCTTTTTGCCCTGGCTCTTCGGCTGTGGGAGCAGAGGCCAACCGTTCGTGCTCTACTCGCTGGGATGCTGGGCAGCCGAGCACGGGTGCCAAAGAGGTTCCATTGTAATGGACTTTGAGTTGGGAAATGGAGGAGCGACAGCAATGTGGATGGCACCGTTGCAAAGCTGACTTTCTGCAGAAGAGGCACAGCTCCAGTTTTTTGCCCTGGCTGTTTCGCTGTGGGAGCAGAGGCCAACCGTTCGTGCTCTACTCCCTGGGATGCTGGGCAGCCGAGCACGGGTGCCAAAGAGGTTCCATTGTAATGGATTTTGAATTGGGAAATGGAGGAGCGACAGCAATGCGGATGGCACCGTTGCAAAGCTGACTTTCTGCAGAAGAGGCACAGCTCCAGTTTTTTGCCCTGGCTCTTCGGCTGTGGCAGCAGAGGCCAACCGTTCGTGCTCTACTCCCTGGGATGCTGGGCAGCCGAGCACGGGTGCCAAAGAGGTTCCATTGTAATGGACTTTGAGTTGGGAAATCGGGGAGCGACAGCAATGTGGATGGCACCGTTGCAAAGCTGACTTTCTGCAGAAGAGGCACAGCTCCAGTTTTTTGCCCTGGCTGTTTCGCTGTGGGAGCAGAGGCCAACCGTTCGTGCTCTACTCCCTGGGATACTGGGCAGCACAGCACGGGTGCCAAAGACGTTTCATTGAAATGGACTTTCATTTGGGAGATCGAGGAACAACAGCAATGTGGATGGCACCTTTGCAAAGCTGACTTTCTGCAGAAGAGGCACAGCTCCAGTTTTTTGGCCTGGCTCTTCGGCTGTGGGAGCAGAGGCCAACCGTTCGTGCTCTACTGCCTGGGATGCTGGGCAGCCCAGCACGGGTGCCAAAGAGGTTCCATTGTAATGGACTTTGAGTTGGGAAATCGAGGAGCGACAGCAATGCGGATGGCACCGTTGCAAAGCTGACTTTCTGCAGAAGAGGCACAGCTCCAGTTTTTTGCCCTGGCTGTTCGGCTGTGGGAGCAGAGGCCAACCGTTCGTGCTCTACTGCCTGGGATGCTGGGCAGCCCAGCATGGGTGCCAAAGAGGTTCCATTGTAATGGACTTTGAGTTGGGAAATGGAGGAGCGACAGCAATGCGGTTGGCACCGTTGCAAAGCTGACTTTCTGCAGAAGAGGCACAGCTCCAGTTTTTTGCCCTGGCTCTTCGGCTGTGGGAGCAGAGGCCAACCGTTCGTGCTCTACTGCCTGGGATGCTGGGCAGCCGAGCACGGGTGCCAAAGAGGTTCCATTGTAATGGACTTTGAGTTGGGAAATGGAGGAGCGACAGCAATGCGGATGGCACCGTTGCAAAGCTGACTTTCTGCAGAAGAGGCACAGCTCAAGCTTTTTGCCCTGGCTGTTCGGCTGTGGGAGCAGAGGCCAACCGTTCGTGCTCTAGTCCCTGGGATGCTGGGCAGCCGAGCACGGGTGCCAAAGACGTTCCATTGTAATGGAGCTTCCTTGTGAAATAGAGGAGCGACAGCAATGCGGATGGCACTCTTGCAAGAGCTGACTTTCTGCAGAAGAGGCACAGCTCCAGTTTTTTGGCCTGGCTGTTCGGCTGTGGGAGCAGAGGCCAACCGTTCGTGCTCTACTCCCTGGGATGCTGGGCAGCACAGCACGGGTGCCAAAGAGGTTCCATTGTAATGGACTTTGAGTTGGGAAATGGAGGAGCAACAGCAATGCGGATGGCAGCGTTGCAAAGCTGATTTTCTGCAGAAGTGGCACAGCTCCAGTTTTTTGCCCTGGCTCTTCGGCTGTGGCAGCAGAGGCCAACCATTCGTGCTCTACTGCCTGGGATGCTGGGCAGCCCAGCACGGGTGCCAAAGAGGTTCCATTGCAATGGACTTTGAGTTGGGAAATGGAGGAGCGACAGCAATGCGGATGGCACCGTTGCAAAGCTGACTTTCTGCAGAAGAGGCACAAATCAAGCTTTTTTGCCCTGGCTCTTCGGCTGTGGGAGCAGAGGCCAACCGTTCGTGCTCTACTGCCTGGGATGCTGGGCAGCCGAGCACGGGTGCCAAAGAGGTTCCATTGTAATGGATTTTGAATTGGGAAATGGAGGAGCGACAGCAATGCGGATGGCACCGTTGCAAAGCTGACTTTCTGCAGAAGAGGCACAGCTCAAGTTTTTTGCCCTGGCTCTTCGGCTGTGGCAGCAGAGGCCAACCGTTCGTGCTCTACTCCCTGGGATGCTGGGCAGCCGAGCACGGGTGCCAAAGAGGTTCCATTGTAATGGACTTTGAGTTGGGAAATCGGGGAGCGACAGCAATGTGGATGGCACCGTTGCAAAGCTGACTTTCTGCAGAAGAGGCACAGCTCCAGTTTTTTGCCCTGGCTGTTTCGCTGTGGGAGCAGAGGCCAACCGTTCGTGCTCTACTCCCTGGGATACTGGGCAGCACAGCACGGGTGCCAAAGACGTTTCATTGAAATGGACTTTCATTTGGGAGATCGAGGAACAACAGCAATGTGGATGGCACCTTTGCAAAGCTGACTTTCTGCAGAAGAGGCACAGCTCCAGTTTTTTGCCCTGGCTCTTCGGCTGTTGGAGCAAAAGCCAAACGTTCGTTCTCTACTGCCTGGGATGCTGGGCAGCCCAGCACGGGTGCCAAAGAGGTTCCATTGTAATGGATTTTGAGTTGGGAAATGGAGGAGCGACAGCAATGTGGATGGCACCGTTGCAAAGCTGACTTTCTGCAGAAGAGGCACAGCTCCAGTTTTTTGGCCTGGCTCTTCGGCTGTGGGAGCAGAGGCCAACCGTTCGTGCTCTACTCCCTGGGATGCTGGGCTGCCGAGCACGGGTGCCAAAGAGGTTCCATTGTAATGGACTTTGAGTTGGGAAATGGAGGAGCGACAGCAATGCGGATGGCACCGTTGCAAAGCTGACTTTCTGCAGAAGAGGCACAGCTCCAGTTTTTTGCCCTGGCTCTTCGGCTGTGGGAGTAGAGGCCAACCGTTCGTGCTCTACTCCCTGGGATGCTGGGCAGCCCAGCACGGGTGCCAAAGAGGTTCCATTGTAATGGACTTTGAGTTGGGAAATGGAGGAGCAACAGCAATGCGGATGGCACCGTTGCAAAGCTGATTTTCTGCAGAAGAGGCACAGCTCCAGTTTTTTGCCCTGGCTCTTCGGCTGTGGCAGCAGAGTTCAACCGTTCGTGCTCTACTGCCTGGGATGCTGGGCAGCCCAGCTCGGGTGCCAAAGAGGTTCCATTGCAATGGACTTTGAGTTGGGAAATCGAGGAGCGACAGCAATGCGGATGGCACCGTTGCAAAGCTGACTTTCTGCAGAAGAGGCACAGCTCCAGTTTTTTGCCCTGGCTCTTCGGCTGTGGGAGCAGAGGCCAACCGTTCGTGCTCTACTGCCTGGGATGCTGGGCAGCACAGCACGGGTGCCAAAGAGGTTCCATTGTAATGGACTTTGAGTTGGGAAATGGAGGAGCGACAGCAATGCGGTTGGCACCGTTGCAAAGCTGACTTTCTGCAGAAGAGGCACAGCTCCAGTTTTTTGCCCTGCCTCTTCGGCTGCGGGAGCAGAGGCCAACCGTTCGTGCTCTACTGCCTGGGATCCTGGGAAGCCGAGCACGTGTGCCAAAGAGGTTCCATTGTAATGGATTTTGAATTGGGAAATGGAGGAGCGACAGCAATGCGGATGGCACCGTTGCAAAGCTGACTTTCTGCAGAAGAGGCACAGCTCCAGTTTTTTGCCCTGGCTCTTCGGCTGTGGGAGCAGAGGCCAACCGTTCGTGCTCTACTCCCTGGGATGCTGGGCAGCCGAGCACGGGTGCCAAAGAGGTTCCATTGTAATGGACTTTGAGTTGGGAAATCGAGGAGCGAGACCAATGCGGATGGCACCGTTGCAAAGCTGACTTTCTGCAGAAGAGGCACAGCTCCAGTTTTTTGCCCTGGCTGTATCGCTGTGGGAGCAGAGGCCAACCGTTCGTGCTCTACTGCCTGGGATGCTGGGCAGCACAGCACGGGTGCCAAAGACGTTTCATTGAAATGGACTTTCATTTGGGAGATCGAGGAACAACAGCAATGTGGATGGCACCGTTGCAAAGGTGACTTTCTGCAGAAGAGGCACAGCTCAAGTTTTTTGGCCTGGCTCTTCGGCTGTGGGAGCAAAAGCCAACCGTTCGTGTTCTACTCCCTGGGATGCTGGGCAGCCGAGCACGGGTGCCAAAGAGGTTCCATTGTAATGGACTTTGAGTTGGGAAATCGAGGAGCAACAGCAATGCGGATGGCACCGTTGCAAAGCTGACTTTCTGCAGAAGAGGCACAAATCAAGCTTTTTGCCCTGGCTGTTCGGCTGTGGGAGCAGAGGCCAACCGTTCGTGCTCTACTCCCTGTGATGCTGGGCAGCCGAGCACGGTTGTCAAATATGTTCCATTGTAATGGAGTTTGCTTGTGAAATCGAGGAGCGACAGCAATGCGGATGGCACCGTTGCAAAGCTGACTTTCTGCAGAAGAGGCACAGCTCCAGTTTTTTGGCCTGGCTCTTTGGCTGTGGGAGTAGAGGCCAACCGTTCGTGCTCTACTGCCTGGGATGCAGGGCAGCCCAGCACGGGTGCCATAGAGGTTCCATTGTAATGGACTTTGAGTTGGGAAATCGAGGAGCAACAGCAATGCGGATGGCACCATTGCAAAGGTAACTTTCTGCAGAAGAGGCACAAATCAAGCTTTTTGCCCTGGCTGTTCGGCTGTGGGAGCAGAGGCCAAGCGTTCGTGCTCTACTCCCTGTGATGCTGGGTAGCCCAACACGGTTGTCAAATATGTTCCATTGTAATGGAGTTTGCTTGTGAAATCTAGGAGCGACAGCAATGCGGATGGCACCGTTGCAAAGCTGACTTTCTGCAGAAGAGGCACAGCTCCAGTTTTTTGCCCTGGCTCTTCGGCTGTGGGAGCAGAGGCCAACCGTTCGTGCTCTACTGCCTGGGATGCTGGGCAGCCCAGCACGGGTGCCAAAGAGGTTCCATTGTAATGGACTTTGAGTTGGGAAATGGAGGAGCAACAGCAATGCGGATGGCACCGTTGCAAAGCTGACTTTCTGCAGAAGAGGCATAGCTCAAGCTTTTTGCCCTGGCTCTTCGGCTGTGGGAGCAGAGGCCAACCGTTCGTGCTGTACTGCCTGGGATGCTGGGCAGCCCAGCACGGGTGCCAAAGAGGTTCCATTGTAATGGATTTTGAAATGGGAAATGGAGGAGCGACAGCAATGCGGATGGCACCGTTGCAAAGCTGACTTTCTGCAGAAGAGGCACAGCTCAAGTTTTTTGCCCTGGCTCTTCGGCTGTGGCAGCAGAGGCCAACCTTTCGTGCTCTACTCCCTGGGATGCTGGGCAGCCGAGAATGGGTGCCAAAGAGGTTCCATTGTAATGGACTTTGAGTTGGGAAATGGAGGAGCGACAGCAATGCGGATGGCACCGTTGCAAAGCTGACTTTCTGCAGAAGAGGCACAGGTCCAGTTTTTTGCCCTGGCTCTTTGGCTGTGGGAGCAGAGGCCAACCGTTCGTGCTCTACTGCCTGGGATGCTGGGCAGCCCAGCACGGGTGCCAAAGAGGTTCCATTGCAATGGACTTTGAGTTGGGAAATCGAGGAGCGACAGCAATGCGGATGGCACCGTTGCAAAGCTGATTTTCTGCAGAAGAGGCACAGCTCCAGTTTTTTGCCCTGGCTCTTCGGCTGTGGGAGCAGAGGCCAACCGTTCGTGCTCTACTCCCTGGGATGCTGGGCAGCCCAGCACGGGTGCCAAAGAGGTTCCATTGTAATGGACTTTGAGTTGGGAAATGGAGGAGCGACAGCAATGCGGATGGCACCGTTGCAAAGCTGACTTTCTGCAGAAGAGGCACAGCTCAAGTTTTTTGCCCTGGCTCTTCGGCTGCGGGAGCAGAGGCCAACCGTTCGTGCTCTACTGCCTGGGATGCTGGGTAGCCGAGCACGGGTGCCAAAGAGGTTCCATTGTAATGGATTTTGAATTGGGAAATGGAGGAGCGACAGCAATGCGGATGGCACCGTTGCAAAGCTGACTTTCTGCAGAAGAGGCACAGCTCAAGCTTTTTGCCCTGGCTGTTTCGCTGTGGGAGCAGAGGCCAACCGTTCGTGCTCTACTCCCTGTGATGCTGGGCAGCACAGCACGGGTGCCAAAGACGTTTCATTGAAATGGACTTTCATTTGGGAGATCGAGGAACAACAGCAATGTGGATGGCACCGTTGCAAAGCTGACTTTCTGCAGAAGAGGCACAGCTCAAGGTTTTTGCCCTGGCTCTTCGGCTGTGGGAGCAAAAGCCAAACGTTCGTTCTCTACTGCCTGGGATGCTGGGCAGCCTAGCAGGGGTGCCAAAGAGGTTCCATTGTAATGGACTTCGAGTTGGGAAATCGAGGAGCGACAGCAATGCGGATGGCACCGTTGCAAAGCTGACTTTCTGCAGAAGAGGCACAGCTCCAGTTTTTTGCCCTGGCTCTTCGGCTGTGGCAGCAGAGGCCAACCGTTCGTGTTCTACTCCCTGGGATGCTGCGCAGCCCAGCACGCGTGCCAAAGAGGTTCCATTGCAATGGACTTTGAGTTGGGAAATCGAGGAGCGACAGCAATGCGGATGGCACCGTTGCAAAGCTGATTTTCTGCAGAAGAGGCAGAGCTCAAGTTTTTTGCCCTGGCTCTTCGGCTGTGGGAGCAGAGGCCAACCGTTCGTGCTCTACTGCCTGGGATCCTGGGCAGGCCAGCACGGGTGCCAAAGAGGTTCCATTGTAATGGATTTGAGTTGGGAAATGGAGGAGCGACAGCAATGCGGATGGCACCGTTGCAAAGCTGACTTTCTGCAGAAGAGGCACAGCTCCAGTTTTTTGCCCTGGCTCTTCGGCTGTGGCAGCAGAGTTCAACCGTTCGTGCTCTACTGCCTGGGATGCTGGGTAGCCGAGCACGGGTGCCAAAGAGGTTCCATTGTAATGGATTTTGAGTTGGGAAATCGAGGAGCGACAGCAATGCGGATGGCACCGTTGCAAAGCTGACTTTCTGCAGAAGAGGCACAGCTCAAGCTTTTTGTCCTGGCTGTTTCGCTGTGGGAGCAGAGGCCAACCGTTCGTGCTCTACTCCCTGGGATGCTGGGCAGCACAGCACGGGTGCCAAAGACGTTTCATTGAAATGGACTTTCATTTGGGAGATCGAGGAACAACAGCAATGCGGATGGCACCGTTGCAAAGCTGACTTTCTGCAGAAGAGGCACAGCTCCAGTTTTTTGCCCTGGCTCTTCGGCTGTGGGAGTAGAGGCCAACCGTTCGTGTTCTACTCCCTGGGATGCTGCGCAGCCCAGCACGCGTGCCAAAGAGGTTCCATTGTAATGGACTTTGAGTTGGGAAATCGAGGAGCGATAGCAATGCGGATGGCACCGTTGCAAAGCTGACTTTCTGCAGAAGAGGCACAGCTCAAGCTTTTTGCCCTTTCTCTTCGGCTGTGGGAGCAGAGGCCAACCGTTCGTGCTCTACTCCCTGAAAGGCTGGGCAGCCGAGCACGGGTGCCAAAGAGGTTCCATTGTAATGGACTTTGAGTTGGGAAATCGAGGAGCGACAGCAATGCGGATGGCACCGTTGCAAAGCTGACTTTCTGCAGAAGAGGCACAGCTCCAGTTTTTTGCCCTGGCTGTTTCGCTGTGGGAACAGAGGCCAAGCGTTCGTGCTCTACTCCCTGGGATGCTGGGCAGCACAGCACGGGTGCCAAAGAGGTTCCATTGTAATGGACTTTGAGTTGGGAAATGGAGGAGCAACAGCAATGCGGATGGCAGCGTTGCAAAGCTGATTTTCTGCAGAAGAGGCACAGCTCCAGTTTTTTGCCCTGGCTGTTTCGCTGTGGGAACAGAGGCCAACCGTTCGTTCTCTACTGCCTGGGATGCTGGGCAGCACAGCACGGGTGCCAAGGAGGTTCCATTGCAATGGACTTTGAGTTGGGAAATGGAGGAGCGACAGCAATGCGGATGGCACCGTTGCAAAGCTGACTTTCTGCAGAAGAGGCACAGCTGAAGCTTTTTTGCCCTGGCTCTTCGGCTGTGGGAGCAGAGGCCAACCGTTCGTGCTCTACTGCCTGGGATGCTGGGCAGCCCAGCACGGGTGCCAAAGAGGTTCCATTGTAATGGATTTTGAATTGGGAAATGGAGGAGCGACAGCAATGCGGATGGCACCATTGCAAAGCTGACTTTCTGCAGAAGAGGCACAGCTCCAGTTTTTTGGCCTGGCTCTTCGGCTGTGGCAGCAGAGGCCAACCGTTCGTGCTCTACTCCCTGGGATGCTGGGCAGCCGAGCACGGGTGCCAAAGAGGTTCCATTGTAATGGACTTTGAGTTGGGAAATCGGGGAGCGACAGCAATGTGGATGGCACCGTTGCAAAGCTGACTTTCTGCAGAAGAGGCACAGCTCCAGTTTTTTGCCGTGGCTGTTTCGCTGTGGGAGCAGAGGCCAACCGTTCGTGCTCTACTCCCTGGGATACTGGGCAGCACAGCACGGGTGCCAAAGACGTTTCATTGAAATGGACTTTCATTTGGGAGATCGAGGAACAACAGCAATGTGGATGGCACCGTTGCAAAGCTGACTTTCTGCAGAAGAGGCACAGCTCAAGTTTTTTGCCCTGGCTCTTCGGCTGTGGGAGCAAAAGCCAAACGTTCGTTCTCTACTGCCTGGGATGCTGGGCAGCCCAGCACGGGTGCCAAAGAGGTTCCATTATAATGGACATTGAGTTGGGAAATGGAGGAGCGACAGCAATGTGGATGGCACCGTTGCAAAGCTGACTTTCTGCAGAAGAGGTACAGCTCCAGTTTTTTGCCCTGGCTCTTCGGCTGTGGGAGCAGAGGCCAACCGTTCGTGCTCTACTCCCTGGGATGCTGGGCTGCCGAGCACGGGTGCCAAAGAGGTTCCATTGTAATGGACTTTGAGTTGGGAAATCGAGGAGCAACAGCAATGCGGATGGCACCGTTGCAAAGCTGACTTTCTGCAGAAGAGGCACAGCTCCAGTTTTTTGCCCTGGCTGTTCGGCTGTGGGAGCAGAGGCCAAGCGTTCGTGCTCTACTCCCTGTGATGCTGGGCAGCCTAACACGGTTGTCAAATATGTTCCATTGTAATGGAGTTTGCTTGTGAAATCTAGGAGCGACAGCAATGCGGATGGCACCGTTGCAAAGCTGACTTTCTGCAGAAGAGGCACAGCTCCAGTTTTTTGCCCTGGCTCTTCGGCTGTGGGAGCAGAGGCCAACCTTTCGTGCTCTACTCCCTGGGATGCTGAGCAGCCGAGCACGGGTGCCAAAGAGGTTCCATTGTAATGGACTTTGAGTTGGGAAATGGAGGAGCGACAGCAATGCGGATGGCACCGTTGCAAAGCTGACTTTCTGCAGAAGAGGCACAGCTCCAGTTTTTTGCCCTGGCTCTTTGGCTGTGGGTGTAGAGGCCAACCGTTCGTGCTCTACTCCCTGGGATGCTGGGCAGCCCAGCACGGGTGCCAAAGAGGTTCCATTGTAATGGACTTTGAGTTGGGAAATGGAGGAGCAACAGCAATGCGGATGGCACCGTTGCAAAGCTGATTTTCTGCAGAAGAGGCACAGCTCCAGTTTTTTGCCCTGGCTCTTCGGCTGTGGGAGCAGAGTTCAACCGTTCGTGCTCTACTGCCTGGGATGCTGGGCAGCCCAGCTCGGGTGCCAAAGAGGTTCCATTGCAATGGACTTTGAGTTGGGAAATGGAGGAGCGACAGCAATGCGGATGGCACCGTTGCAAAGCTGACTTTCTGCAGAAGAGGCACAGCTCCAGTTTTTTGCCCTGGCTCTTCGGCTGTGGGAGCAGAGGCCAACCGTTCGTGCTCTACTCCCTGAAAGGCTGGGCAGCCGAGCACGGGTGCCAAAGACGTTCCATTGTAATGGACTTTGAGTTGGGAAATGGAGGAGCAACAGCAATGCGGATGGCACCGTTGCAAAGCTGACTTTCTGCAGAAGAGGCACAGCTCCAGTTTTTTGCCCTGGCTGTTTCGCTGTGGGAACAGAGGCCAAGCGTTCGTGCTCTACTCCCTGGGATGCTGGGCAGCACAGCACGGGTGCCAAAGAGGTTCCATTGTAATGGACTTTGAGTTGGGAAATGGAGGAGCAACAGCAATGCGGATGGCAGCGTTGCAAAGCTGATTTTCTGCAGAAGAGGCACAGCTCCAGTTTTTTGCCCTGGCTGTTTCGCTGTGGGAACAGAGGCCAACCGTTCGTGCTCTACTGCCTGGGATGCTGGGCAGCACAGCACGGGTGCCAAAGAGGTTCCATTGTAATGGACTTTGAGTTGGGAAATGGAGGAGCAACAGCAATGCGGATGGCACCGTTGCAAAGCTGATTTTCTGCAGAAGAGGCACAGCTCCAGTTTTTTGCCCTGGCTCTTCGGCTGTGGGAGCAGAGGCCAACCGTTCGTGCTCTACTGCCTGGGATGCTGGGCAGCCCAGCACGGGTGCCAAGGAGGTTCCATTGCAATGGACTTTGAGTTGGGAAATGGAGGAGCGACAGCAATGCGGATGGCACCGTTGCAAAGCTGACTTTCTGCAGAAGAGGCACAGCTGAAGCTTTTTTGCCCTGGCTCTTCGGCTGTGGGAGCAGAGGCCAACCGTTCGTGCTCTACTGCCTGGGATGCTGGGCAGCCCAGCACGGGTGCCAAAGAGGTTCCATTGTAATGGATTTTGAATTGGGAAATGGAGGAGCGACAGCAATGCGGATGGCACCATTGCAAAGCTGACTTTCTGCAGAAGAGGCACAGCTCCAGTTTTTTGCCCTGGCTCTTCGGCTGTGGCAGCAGAGGCCAACCGTTCGTGCTCTACTCCCTGGGATGCTGGGCAGCCGAGCACGGGTGCCAAAGAGGTTCCATTGTAATGGACTTTGAGTTGGGAAATCGGGGAGCGACAGCAATGTGGATGGCACCGTTGCAAAGCTGACTTTCTGCAGAAGAGGCACAGCTCCAGTTTTTTGCCGTGGCTGTTTCGCTGTGGGAGCAGAGGCCAACCGTTCGTGCTCTACTCCCTGGGATACTGGGCAGCACAGCACGGGTGCCAAAGACGTTTCATTGAAATGGACTTTCATTTGGGAGATCGAGGAACAACAGCAATGTGGATGGCACCGTTGCAAAGCTGACTTTCTGCAGAAGAGGCACAGCTCAAGTTTTTTGCCCTGGCTCTTCGGCTGTGGGAGCAAAAGCCAAACGTTCGTTCTCTACTGCCTGGGATGCTGGGCAGCCCAGCACGGGTGCCAAAGAGGTTCCATTATAATGGACATTGAGTTGGGAAATGGAGGAGCGACAGCAATGTGGATGGCACCGTTGCAAAGCTGACTTTCTGCAGAAGAGGTACAGCTCCAGTTTTTTGCCCTGGCTCTTCGGCTGTGGGAGCAGAGGCCAACCGTTCGTGCTCTACTCCCTGGGATGCTGGGCTGCCGAGCACGGGTGCCAAAGAGGTTCCATTGTAATGGACTTTGAGTTGGGAAATCGAGGAGCAACAGCAATGCGGATGGCACCGTTGCAAAGCTGACTTTCTGCAGAAGAGGCACAGCTCCAGTTTTTTGCCCTGGCTGTTCGGCTGTGGGAGCAGAGGCCAAGCGTTCGTGCTCTACTCCCTGTGATGCTGGGCAGCCTAACACGGTTGTCAAATATGTTCCATTGTAATGGAGTTTGCTTGTGAAATCTAGGAGCGACAGCAATGCGGATGGCACCGTTGCAAAGCTGACTTTCTGCAGAAGAGGCACAGCTCCAGTTTTTTGCCCTGGCTCTTCGGCTGTGGGAGCAGAGGCCAACCTTTCGTGCTCTACTCCCTGGGATGCTGAGCAGCCGAGCACGGGTGCCAAAGAGGTTCCATTGTAATGGACTTTGAGTTGGGAAATGGAGGAGCGACAGCAATGCGGATGGCACCGTTGCAAAGCTGACTTTCTGCAGAAGAGGCACAGCTCCAGTTTTTTGCCCTGGCTCTTTGGCTGTGGGAGTAGAGGCCAACCGTTCGTGCTCTACTCCCTGGGATGCTGGGCAGCCCAGCACGGGTGCCAAAGAGGTTCCATTGTAATGGACTTTGAGTTGGGAAATGGAGGAGCAACAGCAATGCGGATGGCACCGTTGCAAAGCTGACTTTCTGCAGAAGAGGCACAGCTCCAGTTTTTTGCCCTGGCTCTTTGGCTGTGGGAGTAGAGGCCAACCGTTCGTGCTCTACTCCCTGGGATGCTGGGCAGCCCAGCACGGGTGCCAAAGAGGTTCCATTGTAATGGACTTTGAGTTGGGAAATGGAGGAGCAACAGCAATGCGGATGGCACCGTTGCAAAGCTGATTTTCTGCAGAAGAGGCACAGCTCAAGTTTTTTGCCCTGGCTCTTCGGCTGCGGGAGCAGAGGCCAACCGTTCGTGCTCTACTGCCTGGGATGCTGGGTAGCCGAGCACGGGTGCCAAAGAGGTTCCATTGTAATGGATTTTGAATTGGGAAATGGAGGAGCGACAGCAATGCGGATGGCACCGTTGCAAAGCTGACTTTCTGCAGAAGAGGCACAGCTCAAGCTTTTTGCCCTGGCTGTTTCGCTGTGGGAGCAGAGGCCAACCGTTCGTGCTCTACTCCCTGTGATGCTGGGCAGCACAGCACGGGTGCCAAAGACGTTTCATTGAAATGGACTTTCATTTGGGAGATCGAGGAACAACAGCAATGTGGATGGCACCGTTGCAAAGCTGACTTTCTGCAGAAGAGGCACAGCTCAAGGTTTTTGCCCTGGCTCTCCGGCTGTGGGAGCAAAAGCCAAACGTTCGTTCTCTACTGCCTGGGATGCTGGGCAGCCTAGCAGGGGTGCCAAAGAGGTTCCATTGTAATGGACTTCGAGTTGGGAAATCGAGGAGCGACAGCAATGCGGATGGCACCGTTGCAAAGCTGACTTTCTGCAGAAGAGGCACAGCTCCAGTTTTTTGCCCTGGCTCTTCGGCTGTGGCAGCAGAGGCCAACCGTTCGTGTTCTACTCCCTGGGATGCTGCGCAGCCCAGCACGCGTGCCAAAGAGGTTCCATTGCAATGGACTTTGAGTTGGGAAATCGAGGAGCGACAGCAATGCGGATGGCACCGTTGCAAAGCTGATTTTCTGCAGAAGAGGCAGAGCTCAAGTTTTTTGCCCTGGCTCTTCGGCTGTGGGAGCAGAGGCCAACCGTTCGTGCTCTACTGCCTGGGATCCTGGGCAGGCCAGCACGGGTGCCAAAGAGGTTCCATTGTAATGGATTTGAGTTGGGAAATGGAGGAGCGACAGCAATGCGGATGGCACCGTTGCAAAGCTGACTTTCTGCAGAAGAGGCACAGCTCCAGTTTTTTGCCCTGGCTCTTCGGCTGTGGCAGCAGAGTTCAACCGTTCGTGCTCTACTGCCTGGGATGCTGGGTAGCCGAGCACGGGTGCCAAAGAGGTTCCATTGTAATGGATTTTGAGTTGGGAAATCGAGGAGCGACAGCAATGCGGATGGCACCGTTGCAAAGCTGACTTTCTGCAGAAGAGGCACAGCTCAAGCTTTTTGTCCTGGCTGTTTCGCTGTGGGAGCAGAGGCCAACCGTTCGTGCTCTACTCCCTGGGATGCTGGGCAGCACAGCACGGGTGCCAAAGACGTTTCATTGAAATGGACTTTCATTTGGGAGATCGAGGAACAACAGCAATGCGGATGGCACCGTTGCAAAGCTGACTTTCTGCAGAAGAGGCACAGCTCCAGTTTTTTGCCCTGGCTCTTCGGCTGTGGGAGTAGAGGCCAACCGTTCGTGTTCTACTCCCTGGGATGCTGCGCAGCCCAGCACGCGTGCCAAAGAGGTTCCATTGTAATGGACTTTGAGTTGGGAAATCGAGGAGCGATAGCAATGCGGATGGCACCGTTGCAAAGCTGACTTTCTGCAGAAGAGGCACAGCTCAAGCTTTTTGCCCTTTCTCTTCGGCTGTGGGAGCAGAGGCCAACCGTTCGTGCTCTACTCCCTGAAAGGCTGGGCAGCCGAGCACGGGTGCCAAAGAGGTTCCATTGTAATGGACTTTGAGTTGGGAAATCGAGGAGCGACAGCAATGCGGATGGCACCATTGCAAAGCTGACTTTCTGCAGAAGAGGCACAGCTCCAGTTTTTTGCCCTGGCTGTTTCGCTGTGGGAACAGAGGCCAAGCGTTCGTGCTCTACTCCCTGGGATGCTGGGCAGCACAGCACGGGTGCCAAAGAGGTTCCATTGTAATGGACTTTGAGTTGGGAAATGGAGGAGCAACAGCAATGCGGATGGCAGCGTTGCAAAGCTGATTTTCTGCAGAAGAGGCACAGCTCCAGTTTTTTGCCCTGGCTGTTTCGCTGTGGGAACAGAGGCCAACCGTTCGTTCTCTACTGCCTGGGATGCTGGGCAGCACAGCACGGGTGCCAAGGAGGTTCCATTGCAATGGACTTTGAGTTGGGAAATGGAGGAGCGACAGCAATGCGGATGGCACCGTTGCAAAGCTGACTTTCTGCAGAAGAGGCACAGCTGAAGCTTTTTTGCCCTGGCTCTTCGGCTGTGGGAGCAGAGGCCAACCGTTCGTGCTCTACTGCCTGGGATGCTGGGCAGCCCAGCACGGGTGCCAAAGAGGTTCCATTGTAATGGATTTTGAATTGGGAAATGGAGGAGCGACAGCAATGCGGATGGCACCATTGCAAAGCTGACTTTCTGCAGAAGAGGCACAGCTCCAGTTTTTTGGCCTGGCTCTTCGGCTGTGGCAGCAGAGGCCAACCGTTCGTGCTCTACTCCCTGGGATGCTGGGCAGCCGAGCACGGGTGCCAAAGAGGTTCCATTGTAATGGACTTTGAGTTGGGAAATCGGGGAGCGACAGCAATGTGGATGGCACCGTTGCAAAGCTGACTTTCTGCAGAAGAGGCACAGCTCCAGTTTTTTGCCGTGGCTGTTTCGCTGTGGGAGCAGAGGCCAACCGTTCGTGCTCTACTCCCTGGGATACTGGGCAGCACAGCACGGGTGCCAAAGACGTTTCATTGAAATGGACTTTCATTTGGGAGATCGAGGAACAACAGCAATGTGGATGGCACCGTTGCAAAGCTGACTTTCTGCAGAAGAGGCACAGCTCAAGTTTTTTGCCCTGGCTCTTCGGCTGTGGGAGCAAAAGCCAAACGTTCGTTCTCTACTGCCTGGGATGCTGGGCAGCCCAGCACGGGTGCCAAAGAGGTTCCATTATAATGGACATTGAGTTGGGAAATGGAGGAGCGACAGCAATGTGGATGGCACCGTTGCAAAGCTGACTTTCTGCAGAAGAGGTACAGCTCCAGTTTTTTGCCCTGGCTCTTCGGCTGTGGGAGCAGAGGCCAACCGTTCGTGCTCTACTCCCTGGGATGCTGGGCTGCCGAGCACGGGTGCCAAAGAGGTTCCATTGTAATGGACTTTGAGTTGGGAAATCGAGGAGCAACAGCAATGCGGATGGCACCGTTGCAAAGCTGACTTTCTGCAGAAGAGGCACAGCTCCAGTTTTTTGCCCTGGCTGTTCGGCTGTGGGAGCAGAGGCCAAGCGTTCGTGCTCTACTCCCTGTGATGCTGGGCAGCCTAACACGGTTGTCAAATATGTTCCATTGTAATGGAGTTTGCTTGTGAAATCTAGGAGCGACAGCAATGCGGATGGCACCGTTGCAAAGCTGACTTTCTGCAGAAGAGGCACAGCTCCAGTTTTTTGCCCTGGCTCTTCGGCTGTGGGAGCAGAGGCCAACCTTTCGTGCTCTACTCCCTGGGATGCTGAGCAGCCGAGCACGGGTGCCAAAGAGGTTCCATTGTAATGGACTTTGAGTTGGGAAATGGAGGAGCGACAGCAATGCGGATGGCACCGTTGCAAAGCTGACTTTCTGCAGAAGAGGCACAGCTCCAGTTTTTTGCCCTGGCTCTTTGGCTGTGGGTGTAGAGGCCAACCGTTCGTGCTCTACTCCCTGGGATGCTGGGCAGCCCAGCACGGGTGCCAAAGAGGTTCCATTGTAATGGACTTTGAGTTGGGAAATGGAGGAGCAACAGCAATGCGGATGGCACCGTTGCAAAGCTGATTTTCTGCAGAAGAGGCACAGCTCCAGTTTTTTGCCCTGGCTCTTCGGCTGTGGGAGCAGAGTTCAACCGTTCGTGCTCTACTGCCTGGGATGCTGGGCAGCCCAGCTCGGGTGCCAAAGAGGTTCCATTGCAATGGACTTTGAGTTGGGAAATGGAGGAGCGACAGCAATGCGGATGGCACCGTTGCAAAGCTGACTTTCTGCAGAAGAGGCACAGCTCCAGTTTTTTGCCCTGGCTCTTCGGCTGTGGGAGCAGAGGCCAACCGTTCGTGCTCTACTCCCTGAAAGGCTGGGCAGCCGAGCACGGGTGCCAAAGACGTTCCATTGTAATGGACTTTGAGTTGGGAAATGGAGGAGCAACAGCAATGCGGATGGCACCGTTGCAAAGCTGACTTTCTGCAGAAGAGGCACAGCTCCAGTTTTTTGCCCTGGCTGTTTCGCTGTGGGAACAGAGGCCAAGCGTTCGTGCTCTACTCCCTGGGATGCTGGGCAGCACAGCACGGGTGCCAAAGAGGTTCCATTGTAATGGACTTTGAGTTGGGAAATGGAGGAGCAACAGCAATGCGGATGGCAGCGTTGCAAAGCTGATTTTCTGCAGAAGAGGCACAGCTCCAGTTTTTTGCCCTGGCTGTTTCGCTGTGGGAACAGAGGCCAACCGTTCGTGCTCTACTGCCTGGGATGCTGGGCAGCACAGCACGGGTGCCAAAGAGGTTCCATTGTAATGGACTTTGAGTTGGGAAATGGAGGAGCAACAGCAATGCGGATGGCACCGTTGCAAAGCTGATTTTCTGCAGAAGAGGCACAGCTCCAGTTTTTTGCCCTGGCTCTTCGGCTGTGGGAGCAGAGGCCAACCGTTCGTGCTCTACTGCCTGGGATGCTGGGCAGCCCAGCACGGGTGCCAAGGAGGTTCCATTGCAATGGACTTTGAGTTGGGAAATGGAGGAGCGACAGCAATGCGGATGGCACCGTTGCAAAGCTGACTTTCTGCAGAAGAGGCACAGCTGAAGCTTTTTTGCCCTGGCTCTTCGGCTGTGGGAGCAGAGGCCAACCGTTCGTGCTCTACTGCCTGGGATGCTGGGCAGCCCAGCACGGGTGCCAAAGAGGTTCCATTGTAATGGATTTTGAATTGGGAAATGGAGGAGCGACAGCAATGCGGATGGCACCATTGCAAAGCTGACTTTCTGCAGAAGAGGCACAGCTCCAGTTTTTTGGCCTGGCTCTTCGGCTGTGGCAGCAGAGGCCAACCGTTCGTGCTCTACTCCCTGGGATGCTGGGCAGCCGAGCACGGGTGCCAAAGAGGTTCCATTGTAATGGACTTTGAGTTGGGAAATCGGGGAGCGACAGCAATGTGGATGGCACCGTTGCAAAGCTGACTTTCTGCAGAAGAGGCACAGCTCCAGTTTTTTGCCGTGGCTGTTTCGCTGTGGGAGCAGAGGCCAACCGTTCGTGCTCTACTCCCTGGGATACTGGGCAGCACAGCACGGGTGCCAAAGACGTTTCATTGAAATGGACTTTCATTTGGGAGATCGAGGAACAACAGCAATGTGGATGGCACCGTTGCAAAGCTGACTTTCTGCAGAAGAGGCACAGCTCAAGTTTTTTGCCCTGGCTCTTCGGCTGTGGGAGCAAAAGCCAAACGTTCGTTCTCTACTGCCTGGGATGCTGGGCAGCCCAGCACGGGTGCCAAAGAGGTTCCATTATAATGGACATTGAGTTGGGAAATGGAGGAGCGACAGCAATGTGGATGGCACCGTTGCAAAGCTGACTTTCTGCAGAAGAGGTACAGCTCCAGTTTTTTGCCCTGGCTCTTCGGCTGTGGGAGCAGAGGCCAACCGTTCGTGCTCTACTCCCTGGGATGCTGGGCTGCCGAGCACGGGTGCCAAAGAGGTTCCATTGTAATGGACTTTGAGTTGGGAAATCGAGGAGCAACAGCAATGCGGATGGCACCGTTGCAAAGCTGACTTTCTGCAGAAGAGGCACAGCTCCAGTTTTTTGCCCTGGCTGTTCGGCTGTGGGAGCAGAGGCCAAGCGTTCGTGCTCTACTCCCTGTGATGCTGGGCAGCCTAACACGGTTGTCAAATATGTTCCATTGTAATGGAGTTTGCTTGTGAAATCTAGGAGCGACAGCAATGCGGATGGCACCGTTGCAAAGCTGACTTTCTGCAGAAGAGGCACAGCTCCAGTTTTTTGCCCTGGCTCTTCGGCTGTGGGAGCAGAGGCCAACCTTTCGTGCTCTACTCCCTGGGATGCTGAGCAGCCGAGCACGGGTGCCAAAGAGGTTCCATTGTAATGGACTTTGAGTTGGGAAATGGAGGAGCGACAACAATGCGGATGGCACCGTTGCAAAGCTGACTTTCTGCAGAAGAGGCACAGCTCCAGTTTTTTGCCCTGGCTCTTTGGCTGTGGGTGTAGAGGCCAACCGTTCGTGCTCTACTCCCTGGGATGCTGGGCAGCCCAGCACGGGTGCCAAAGAGGTTCCATTGTAATGGACTTTGAGTTGGGAAATGGAGGAGCAACAGCAATGCGGATGGCACCGTTGCAAAGCTGATTTTCTGCAGAAGAGGCACAGCTCCAGTTTTTTGCCCTGGCTCTTCGGCTGTGGGAGCAGAGTTCAACCGTTCGTGCTCTACTGCCTGGGATGCTGGGCAGCCCAGCTCGGGTGCCAAAGAGGTTCCATTGCAATGGACTTTGAGTTGGGAAATGGAGGAGCGACAGCAATGCGGATGGCACCGTTGCAAAGCTGACTTTCTGCAGAAGAGGCACAGCTCCAGTTTTTTGCCCTGGCTCTTCGGCTGTGGGAGCAGAGGCCAACCGTTCGTGCTCTACTCCCTGAAAGGCTGGGCAGCCGAGCACGGGTGCCAAAGACGTTCCATTGTAATGGACTTTGAGTTGGGAAATGGAGGAGCAACAGCAATGCGGATGGCACCGTTGCAAAGCTGACTTTCTGCAGAAGAGGCACAGCTCCAGTTTTTTGCCCTGGCTGTTTCGCTGTGGGAACAGAGGCCAAGCGTTCGTGCTCTACTCCCTGGGATGCTGGGCAGCACAGCACGGGTGCCAAAGAGGTTCCATTGTAATGGACTTTGAGTTGGGAAATGGAGGAGCAACAGCAATGCGGATGGCAGCGTTGCAAAGCTGATTTTCTGCAGAAGAGGCACAGCTCCAGTTTTTTGCCCTGGCTGTTTCGCTGTGGGAACAGAGGCCAACCGTTCGTGCTCTACTGCCTGGGATGCTGGGCAGCACAGCACGGGTGCCAAAGAGGTTCCATTGTAATGGACTTTGAGTTGGGAAATGGAGGAGCAACAGCAATGCGGATGGCACCGTTGCAAAGCTGATTTTCTGCAGAAGAGGCACAGCTCCAGTTTTTTGCCCTGGCTCTTCGGCTGTGGGAGCAGAGGCCAACCGTTCGTGCTCTACTGCCTGGGATGCTGGGCAGCCCAGCACGGGTGCCAAGGAGGTTCCATTGCAATGGACTTTGAGTTGGGAAATGGAGGAGCGACAGCAATGCGGATGGCACCGTTGCAAAGCTGACTTTCTGCAGAAGAGGCACAGCTGAAGCTTTTTTGCCCTGGCTCTTCGGCTGTGGGAGCAGAGGCCAACCGTTCGTGCTCTACTGCCTGGGATGCTGGGCAGCCCAGCACGGGTGCCAAAGAGGTTCCATTGTAATGGATTTTGAATTGGGAAATGGAGGAGCGACAGCAATGCGGATGGCACCATTGCAAAGCTGACTTTCTGCAGAAGAGGCACAGCTCCAGTTTTTTGCCCTGGCTCTTCGGCTGTGGCAGCAGAGGCCAACCGTTCGTGCTCTACTCCCTGGGATGCTGGGCAGCCGAGCACGGGTGCCAAAGAGGTTCCATTGTAATGGACTTTGAGTTGGGAAATCGGGGAGCGACAGCAATGTGGATGGCACCGTTGCAAAGCTGACTTTCTGCAGAAGAGGCACAGCTCCAGTTTTTTGCCGTGGCTGTTTCGCTGTGGGAGCAGAGGCCAACCGTTCGTGCTCTACTCCCTGGGATACTGGGCAGCACAGCACGGGTGCCAAAGACGTTTCATTGAAATGGACTTTCATTTGGGAGATCGAGGAACAACAGCAATGTGGATGGCACCGTTGCAAAGCTGACTTTCTGCAGAAGAGGCACAGCTCAAGTTTTTTGCCCTGGCTCTTCGGCTGTGGGAGCAAAAGCCAAACGTTCGTTCTCTACTGCCTGGGATGCTGGGCAGCCCAGCACGGGTGCCAAAGAGGTTCCATTATAATGGACATTGAGTTGGGAAATGGAGGAGCGACAGCAATGTGGATGGCACCGTTGCAAAGCTGACTTTCTGCAGAAGAGGTACAGCTCCAGTTTTTTGCCCTGGCTCTTCGGCTGTGGGAGCAGAGGCCAACCGTTCGTGCTCTACTCCCTGGGATGCTGGGCTGCCGAGCACGGGTGCCAAAGAGGTTCCATTGTAATGGACTTTGAGTTGGGAAATCGAGGAGCAACAGCAATGCGGATGGCACCGTTGCAAAGCTGACTTTCTGCAGAAGAGGCACAGCTCCAGTTTTTTGCCCTGGCTGTTCGGCTGTGGGAGCAGAGGCCAAGCGTTCGTGCTCTACTCCCTGTGATGCTGGGCAGCCTAACACGGTTGTCAAATATGTTCCATTGTAATGGAGTTTGCTTGTGAAATCTAGGAGCGACAGCAATGCGGATGGCACCGTTGCAAAGCTGACTTTCTGCAGAAGAGGCACAGCTCCAGTTTTTTGCCCTGGCTCTTCGGCTGTGGGAGCAGAGGCCAACCTTTCGTGCTCTACTCCCTGGGATGCTGAGCAGCCGAGCACGGGTGCCAAAGAGGTTCCATTGTAATGGACTTTGAGTTGGGAAATGGAGGAGCGACAGCAATGCGGATGGCACCGTTGCAAAGCTGACTTTCTGCAGAAGAGGCACAGCTCCAGTTTTTTGCCCTGGCTCTTTGGCTGTGGGAGTAGAGGCCAACCGTTCGTGCTCTACTCCCTGGGATGCTGGGCAGCCCAGCACGGGTGCCAAAGAGGTTCCATTGTAATGGACTTTGAGTTGGGAAATGGAGGAGCAACAGCAATGCGGATGGCACCGTTGCAAAGCTGATTTTCTGCAGAAGAGGCACAGCTCCAGTTTTTTGCCCTGGCTCTTCGGCTGTGGGAGCAGAGTTCAACCGTTCGTGCTCTACTCCCTGGGATGCTGGGCAGCCCAGCTCGGGTGCCAAAGAGGTTCCATTGCAATGGACTTTGAGTTGGGAAATGGAGGAGCGACAGCAATGCGGATGGCACCGTTGCAAAGCTGACTTTCTGCAGAAGAGGCACAGCTCCAGTTTTTTGCCCTGGCTCTTCGGCTGTGGGAGCAGAGGCCAACCGTTCGTGCTCTACTCCCTGGGATGCTGGGCAGGCCAGCACGGGTGCCAAAGAGGTTCCATTGTAATGGACTTTGAGTTGGGAAATGGAGGAGCGACAGCAATGCTGTTGGCACCGTTGCAAAGCTGACTTTCTGCAGAAGAGGCACAGCTCCAGTTTTTTGGCCTGGCTCTTCGGCTGTGGGAGCAGAGGCCAACCGTTCGTGCTCTACTGCCTGGGATCCTGGGCAGCCGAGCACGTGTGCCAAAGAGGTTCCATTGTAATGGATTTTGAATTGGGAAATCGAGGAGCGACAGCAATGCGGATGGCACCGTTGCAAAGCTGACTTTCTGCAGAAGAGGCACAGCTCCAGTTTTTTGCCCTGGCTCTTCGGCTGTGGCAGCAGAGGCCAACCGTTCGTGCTCTACTCCCTGGGATGCTGGGCAGCCGAGCACGGGTGCCAAAGAGGTTCCATTGTAATGGACTTTGAGTTGGGAAATCGAGGAGCAACAGCAATGCGGATGGCACCGTTGCAAAGCTGACTTTCTGCAGAAGAGGCACAGCTCCAGTTTTTTGCCCTGGCTGTTTCGCTGTGGGAGCAGAGGCCAACCGTTCGTGCTCTACTCCCTGGGATGCTGGGCAGCACAGCACGGGTGCCAAAGACGTTTCATTGAAATGGACTTTCATTTGGGAGATCGAGGAACAACAGCAATGTGGATGGCACCGTTGCAAAGCTGACTTTCTGCAGAAGAGGCACAGCTCAAGTTTTTTGACCTGGCTCTTTGGCTGTGGGAGCAAAAGCCAAACGTTCGTTCTCTACTGCCTGGGATGCTGGGCAGCCGAGCACGGGTGCCAAAGAGGTTCCATTGTAATGGATTTTCAGTTGGGAAATGGAGGAGCGACAGCAATGCGGATGGCAGCGTTGCAAAGCTGACTTTCTGCAGAAGAGGCACAGCTCCAGTTTTTTGCCCTGGCTCTTCGGCTGTGGGAGCAGAGGCCAACCGTTCGTGCTCTACTGCCTGGGATGCTGGGCAGCCGAGCACGGGTGCCAAAGAGGTTCCATTGTAATGGACTTTGAGTTGGGAAATGGAGGAGCGACAGCAATGCGGTTGGCACCGTTGCAAAGCTGACTTTCTGCAGAAGAGGCACAGCTCCAGTTTTTTGGCCTGGCTCTTCGGCTGTGGGAGCAGAGGCCAACCGTTCGTGCTCTACTGCCTGGGATGCTGGGCAGCCGAGCACGGGTGCCAAAGAGGTTCCATTGTAATGGACTTTGAGTTGGGAAATGGAGGAGCGACAGCAATGCGGTTGGTACCGTTGCAAAGCTGACTTTCTGCAGAAGAGGCACAGCTCAAGTTTTTTGCCCTGGCTCTTTGGCTGTGGGAGCAAAAGCCAAACGTTCGTTCTCTACTGCCTGGGATGGTGGGCAGCCGAGCACGGGTGCCAAAGAGGTTCCATTGTAATGGACTTTGAGTTGGGAAATCGAGGAGCGACAGCAATGCGGATGGCACCGTTGCAAAGCTGACTTTCTGCAGAAGAGGCACAGCTCCAGTTTTTTGCCCTGGCTCTTTGGCTGTGGGAGTAGAGGCCAACCGTTCGTGCTCTACTCCCTGGGATGCTGGGCAGCCGAGCACGGGTGCCAAAGAGGTTCCATTGTAATGGACTTTGAGTTGGGAAATGGAGGAGCAACAGCAATGCGGATGGCACCGTTGCAAAGCTGATTTTCTGCAGAAGAGGCACAGCTCCAGTTTTTTGCCCTGGCTCTTTGGCTGTGGGAGCAGAGTTCAACCGTTCGTGCTCTACTGCCTGGGATGCTGGGCAGCCCAGCTCGGGTGCCAAAGAGGTTCCATTGCAATGGATTTTGAGTTGGGAAATCGAGGAGCGACAGCAAAGCGGATGGCACCGTTGCAAAGCTGACTTTCTGCAGAAGAGGCACAGCTCCAGTTTTTTGACCTGGCTCTTCGGCTGCGGGAGCAGAGGCCAACCGTTCGTGCTCTACTGCCTGGGATCCTGGGCAGCCGAGCACGTGTGCCAAAGAGGTTCCATTGTAATGGATTTTGAATTGGGAAATCGAGGAGCGACAGCAATGCGGATGGCACCGTTGCAAAGCTGACTTCCTGCAGAAGAGGCACAGCTCCAGTTTTTTGGCCTGGCTCTTCGGCTGTGGGAGCAGAGGCCAACCGTTCGTGCTCTACTCCCTGGGATGCTGGGCAGCCGAGCACGGGTGCCAAAGAGGTTCCATTGTAATGGACTTTGAGTTGGGAAATCGAGGAGCGAGAGCAATGCGGATGGCACCTTTGCAAAGCTGACTTTCTGCAGAAGAGGCACAGCTCCAGTTTTTTGACCTGGCTCTTCGGCTGTGGGAGCAGAGGCCAACCGTTCGTGCTCTACTCCCTGGTATGCTTTGCAGCACAGCACCGGTGCCAAAGACGTTTCATTGAAATGGACTTTCATTTGGGAGATCGAGGAACAACAGCAATGTGGATGGCACCGTTGCAAAGCTGACTTTCTGCAGAAGAGGCACAGCTCAAGTTTTTTGCCCTGGCTCTTTGGCTGTGGGAGCAAAAGCCAAACGTTCGTTCTCTACTGCCTGGGATGCTGGGCAGCCTAGCACGGGTGCCAAAGAGGTTCCATTGTAATGGATTTTGAGTTGGGAAATGGAAGAGCGACAGCAATGCGATTGGCACCGTTGCAAAGGTGACTTTCTGCAGAAGAGGCACAGCTCAAGTTTTTTGCCTTGACTCTTCGGCTGTGGGAGCAGAGGCCAACCGTTCGTGCTCTACTCCCTGAAAGGCTGGGCTGCCCAGCACGGGTGCCAAAGAGGTTCCATTGTAATGGACTTTGAGTTGGGAAATGGAAGAGCGACAGCAATGCGATTGGCACCGTTGCAAAGGTGACTTTCCGCAGAAGAGGCACAGCTCAAGTTTTTTGCCTTGACTCTTCGGCTGTGGGAGCAGAGGCCAAGCGTTCGTGCTCTACTCCCTGGGATGCTGGGCAGCCCAGCACGGGTGCCAAAGAGGTTCCATTGTAATGGACTTTGAGTTGGGAAATCGAGGAGCGACAGCAAAGCGGATGGCACCGTTGCAAAGCTGACTTTCTGCAGAAGAGGCACAGCTCAAGTATTTTGACCTGGCTCTTCGGCTGTGGGCGCAGAGGCCAACCGTTCGTGCTCTACTCCCTGGGATGCTGGGCAGCCGAGCACGGGTGCCAAAGAGGTTCCATTGTAATGGACTTTTAATTGGGAAATGGAGGAGCGACAGCAATGCGGATGGCACCGTTGCAAAGCTGACTTTCTGCAGAAGAGGCACAGCTCCAGTTTTTTGCCCTGGCTCTTCGTCTGTGGGAGCAGAGGCCAACCGTTCTTGCTCTACTACCTGGGATGCTGGGCAGCCGAGCACGGGTGCCACAGAGCTTCCATTATAATGGACTTTGAGTTGGGAAATTGAGGAGCGACCGCAAAGCGGATGGCACCGTTGCAAAGGTAACTTTCTGCAGAAGAGAAACAGCTCCAGTTTTTTGCCGTGGCTCTTCGTCTGTGGGAGCAGAGGCCAACCGTTCGTGCTCTACTCCCTGGGTTGCTGGGCAGCCCAGCACGGGTGCCAAAGAGAGATTCCATTGTAAGAGAGTTTGAGCTGGGAAATGGAGGAGCGACAGCAATGCGGATGGCACCGTTGCAAAGGTGACTTTCTGCAGAAGAGGCACAGCTCAAGTTTTTTGCCTTGACTCTTCGGCTGTGGGAGCAGAGGCCAACCGTTCGTGCTCTTCTGCCTGGGATGCTGGGCAGCCCAGCACGGGTGCCAAAGAGGTTCCATTGTAATGGACTTTGAGTTGGGAAATGGAGGAGCGACAGCAATGCGGATGGCACCGTTGCAAAGCTGACTTTCTGCAGAAGAGGCACAGCTCAAGTATTTTGCCCTGGCTCTTCGGCTGTGGGAGCAGAGTCCAACCGTTCGTGCTCTACTCCCTGGGATGCTGGGCAGCCCTGCACGGGTGCCAGTGAGGTTCCATTGTAATGGACTTTGAGTTGTGAAATCGAGGAACCTCAGCAATGCGGATGGCACCGTTGCAAAGCTGACTTTCTGCAGAAGAGGCACAGCTCAAGTATTTTGCCCTGGCTCTTTGGCTGTGGGAGCAGAGGCCAACCGTTCGTGCTCTACTGCCTGGGATGCTGGGCAGCCCAGCACGGGTGCCAGAGAGGTTCCATTGTAATGGACTTTGAGTTGGGAAATGGAGGAGCGACAGCAATGCGGATGGCACCGTTGCAAAGGTGACTTTCTGCAGAAGAGGCAGAGCTCAAGTTTTTTGCCTTGACTCTTCGGCTGTGGGAGCAGAGGCCAACCGTTCATGCTCTACTCCCTGGGATGCTGGGCAGGCCAGCACGGGTGCCAAAGAGGTTCCATTGTAATGGACTTTGAGTTGGGAAATCGAGGAGCGACAGCAATGCGGATGGCACCGTTGCAAAGCTGACTTTCTGCAGAAGAGGCACAGCTCAAGTTTTTTGGCCTGGCTCTTCGGCTGCGGAAGCAAAGGCCAACCGTTCGTGCTCTACTGCCTGGGATGCTGGGTAGCCGAGCACGGGTGCCAAAGAGGTTCCATTGTAATGGATTTTGAATTGGGAAATGGAGGAGCGACAGCAATGCGGATGGCACCGTTGCAAAGCTGACTTTCTGCAGAAGAGGCACAGCTCAAGCTTTTTGTCCTGGCTGTTTCGCTGTGGGAGCAGAGGCCAACCGTTCGTGCTCTACTCCCTGGGATGCTGGGCAGCCGAGCACGGGTGCCAAAGACGTTTCATTGAAATGGACTTTCATTTGGGAGATCGAGGAACAACAGCAATGTGGATGGCACCGTTGCAAAGCTGACTTTCTGCAGAAGAGGCACAGCTCAAGTTTTTTGGCCTGGCTCTTCGGCTGTGGGAGCAGAGGCCAACCGTTCGTGCTCTTCTGCCTGGGATGCTGGGCAGCCCAGCACGGGTGCCAAAGAGGTTCCATTGTAATGGACTTTGAGTTGGGAAATGGAGGAGCGACAGCAATGCGGATGGCACCGTTGCAAAGCTGACTTTCTGCAGAAGAGGCACAGCTCAAGTATTTTGCCCTGGCTCTTCGGCTGTGGGAGCAGAGTCCAACCGTTCGTGCTCTACTCCCTGGGATGCTGGGCAGCCCTGCACGGGTGCCAGTGAGGTTCCATTGTAATGGACTTTGAGTTGTGAAATAGAGGAACCTCAGCAATGCGGATGGCACCGTTGCAAAGCTGACTTTCTGCAGAAGAGGCACAGCTCAAGTATTTTGCCCTGGCTCTTTGGCTGTGGGAGCAGAGGCCAACCGTTCGTGCTCTACTGCCTGGGATGCTGGGCAGCCCAGCACGGGTGCCAGAGAGGTTCCATTGTAATGGACTTTGAGTTGGGAAATGGAGGAGCGACAGCAATGCGGATGGCACCGTTGCAAAGGTGACTTTCTGCAGAAGAGGCAGAGCTCAAGTTTTTTGCCTTGACTCTTCGGCTGTGGGAGCAGAGGCCAACCGTTCATGCTCTACTCCCTGGGATGCTGAGCAGCCGAGCACGGGTGCCAAAGAGGTTCCATTGTAATGGACTTTGAGTTGGGAAATCGAGGAGCGACAGCAATGCGGATGGCACCGTTGCAAAGCTGACTTTCTGCAGAAGAGGCACAGCTCAAGTTTTTTGCCCTGGCTCTTCGGCTGCGGGAGCAGAGGCCAACCGTTCGTGCTCTACTGCCTGGGATGCTGGGTAGCCGAGCACGGGTGCCAAAGAGGTTCCATTGTAATGGATTTTGAATTGGGAAATGGAGGAGCGACAGCAATGCGGATGGCACCGTTGCAAAGCTGACTTTCTGCAGAAGAGGCACAGCTCAAGCTTTTTGTCCTGGCTGTTTCGCTGTGGGAGCAGAGGCCAACCGTTCGTGCTCTACTCCCTGGGATGCTGGGCAGCACAGCACGGGTGCCAAAGACGTTTCATTGAAATGGACTTTCATTTGGGAGATCGAGGAACAACAGCAATGTGGATGGCACCGTTGCAAAGCTGACTTTCTGCAGAAGAGGCACAGCTCAAGGTTTTTGCCCTGGCTCTTCGGCTGTGGGAGCAAAAGCCAAACGTTCGTTCTCTACTGCCTGGGATGCTGGGCAGCCTAGCACGGGTGCCAAAGAGGTTCCATTGTAATGGACTTCGAGTTGGGAAATCGAGGAGCGACAGCAATGCGGATGGCACCGTTGCAAAGCTGACTTTCTGCAGAAGAGGCACAGCTCCAGTTTTTTGCCCTGGCTCTTCGGCTGTGGGAGCAGAGGCCAACCGTTCGTGTTCTACTGCCTGGGATGCTGCGCAGCCCAGCACGCGTGCCAAAGAGGTTCCATTGTAATGGACTTTGAGTTGGGAAATCGAGGAGCGATAGCAATGCAGATGGCACCGTTGCAAAGCTGACTTTCTGCAGAAGAGGCACAGCTCAAGCTTTTTGCCCTTTCTCTTCGGCTGTGGGAGCAGAGGCCAACCGTTCGTGCTCTACTCCCTGAAAGGCTGGGCAGCCGAGCACGGGTGCCAAAGAGGTTCCATTGTAATGGACTTTGAGTTGGGAAATCGAGGAGCGACAGCAATGCGGATGGCACCGTTGCAAAGCTGACTTTCTGCAGAAGAGGCACAGCTCCAGTTTTTTGCCCTGGCTGTTTCGCTGTGGGAACAGAGGCCAAGCGTTCGTGCTCTACTGCCTGGGATGCTGGGCAGCACAGCACGGGTGCCAAAGAGGTTCCATTGTAATGGACTTTGAGTTGGGAAATGGAGGAGCAACAGCAATGCGGATGGCAGCGTTGCAAAGCTGATTTTCTGCAGAAGAGGCACAGCTCCAGTTTTTTGCCCTGGCTGTTTCGCTGTGGGAACAGAGGCCAACCGTTCGTGCTCTACTGCCTGGGATGCTGGGCAGCACAGCACGGGTGCCAAAGAGGTTCCATTGTAATGGACTTTGAGTTGGGAAATGGAGGAGCAACAGCAATGCGGATGGCACCGTTGCAAAGCTGATTTTCTGCAGAAGAGGCACAGCTGAAGCTTTTTTGCCCTGGCTCTTCGGCTGTGGGAGCAGAGGCCAACCGTTCGTGCTCTACTGCCTGGGATGCTGGGCAGCCCAGCACGGGTGCCAAAGAGGTTCCATTGTAATGGATTTTGAATTGGGAAATGGAGGAGCGACAGCAATGCGGATGGCACCATTGCAAAGCTGACTTTCTGCAGAAGAGGCACAGCTCCAGTTTTTTGCCCTGGCTCTTCGGCTGTGGCAGCAGAGGCCAACCGTTCGTGCTCTACTCCCTGGGATGCTGGGCAGCCGAGCACGGGTGCCAAAGAGGTTCCATTGTAATGGACTTTGAGTTGGGAAATCGGGGAGCGACAGCAATGTGGATGGCACCGTTGCAAAGCTGACTTTCTGCAGAAGAGGCACAGCTCCAGTTTTTTGACCTGGCTGTTTCGCTGTGGGAGCAGAGGCCAACCGTTCGTGCTCTACTCCCTGGGATGCTGGGCAGCACAGCACGGGTGCCAAAGACGTTTCATTGAAATGGACTTTCATTTGGGAGATCGAGGAACAACAGCAATGTGGATGGCACCGTTGCAAAGCTGACTTTCTGCAGAAGAGGCACAGCTCAAGTTTTTTGCCCTGGCTCTTTGGCTGTGGGAGCAAAAGCCAAACGTTCGTTCTCTACTGCCTGGGATGCTGGGCAGCCTAGCACGGGTGCCAAAGAGGTTCCATTGTAATGGATTTTGAGTTGGGAAATGGAGGAGCGACAGCAATGCGGATGGCAGCGTTGCAAAGGTGACTTTCTGCAGAAGAGGCACAGCTCCAGTTTTTTGGCCTGGCTCTTCGGCTGTGGGAGCAGAGGCCAACCGTTCGTGCTCTACTCCCTGGGATGCTGGGCAGCCGAGCACGGGTGCCAAAGAGGTTCCATTGTAATGGACTTTGAGTTGGGAAATGGAGGAGCGACAGCAATGCGGTTGGCACCGTTGCAAAGCTGACTTTCTGCAGAAGAGGCACAGCTCCAGTTTTTTGGCCTGGCTCTTCGGCTGTGGGAGCAGAGGCCAACCGTTCGTGCTCTACTGCCTGGGATGCTGGGCAGCCGAGCACGGGTGCCAAAGAGGTTCCATTGTAATGGACTTTGAGTTGGGAAATGGAGGAGCGACAGCAATGCGGTTGGTACCGTTGCAAAGCTGACTTTCTGCAGAAGAGGCACAGCTCAAGTTTTTTGCCCTGGCTCTTTGGCTGTGGGAGCAAAAGCCAAACGTTCGTTCTCTACTGCCTGGGATGCTGGGCAGCCGAGCACGGGTGCCAAAGAGGTTCCATTGTAATGGATTTTCAGTTGGGAAATGGAGGAGCGACAGCAATGCGGATGGCAGCGTTGCAAAGCTGACTTTCTGCAGAAGAGGCACAGCTCCAGTTTTTTGCCCTGGCTCTTCGGCTGTGGGAGCAGAGGCCAACCGTTCGTGCTCTACTGCCTGGGATGCTGGGCAGCCGAGCACGGGTGCCAAAGAGGTTCCATTGTAATGGACTTTGAGTTGGGAAATGGAGGAGCGACAGCAATGCGGTTGGCACCGTTGCAAAGCTGACTTTCTGCAGAAGAGGCACAGCTCCAGTTTTTTGGCCTGGCTCTTCGGCTGTGGGAGCAGAGGCCAACCGTTCGTGCTCTACTGCCTGGGATGCTGGGCAGCCGAGCACGGGTGCCAAAGAGGTTCCATTGTAATGGACTTTGAGTTGGGAAATGGAGGAGCGACAGCAATGCGGTTGGTACCGTTGCAAAGCTGACTTTCTGCAGAAGAGGCACAGCTCAAGTTTTTTGCCCTGGCTCTTTGGCTGTGGGAGCAAAAGCCAAACGTTCGTTCTCTACTGCCTGGGATGGTGGGCAGCCGAGCACGGGTGCCAAAGAGGTTCCATTGTAATGGACTTTGAGTTGGGAAATCGAGGAGCGACAGCAATGCGGATGGCACCGTTGCAAAGCTGACTTTCTGCAGAAGAGGCACAGCTCCAGTTTTTTGCCCTGGCTCTTTGGCTGTGGGAGTAGAGGCCAACCGTTCGTGCTCTACTCCCTGCGATGCTGGGCAGCCCAGCACGGGTGCCAAAGAGGTTCCATTGTAATGGACTTTGAGTTGGGAAATGGAGGAGCAACAGCAATGCGGATGGCACCGTTGCAAAGCTGATTTTCTGCAGAAGAGGCACAGCTCCAGTTTTTTGCCCTGGCTCTTTGGCTGTGGGAGCAGAGTTCAACCGTTCGTGCTCTACTGCCTGGGATGCTGGGCAGCCCAGCTCGGGTGCCAAAGAGGTTCCATTGCAATGGACTTTGAGTTGGGAAATCGAGGAGCGACAGCAAAGCGGATGGCACCGTTGCAAAGCTGACTTTCTGCAGAAGAGGCACAGCTCCAGTTTTTTGACCTGGCTCTTCGGCTGCGGGAGCAGAGGCCAACCGTTCGTGCTCTACTGCCTGGGATCCTGGGCAGCCGAGCACGTGTGCCAAAGAGGTTCCATTGTAATGGATTTTGAATTGGGAAATCGAGGAGCGACAGCAATGCGGATGGCACCGTTGCAAAGCTGACTTCCTGCAGAAGAGGCACAGCTCCAGTTTTTTGGCCTGGCTCTTCGGCTGTGGGAGCAGAGGCCAACCGTTCGTGCTCTACTCCCTGGGATGCTGGGCAGCCGAGCACGGGTGCCAAAGAGGTTCCATTGTAATGGACTTTGAGTTGGGAAATCGAGGAGCGAGAGCAATGCGGATGGCACCTTTGCAAAGCTGACTTTCTGCAGAAGAGGCACAGCTCCAGTTTTTTGACCTGGCTCTTCGGCTGTGGGAGCAGAGGCCAACCGTTCGTGCTCTACTCCCTGGTATGCTTTGCAGCACAGCACCGGTGCCAAAGACGTTTCATTGAAATGGACTTTCATTTGGGAGATCGAGGAACAACAGCAATGTGGATGGCACCGTTGCAAAGCTGACTTTCTGCAGAAGAGGCACAGCTCAAGTTTTTTGCCCTGGCTCTTTGGCTGTGGGAGCAAAAGCCAAACGTTCGTTCTCTACTGCCTGGGATGCTGGGCAGCCGAGCACGGGTGCCAAAGAGGTTCCATTGTAATGGATTTTGAGTTGGGAAATGGAAGAGCGACAGCAATGCGATTGGCACCGTTGCAAAGGTGACTTTCTGCAGAAGAGGCACAGCTCAAGTTTTTTGCCTTGACTCTTCGGCTGTGGGAGCAGAGGCCAACCGTTCGTGCTCTACTCCCTGAAAGGCTGGGCTGCCCAGCACGGGTGCCAAAGATGTTCCATTGTAATGGACTTTGAGTTGGGAAATGGAAGAGCGACAGCAATGCGATTGGCACCGTTGCAAAGGTGACTTTCCGCAGAAGAGGCACAGCTCAAGTTTTTTGCCTTGACTCTTCGGCTGTGGGAGCAGAGGCCAAGCGTTCGTGCTCTACTCCCTGGGATGCTGGGCAGCCCAGCACGGGTGCCAAAGAGGTTCCATTGTAATGGACTTTGAGTTGGGAAATCGAGGAGCGACAGCAAAGCGGATGGCACCGTTGCAAAGCTGACTTTCTGCAGAAGAGGCACAGCTCAAGTATTTTGACCTGGCTCTTCGGCTGTGGGCGCAGAGGCCAACCGTTCGTGCTCTACTGCCTGGGATGCTGGGCAGCCGAGCACGGGTGCCAAAGAGGTTCCATTGTAATGGACTTTTAATTGGGAAATGGAGGAGCGACAGCAATGCGGATGGCACCGTTGCAAAGCTGACTTTCTGCAGAAGAGGCACAGCTCCAGTTTTTTGCCCTGGCTCTTCGTCTGTGGGAGCAGAGGCCAACCGTTCGTGCTCTACTACCTGGGATGCTGGGCAGCCGAGCACGGGTGCCACAGAGCTTCCATTATAATGGACTTTGAGTTGGGAAATTGAGGAGCGACCGCAAAGCGGATGGCACCGTTGCAAAGGTAACTTTCTGCAGAAGAGAAACAGCTCCAGTTTTTTGCCGTGGCTCTTCGTCTGTGGGAGCAGAGGCCAACCGTTCGTGCTCTACTCCCTGGGTTGCTGGGCAGCCCAGCACGGGTGCCAAAGAGAGATTCCATTGTAAGAGAGTTTGAGCTGGGAAATGGAGGAGCGACAGCAATGCGGATGGCACCGTTGCAAAGCTGACTTTCTGCAGAAGAGGCACAGCTCAAGTTTTTTGCCTTGACTCTTCGGCTGTGGGAGCAGAGGCCAACCGTTCGTGCTCTTCTGCCTGGGATGCTGGGCAGCCCAGCACGGGTGCCAAAGAGGTTCCATTGTAATGGACTTTGAGTTGGGAAATGGAGGAGCGACAGCAATGCGGATGGCACCGTTGCAAAGCTGACTTTCTGCAGAAGAGGCACAGCTCAAGTATTTTGCCCTGGCTCTTCGGCTGTGGGAGCAGAGTCCAACCGTTCGTGCTCTACTCCCTGGGATGCTGGGCAGCCCTGCACGGGTGCCAGTGAGGTTCCATTGTAATGGACTTTGAGTTGTGAAATCGAGGAACCTCAGCAATGCGGATGGCACCGTTGCAAAGCTGACTTTCTGCAGAAGAGGCACAGCTCAAGTATTTTGCCCTGGCTCTTTGGCTGTGGGAGCAGAGGCCAACCGTTCGTGCTCTACTGCCTGGGATGCTGGGCAGCCCAGCACGGGTGCCAGAGAGGTTCCATTGTAATGGACTTTGAGTTGGGAAATGGAGGAGCGACAGCAATGCGGATGGCACCGTTGCAAAGGTGACTTTCTGCAGAAGAGGCAGAGCTCAAGTTTTTTGCCTTGACTCTTCGGCTGTGGGAGCAGAGGCCAACCGTTCATGCTCTACTCCCTGGGATGCTGGGCAGGCCAGCACGGGTGCCAAAGAGGTTCCATTGTAATGGACTTTGAGTTGGGAAATCGAGGAGCGACAGCAATGCGGATGGCACCGTTGCAAAGCTGACTTTCTGCAGAAGAGGCACAGCTCAAGTTTTTTGGCCTGGCTCTTCGGCTGCGGAAGCAAAGGCCAACCGTTCGTGCTCTACTGCCTGGGATGCTGGGTAGCCGAGCACGGGTGCCAAAGAGGTTCCATTGTAATGGATTTTGAATTGGGAAATGGAGGAGCGACAGCAATGCGGATGGCACCGTTGCAAAGCTGACTTTCTGCAGAAGAGGCACAGCTCAAGCTTTTTGTCCTGGCTGTTTCGCTGTGGGAGCAGAGGCCAACCGTTCGTGCTCTACTCCCTGGGATGCTGGGCAGCCGAGCACGGGTGCCAAAGACGTTTCATTGAAATGGACTTTCATTTGGGAGATCGAGGAACAACAGCAATGTGGATGGCACCGTTGCAAAGCTGACTTTCTGCAGAAGAGGCACAGCTCAAGTTTTTTGGCCTGGCTCTTCGGCTGTGGGAGCAGAGGCCAACCGTTCGTGCTCTTCTGCCTGGGATGCTGGGCAGCCCAGCACGGGTGCCAAAGAGGTTCCATTGTAATGGACTTTGAGTTGGGAAATGGAGGAGCGACAGCAATGCGGATGGCACCGTTGCAAAGCTGACTTTCTGCAGAAGAGGCACAGCTCAAGTATTTTGCCCTGGCTCTTCGGCTGTGGGAGCAGAGTCCAACCGTTCGTGCTCTACTCCCTGGGATGCTGGGCAGCCCTGCACGGGTGCCAGTGAGGTTCCATTGTAATGGACTTTGAGTTGTGAAATAGAGGAACCTCAGCAATGCGGATGGCACCGTTGCAAAGCTGACTTTCTGCAGAAGAGGCACAGCTCAAGTATTTTGCCCTGGCTCTTTGGCTGTGGGAGCAGAGGCCAACCGTTCGTGCTCTACTGCCTGGGATGCTGGGCAGCCCAGCACGGGTGCCAGAGAGGTTCCATTGTAATGGACTTTGAGTTGGGAAATGGAGGAGCGACAGCAATGCGGATGGCACCGTTGCAAAGGTGACTTTCTGCAGAAGAGGCAGAGCTCAAGTTTTTTGCCTTGACTCTTCGGCTGTGGGAGCAGAGGCCAACCGTTCATGCTCTACTCCCTGGGATGCTGAGCAGCCGAGCACGGGTGCCAAAGAGGTTCCATTGTAATGGACTTTGAGTTGGGAAATCGAGGAGCGACAGCAATGCGGATGGCACCGTTGCAAAGCTGACTTTCTGCAGAAGAGGCACAGCTCAAGTTTTTTGCCCTGGCTCTTCGGCTGCGGGAGCAGAGGCCAACCGTTCGTGCTCTACTGCCTGGGATGCTGGGTAGCCGAGCACGGGTGCCAAAGAGGTTCCATTGTAATGGATTTTGAATTGGGAAATGGAGGAGCGACAGCAATGCGGATGGCACCGTTGCAAAGCTGACTTTCTGCAGAAGAGGCACAGCTCAAGCTTTTTGTCCTGGCTGTTTCGCTGTGGGAGCAGAGGCCAACCGTTCGTGCTCTACTCCCTGGGATGCTGGGCAGCACAGCACGGGTGCCAAAGACGTTTCATTGAAATGGACTTTCATTTGGGAGATCGAGGAACAACAGCAATGTGGATGGCACCGTTGCAAAGCTGACTTTCTGCAGAAGAGGCACAGCTCAAGGTTTTTGCCCTGGCTCTTCGGCTGTGGGAGCAAAAGCCAAACGTTCGTTCTCTACTGCCTGGGATGCTGGGCAGCCTAGCACGGGTGCCAAAGAGGTTCCATTGTAATGGACTTCGAGTTGGGAAATCGAGGAGCGACAGCAATGCGGATGGCACCGTTGCAAAGCTGACTTTCTGCAGAAGAGGCACAGCTCCAGTTTTTTGCCCTGGCTCTTCGGCTGTGGGAGCAGAGGCCAACCGTTCGTGTTCTACTGCCTGGGATGCTGCGCAGCCCAGCACGCGTGCCAAAGAGGTTCCATTGTAATGGACTTTGAGTTGGGAAATCGAGGAGCGATAGCAATGCAGATGGCACCGTTGCAAAGCTGACTTTCTGCAGAAGAGGCACAGCTCAAGCTTTTTGCCCTTTCTCTTCGGCTGTGGGAGCAGAGGCCAACCGTTCGTGCTCTACTCCCTGAAAGGCTGGGCAGCCGAGCACGGGTGCCAAAGAGGTTCCATTGTAATGGACTTTGAGTTGGGAAATCGAGGAGCGACAGCAATGCGGATGGCACCGTTGCAAAGCTGACTTTCTGCAGAAGAGGCACAGCTCCAGTTTTTTGCCCTGGCTGTTTCGCTGTGGGAACAGAGGCCAAGCGTTCGTGCTCTACTGCCTGGGATGCTGGGCAGCACAGCACGGGTGCCAAAGAGGTTCCATTGTAATGGACTTTGAGTTGGGAAATGGAGGAGCAACAGCAATGCGGATGGCAGCGTTGCAAAGCTGATTTTCTGCAGAAGAGGCACAGCTCCAGTTTTTTGCCCTGGCTGTTTCGCTGTGGGAACAGAGGCCAACCGTTCGTGCTCTACTGCCTGGGATGCTGGGCAGCACAGCACGGGTGCCAAAGAGGTTCCATTGTAATGGACTTTGAGTTGGGAAATGGAGGAGCAACAGCAATGCGGATGGCACCGTTGCAAAGCTGATTTTCTGCAGAAGAGGCACAGCTGAAGCTTTTTTGCCCTGGCTCTTCGGCTGTGGGAGCAGAGGCCAACCGTTCGTGCTCTACTGCCTGGGATGCTGGGCAGCCCAGCACGGGTGCCAAAGAGGTTCCATTGTAATGGATTTTGAATTGGGAAATGGAGGAGCGACAGCAATGCGGATGGCACCATTGCAAAGCTGACTTTCTGCAGAAGAGGCACAGCTCCAGTTTTTTGCCCTGGCTCTTCGGCTGTGGCAGCAGAGGCCAACCGTTCGTGCTCTACTCCCTGGGATGCTGGGCAGCCGAGCACGGGTGCCAAAGAGGTTCCATTGTAATGGACTTTGAGTTGGGAAATCGGGGAGCGACAGCAATGTGGATGGCACCGTTGCAAAGCTGACTTTCTGCAGAAGAGGCACAGCTCCAGTTTTTTGCCCTGGCTGTTTCGCTGTGGGAGCAGAGGCCAACCGTTCGTGCTCTACTCCCTGGGATGCTGGGCAGCACAGCACGGGTGCCAAAGACGTTTCATTGAAATGGACTTTCATTTGGGAGATCGAGGAACAACAGCAATGTGGATGGCACCGTTGCAAAGCTGACTTTCTGCAGAAGAGGCACAGCTCAAGTTTTTTGCCCTGGCTCTTTGGCTGTGGGAGCAAAAGCCAAACGTTCGTTCTCTACTGCCTGGGATGCTGGGCAGCCTAGCACGGGTGCCAAAGAGGTTCCATTGTAATGGATTTTGAGTTGGGAAATGGAGGAGCGACAGCAATGCGGATGGCAGCGTTGCAAAGCTGACTTTCTGCAGAAGAGGCACAGCTCCAGTTTTTTGGCCTGGCTCTTCGGCTGTGGGAGCAGAGGCCAACCGTTCGTGCTCTACTCCCTGGGATGCTGGGCAGCCGAGCACGGGTGCCAAAGAGGTTCCATTGTAATGGACTTTGAGTTGGGAAATGGAGGAGCGACAGCAATGCGGTTGGCACCGTTGCAAAGCTGACTTTCTGCAGAAGAGGCACAGCTCCAGTTTTTTGGCCTGGCTCTTCGGCTGTGGGAGCAGAGGCCAACCGTTCGTGCTCTACTGCCTGGGATGCTGGGCAGCCGAGCACGGGTGCCAAAGAGGTTCCATTGTAATGGACTTTGAGTTGGGAAATGGAGGAGCGACAGCAATGCGGTTGGTACCGTTGCAAAGCTGACTTTCTGCAGAAGAGGCACAGCTCAAGTTTTTTGCCCTGGCTCTTTGGCTGTGGGAGCAAAAGCCAAACGTTCGTTCTCTACTGCCTGGGATGCTGGGCAGCCGAGCACGGGTGCCAAAGAGGTTCCATTGTAATGGACTTTGAGTTGGGAAATCGAGGAGCGACAGCAATGCGGATGGCACCGTTGCAAAGCTGACTTTCTGCAGAAGAGGCACAGCTCAAGTTTTTTGCCCTGGCTCTTTGGCTGTGGGAGTAGAGGCCAACCGTTCGTGCTCTACTCCCTGCGATGCTGGGCAGCCCAGCACGGGTGCCAAAGAGGTTCCATTGTAATGGACTTTGAGTTGGGAAATGGAGGAGCGACAGCAATGCGGATGGCACCGTTGCAAAGCTGATTTTCTGCAGAAGAGGCACAGCTCCAGTTTTTTGCCCTGGCTCTTCGGCTGTGGGAGCAGAGTTCAACCGTTCGTGCTCTACTGCCTGGGATGCTGGGCAGCCCAGCTCGGGTGCCAAAGAGGTTCCATTGCAATGGACTTTGAGTTGGGAAATCGAGGAGCGACAGCAAAGCGGATGGCACCGTTGCAAAGCTGACTTTCTGCAGAAGAGGCACAGCTCCAGTTTTTTGACCTGGCTCTTCGGCTGCGGGAGCAGAGGCCAACCGTTCGTGCTCTACTGCCTGTGATCCTGGGCAGCCGAGCACGTGTGCCAAAGAGGTTCCATTTAATGGATTTTGAATTGGGAAATCGAGGAGCGACAGCAATGCGGATGGCACCGTTGCAAAGCTGACTTCCTGCAGAAGAGGCACAGCTCCAGTTTTTTGCCCTGGCTCTTCGGCTGTGGGAGCAGAGGCCAACCGTTCGTGCTCTACTGCCTGGGATGCTGGGCAGCCGAGCACGGGTGCCAAAGAGGTTCCATTGTAATGGACTTTGAGTTGGGAAATCGAGGAGCGACAGCAATGCGGATGGCACCGTTGCAAAGCTGACTTTCTGCAGAAGAGGCACAGCTCCAGTTTTTTGACCTGGCTCTTCGGCTGTGGGAGCAGAGGCCAACCGTTCGTGCTCTACTCCCTGGGATGCTGGGCAGCACAGCACGGGTGCCAAAGACGTTTCATTGAAATGGACTTTCATTTGGGAGATCGAGGAACAACAGCAATGTGGATGGCACCGTTGCAAAGCTGACTTTCTGCAGAAGAGGCACAGCTCAAGTTTTTTGCCCTGGCTCTTTGGCTGTGGGAGCAAAAGCCAAACGTTCGTTCTCTACTGCCTGGGATGCTGGGCAGCCTAGCACGGGTGCCAAAGAGGTTCCATTGTAATGGATTTTGAGTTGGGAAATGGAAGAGCGACAGCAATGTGATTGGCACCGTTGCAAAGGTGACTTTCTGCAGAAGAGGCACAGCTCAAGTTTTTTGCCTTGACTCTTCGGCTGTGGGAGCAGAGGCCAACCGTTCGTGCTCTACTCCCTGAAAGGCTGGGCTGCCCAGCACGGGTGCCAAAGAGGTTCCATTGTAATGGACTTTGAGTTGGGAAATGGAAGAGCGACAGCAATGCGATTGGCACCGTTGCAAAGGTGACTTTCTGCAGAAGAGGCACAGCTCAAGTTTTTTGCCTTGACTCTTCGGCTGTGGGAGCAGAGGCCAACCGTTCGTGCTCTACTCCCTGGGATGCTGGGCAGCCCAGCACGGGTGCCAAAGAGGTTCCATTGTAATGGACTTTGAGGTGGGAAATGGAGGAGCGACAGCAGTGCGGATGGCACCGTTGCAAAGCTGACTTTCTGCAGAAGAGGCAGAGCTCATGTTTTTTGCCCTGGCTCTTTGGCTGTGGGAGCAGAGGCCAAGCGTTCGTGCTCTACTCCCTGGGATGCTGGGCAGCCCAGCACGGGTGCCAAAGAGGTTCCATTGTAATGGACTTTGAGTTGGGAAATCGAGGAGCGACAGCAAAGCGGATGGCACCGTTGCAAAGCTGACTTTCTGCAGAAGAGGCACAGCTCAAGTATTTTGACCTGGCTCTTCGGCTGTGGGCGCAGAGGCCAACCGTTCGTGCTCTACTCCCTGGGATGCTGGGCAGCCGAGCACGGGTGCCAAAGAGGTTCCATTGTAATGGACTTTTAATTGGGAAATGGAGGAGCGACAGCAATGCGGATGGCACCGTTGCAAAGCTGACTTTCTGCAGAAGAAGCACAGCTCCAGTTTTTTGCCCTGGCTCTTCGTCTGTGGGAGCAGAGGCCAACCGTTCGTGCTCTACTACCTGGGATGCTGGGCAGCCGAGCACGGGTGCCACAGAGCTTCCATTATAATGGACTTTGAGTTGGGAAATTGAGGAGCGACCGCAAAGCGGATGGCACCGTTGCAAAGGTAACTTTCTGCAGAAGAGAAACAGCTCCAGTTTTTTGCCGTGGCTCTTCGTCTGTGGGAGCAGAGGCCAACCGTTCGTGCTCTACTCCCTGGGTTGCTGGGCAGCCCAGCACGGGTGCCAAAGAGAGATTCCATTGTAAGAGAGTTTGAGCTGGGAAATGGAGGAGCGACAGCAATGCGGATGGCACCGTTGCAAAGGTGACTTTCTGCAGAAGAGGCACAGCTCAAGTTTTTTGCCTTGACTCTTCGGCTGTGGGAGCAGAGTTCAACCGTTCGTGCTCTTCTGCCTGGGATGCTGGGCAGCCCAGCACGGGTGCCAAAGAGGTTCCATTGTAATGGACTTTGAGTTGGGAAATGGAGGAGCGACAGCAATGCGGATGGCACCGTTGCAAAGCTGACTTTCTGCAGAAGAGGCACAGCTCAAGTATTTTGCCCTGGCTCTTCGGCTGTGGGAGCAGAGTCCAACCGTTCGTGCTCTACTCCCTGGGATGCTGGGCAGCCCTGCACGGGTGCCAGTGAGGTTCCATTGTAATGGACTTTGAGTTGTGAAATCGAGGAACCTCAGCAATGCGGATGGCACCGTTGCAAAGCTGACTTTCTGCAGAAGAGGCACAGCTCAAGTATTTTGCCCTGGCTCTTTGGCTGTGGGAGCAGAGGCCAACCGTTCGTGCTCTACTGCCTGGGATGCTGGGCAGCCCAGCACGGGTGCCAGAGAGGTTCCATTGTAATGGACTTTGAGTTGGGAAATGGAGGCGCGACAGCAATGCGGATGGCACCGTTGCAAAGGTGACTTTCTGCAGAAGAGGCAGAGCTCAAGTTTTTTGCCTTGACTCTTCGGCTGTGGGAGCAGAGGCCAACCGTTCATGCTCTACTGCCTGGGATGCTGGGCAGGCCAGCACGGGTGCCAAAGAGGTTCCATTGTAATGGACTTTGAGTTGGGAAATCGAGGAGCGACAGCAATGCGGATGGCACCGTTGCAAAGCTGACTTTCTGCAGAAGAGGCACAGCTCAAGTTTTTTGCCCTGGCTCTTCGGCTGCGGGAGCAGAGGCCAACCGTTCGTGCTCTACTGCCTGGGATGCTGGGTAGCCGAGCACGGGTGCCAAAGAGGTTCCATTGTAATGGATTTTGAATTGGGAAATCGAGGAGCGACAGCAATGCGGATGGCACCGTTGCAAAGCTGACTTTCTGCAGAAGAGGCACAGCTCAAGCTTTTTGTCCTGGCTGTTTCGCTGTGGGAGCAGAGGCCAACCGTTCGTGCTCTACTCCCTGGGATGCTGGGCAGCACAGCACGGGTGCCAAAGACGTTTCATTGAAATGGACTTTTATTTGGGAGATAGAGGAACAACAGCAATGTGGATGGCACCGTTGCAAAGCTGACTTTCTGCAGAAGAGGCACAGCTCAAGGTTTTTGCCCTGGCTCTTCGGCTGTGGGAGCAAAAGCCAAACGTTCGTTCTCTACTGCCTGGGATGCTGGGCAGCCTAGCACGGGTGCCAAAGAGGTTCCATTGTAATGGACTTCGAGTTGGGAAATCGAGGAGCGACAGCAATGCGGATGGCACCGTTGCAAAGCTGACTTTCTGCAGAAGAGGCACAGCTCCAGTTTTTTGCCCTGGCTCTTCGGCTGTGGGAGCAGAGGCCAACCGTTCGTGTTCTACTCCCTGGGATGCTGCGCAGCCCAGCACGCGTGCCAAAGAGGTTCCATTGTAATGGACTTTGAGTTGGGAAATCGAGGAGCGATAGCAATGCGGATGGCACCGTTGCAAAGCTGACTTTCTGCAGAAGAGGCACAGCTCAAGCTTTTTGCCCTTTCTCTTCGGCTGTGGGAGCAGAGGCCAACCGTTCGTGATCTACTCCCTGAAAGGCTGGGCAGCCGAGCACGGGTGCCAAAGAGGTTCCATTGTAATGGACTTTGAGTTGGGAAATCGAGGAGCAACAGCAATGCGGATGGCAGCGTTGCAAAGCTGATTTTCTGCAGAAGAGGCACAGCTCCAGTTTTTTGCCCTGGCTGTTTCGCTGTGGGAACAGAGGCCAACCGTTCGTGCTCTACTGCCTGGGATGCTGGGCAGCACAGCACGGGTGCCAAAGACGTTTCATTGAAATGGACTTTCATTTGGGAGATCGAGGAACAACAGCAATGTGGATGGCACCGTTGCAAAGCTGACTTTCTGCAGAAGAGGCACAGCTCAAGTTTTTTGCCCTGGCTCTTCGGCTGTGGGAGCAAAAGCCAAACGTTCGTTCTCTACTGCCTGGGATGCTGGGCAGCCCAGCACGGGTGCCAAAGAGGTTCCATTATAATGGACATTGAGTTGGGAAATGGAGGAGCGACAGCAATGCGGATGGCACCGTTGCAAAGCTGACTTTCTGCAGAAGAGGTACAGCTCCAGTTTTTTGCCCTGGCTCTTCGGCTGTGGGAGCAGAGGCCAACCGTTCGTGCTCTACTCCCTGGGATGCTGGGCTGCCGAGCACGGGTGCCAAAGAGGTTCCATTGTAATGGACTTTGAGTTGGGAAATCGAGGAGCAACAGCAATGCGGATGGCACCGTTGCAAAGCTGACTTTCTGCAGAAGAGGCACAAATCAAGCTTTTTGCCCTGGCTGTTCGGCTGTGGGTTCAGAGGCCAAGCGTTCGTGCTCTACTCCCTGTGATGCTGGGCAGCCTAACACGGTTGTCAAATATGTTCCATTGTAATGGAGTTTGCTTGTGAAATCTAGGAGCGACAGCAATGCGGATGGCACCGTTGCAAAGCTGACTTTCTGCAGAAGAGGCACAGCTCCAGTTTTTTGCCCTGGCTCTTCGGCTGTGGCAGCAGAGGCCAACCTTTCGTGCTCTACTCCCTGGGATGCTGAGCAGCCGAGCACGGGTGCCAAAGAGGTTCCATTGTAATGGACTTTGAGTTGGGAAATCGAGGAGCGAGAGCAATGCGGATGGCACCGTTGCAAAGCTGACTTTCTGCAGAAGAGGCACAGCTCCAGTTTTTTGCCCTGGCTCTTTGGCTGTGGGAGTAGAGGCCAACCGTTCGTGCTCTACTCCCTGGGATGCTGGGCAGCCCAGCACGGGTGCCAAAGAGGTTCCATTGTAATGGACTTTGAGTTGGGAAATGGTGGAGCAACAGCAATGCGGATGGCACCGTTGCAAAGCTGATTTTCTGCAGAAGAGGCACAGCTCCAGTTTTTTGCCCTGGCTCTTCGGCTGTGGGAGCAGAGGCCAACCTTTCGTGCTCTACTCCCTGGGATGCTGGGCAGCCCAGCTCGGGTGCCAAAGAGGTTCCATTGCAATGGACTTTGAGTTGGGAAATGGAGGAGCGACAGCAATGCGGATGGCACCGTTGCAAAGCTGACTTTCTGCAGAAGAGGCACAGCTCCAGTTTTTTGCCCTGGCTCTTCGGCTGTGGCAGCAGAGGCCAACCGTTCGTGCTCTACTCCCTGGGATGCTGGGCAGGCCAGCACGGGTGCCAAAGAGGTTCCATTGTAATGGACTTTGAGTTGGGAAATGGAGGAGCGACAGCAATGCGGTTGGCACCGTTGCAAAGCTGACTTTCTGCAGAAGAGGCAGAGCTCAAGTTTTTTGGCCTGGCTCTTCGGCTGCGGGAGCAGAGGCCAACCGTTCGTGCTCTACTGCCTGGGATCCTGGGCAGCCGAGCACGTGTGCCATGAGATTCCATTGTAATGGATTTTGAATTGGGAAATCGAGGAGCGACAGCAATGCGGATGGCACCGTTGCAAAGCTGACTTTCTGCAGAAGAGGCACAGCTCCAGTTTTTTGCCCTGGCTCTTCGGCTGTGGCAGCAGAGGCCAACCGTTCGTGCTCTACTCCCTGGGATGCTGGGCAGCCGAGCACGGGTGCCAAAGAGGTTCCATTGTAATGGACTTTGAGTTGGGAAATCGAGGAGCGAGAGCAATGCGGATGGCACCGTTGCAAAGCTGACTTTCTGCAGAAGAGGCACAGCTCCAGTTTTTTGCCCTGGCTGTTTCGCTGTGGGAGCAGAGGCCAACCGTTCGTGCTCTACTCCCTGGGATGCTGGGCAGCACAGCACGGGTGCCAAAGAGGTTCCATTGTAATGGACTTTGAGTTGGGAAATGGAGGAGCGACAGCAATGCGGATGGCACCGTTGCAAAGCTGATTTTCTGCAGAAGAGGCACAGCTCCAGTTTTTTGCCCTGGCTCTTCGGCTGTGGGAGCAGAGTTCAACCGTTCGTGCTCTACTGACTGGGATGCTGGGCAGCCCAGCTCGGGTGCCAAAGAGGTTCCATTGCAATGGACTTTGAGTTGGGAAATCGAGGAGCGACAGCAAAGCGGATGGCACCGTTGCAAAGCTGACTTTCTGCAGAAGAGGCACAGCTGAAGCTTTTTTGCCCTGGCTCTTCGGCTGTGGGAGCAGAGGCCAACCGTTCGTGCTCTACTGCCTGTGATCCTGGGCAGCCCAGCACGTGTGCCAAAGAGGTTCCATTGTAATGGATTTTGAATTGGGAAATCGAGGAGCGACAGCAATGCGGATGGCACCGTTGCAAAGCTGACTTCCTGCAGAAGAGGCACAGCTCCAGTTTTTTGCAATGGCTCTTCGGCTGTGGGAGCAGAGGCCAACCGTTCGTGCTCTACTCCCTGGGATGCTGGGCAGCCGAGCACGGGTGCCAAAGAGGTTCCATTGTAATGGACTTTGAGTTGGGAAATCGAGGAGCGAGAGCAATGCGGATGGCACCGTTGCAAAGCTGACTTTCTGCAGAAGAGGCACAGCTCCAGTTTTTTGACCTGGCTCTTCGGCTGTGGGAGCAGAGGCCAACCGTTCATGCTCTACTCCCTGGGATGCTGGGCAGCACAGCACCGGTGCCAAAGACGTTTCATTGAAATGGACTTTCATTTGGGAGATCGAGGAACAACAGCAATGTGGATGGCACCGTTGCAAAGCTGACTTTCTGCAGAAGAGGCACAGCTCAAGTTTTTTGCCCTGGCTCTTTGGCTGTGGGAGCAAAAGCCAAACGTTCGTTCTGTACTGCCTGGGATGCTGGGCAGCCTAGCACGGGTGCCAAAGAGGTTCCATTGTAATGGATTTTGAGTTGGGAAATGGAAGAGCGACAGCAATGCGATTGGCACCGTTGCAAAGGTGACTTTCTGCAGAAGAGGCACAGCTCAAGTTTTTTGCCTTGACTCTTCGGCTGTGGGAGCAGAGGCCAACCGTTCGTGCTCTACTCCCTGAAAGGCTGGGCTGCCCAGCACGGGTGCCAAAGAGGTTCCATTGTAATGGACTTTGAGTTGGGAAATGGAAGAGCGACAGCAATGCGATTGGCACCGTTGCAAAGGTGACTTTCTGCAGAAGAGGCACAGCTCAAGTTTTTTGCCTTGACTCTTCGGCTGTGGGAGCAGAGGCCAACCGTTCGTGCTCTACTCCCTGGGATGCTGGGCAGCCCAGCACGGGTGCCAAAGAGATTCCATTGTAATGGACTTTGAGGTGGGAAATGGAGGAGCGACAGCAGTGCGGATGGCACCGTTGCAAAGCTGACTTTCTGCAGAAGAGGCAGAGCTCATGTTTTTTGCCGTGGCTCTTTGGCTGTGGGAGCAGAGGCCAAGCGTTCGTGCTCTACTCCCTGGGATGCTGGGCAGCCCAGCACGGGTGCCAAAGAGGTTCCATTGTAATGGACTTTGAGTTGGGAAATCGAGGAGCGACAGCAAAGCGGATGGCACCGTTGCAAAGCTGACTTTCTGCAGAAGAGGCACAGCTCAAGTATTTTGAACTGGCTCTTCGGCTGTGGGCGCAGAGGCCAACCGTTCGTGCTCTACTCCCTGGGATGCTGGGCAGCCGAGCACGGGTGCCAAAGAGGTTCCATTGTAATGGACTTTTAATTGGGAAATGGAGGAGCGACAGCAATGCGGATGGCACCGTTGCAAAGCTGACTTTCTGCAGAAGAGGCACAGCTCCAGTTTTTTGCCCTGGCTCTTCGTCTGTGGGAGCAGAGGCCAACCGTTCGTGCTCTACTACCTGGGATGCTGGGCAGCCGAGCACGGGTGCCACAGAGCTTCCATTATAATGGACTTTGAGTTGGGAAATTGAGGAGCGACCGCAAAGCGGATGGCACCGTTGCAAAGGTAACTTTCTGCAGAAGAGAAACAGCTCCAGTTTTTTGCCGTGGCTCTTCGTCTGTGGGAGCAGAGGCCAACCGTTCGTGCTCTACTCCCTGGGTTGCTGGGCAGCCCAGCACGGGTGCCAAAGAGAGATTCCATTGTAAGAGAGTTTGAGCTGGGAAATGGAGGAGCGACAGCAATGCGGATGGCACCGTTGCAAAGGTGACTTTCTGCAGAAGAGGCACAGCTCAAGTTTTTTGCCTTGACTCTTCGGCTGTGGGAGCAGAGGCCAACCGTTCGTGCTCTTCTGCCTGGGATGCTGGGCAGCCGAGCACGGGTGCCAAAGAGGTTCCATTGTAATGGACTTTGAGTTGGGAAATGGAGGAGCGACAGCAATGCGGATGGCACCGTTGCAAAGCTGACTTTCTGCAGAAGAGGCACAGCTCAAGTATTTTGCCCTGGCTCTTCGGCTGTGGGAGCAGAGTCCAACCGTTCGTGCTCTACTCCCTGGGATGCTGGGCAGCCCTGCACGGGTGCCAGTGAGGTTCCATTGTAATGGACTTTGAGTTGTGAAATCGAGGAACGACCGCAAAGCGGATGGCACCGTTGCAAAGCTGACTTTCTGCAGAAGAGGCACAGCTCAAGTATTTTGCCCTGGCTCTTTGGCTGTGGGAGCAGAGGCCAACCGTTCGTGCTCTACTGCCTGGGATGCTGGGCAGCCCAGCACGGGTGCCAGAGAGGTTCCATTGTAATGGACTTTGAGTTGGGAAATGGAGGAGCGACAGCAATGCGGATGGCACCGTTGCAAAGGTGACTTTCTGCAGAAGAGGCAGAGCTCAAGTTTTTTGCCTTGACTCTTCGGCTGTGGGAGCAGAGGCCAACCGTTCATGCTCTACTCCCTGGGATGCTGGGCAGCCCAGCACGGGTGCCAGAGAGGTTCCATTGTAATGGACTTTGAGTTGGGAAATGGAGGAGCGACAGCAGTGCGGATGGCACCGTTGCAAAGCTGACTTTCTGCAGAAGAGGCAGAGCTCAAGTTTTTTGCCCTGGCTCTTCGGCTGTGGGAGCAGAGGCCAACCGTTCGTGCTCTACTCCCTGGGACGCTGGGCAGCCGAGCAGGGGTGCCAGAGAGGTTCCATTGAAATGGACTTTGAGTTGGGAAATCGAGGAGCAACAGCAATGCGGATGGCACCGTTGCAAAGCTGACTTTCTGCAGAAGAGGCACAGCTCCAGTTTTTTGCCCTGGCTCTTCGGCTGTGGCAGCAGAGGCCAACCGTTCGTGCTCTACTGCCTGGGATGCTGGGCAGCCCAGCACGGGTGCCAAGGAGGTTCCATTGCAATGGACTTTGAGTTGGGAAATGGAGGAGCGACAGCAATGCGGATGGCACCGTTGCAAAGCTGACTTTCTGCAGAAGAGGCACAGCTGAAGCTTTTTTGCCCTGGCTCTTCGGCTGTGGGAGCAGAGGCCAACCGTTCGTGCTCTACTGCCTGGGATGCTGGGCAGCCCAGCACGGGTGCCAAAGAGGTTCCATTGTAATGGATTTTGAATTGGGAAATGGAGGAGCGACAGCAATGCGGATGGCACCATTGCAAAGCTGACTTTCTGCAGAAGAGGCACAGCTCCAGTTTTTTGCCCTGGCTCTTCGGCTGTGGCAGCAGAGGCCAACCGTTCGTGCTCTACTCCCTGGGATGCTGGGCAGCCGAGCACGGGTGCCAAAGAGGTTCCATTGTAATGGACTTTGAGTTGGGAAATCGGGGAGCGACAGCAATGTGGATGGCACCGTTGCAAAGCTGACTTTCTGCAGAAGAGGCACAGCTCCAGTTTTTTGCCCTGGCTGTTTCGCTGTGGGAGCAGAGGCCAACCGTTCGTGCTCTACTCCCTGGGATGCTGGGCAGCACAGCACGGGTGCCAAAGACGTTTCATTGAAATGGACTTTCATTTGGGAGATCGAGGAACAACAGCAATGTGGATGGCACCGTTGCAAAGCTGACTTTCTGCAGAAGAGGCACAGCTCAAGTTTTTTGCCCTGGCTCTTTGGCTGTGGGAGCAAAAGCCAAACGTTCGTTCTCTACTGCCTGGGATGCTGGGCAGCCTAGCACGGGTGCCAAAGAGGTTCCATTGTAATGGATTTTGAGTTGGGAAATGGAGGAGCGACAGCAATGCGGATGGCAGCGTTGCAAAGCTGACTTTCTGCAGAAGAGGCACAGCTCCAGTTTTTTGGCCTGGCTCTTCGGCTGTGGGAGCAGAGGCCAACCGTTCGTGCTCTACTCCCTGGGATGCTGGGCAGCCGAGCACGGGTGCCAAAGAGGTTCCATTGTAATGGACTTTGAGTTGGGAAATGGAGGAGCGACAGCAATGCGGTTGGCACCGTTGCAAAGCTGACTTTCTGCAGAAGAGGCACAGCTCCAGTTTTTTGGCCTGGCTCTTCGGCTGTGGGAGCAGAGGCCAACCGTTCGTGCTCTACTGCCTGGGATGCTGGGCAGCCGAGCACGGGTGCCAAAGAGGTTCCATTGTAATGGACTTTGAGTTGGGAAATGGAGGAGCGACAGCAATGCGGTTGGTACCGTTGCAAAGCTGACTTTCTGCAGAAGAGGCACAGCTCAAGTTTTTTGCCCTGGCTCTTTGGCTGTGGGAGCAAAAGCCAAACGTTCGTTCTCTACTGCCTGGGATGCTGGGCAGCCGAGCACGGGTGCCAAAGAGGTTCCATTGTAATGGACTTTGAGTTGGGAAATCGAGGAGCGACAGCAATGCGGATGGCACCGTTGCAAAGCTGACTTTCTGCAGAAGAGGCACAGCTCAAGTTTTTTGCCCTGGCTCTTTGGCTGTGGGAGTAGAGGCCAACCGTTCGTGCTCTACTCCCTGCGATGCTGGGCAGCCCAGCACGGGTGCCAAAGAGGTTCCATTGTAATGGACTTTGAGTTGGGAAATGGAGGAGCGACAGCAATGCGGATGGCACCGTTGCAAAGCTGATTTTCTGCAGAAGAGGCACAGCTCCAGTTTTTTGCCCTGGCTCTTCGGCTGTGGGAGCAGAGTTCAACCGTTCGTGCTCTACTGCCTGGGATGCTGGGCAGCCCAGCTCGGGTGCCAAAGAGGTTCCATTGCAATGGACTTTGAGTTGGGAAATCGAGGAGCGACAGCAATGCGGATGGCACCGTTGCAAAGCTGACTTTCTGCAGAAGAGGCACAGCTCCAGTTTTTTGACCTGGCTCTTCGGCTGCGGGAGCAGAGGCCAACCGTTCGTGCTCTACTGCCTGTGATCCTGGGCAGCCGAGCACGTGTGCCAAAGAGGTTCCATTTAATGGATTTTGAATTGGGAAATCGAGGAGCGACAGCAATGCGGATGGCACCGTTGCAAAGCTGACTTCCTGCAGAAGAGGCACAGCTCCAGTTTTTTGCCCTGGCTCTTCGGCTGTGGGAGCAGAGGCCAACCGTTCGTGCTCTACTGCCTGGGATGCTGGGCAGCCGAGCACGGGTGCCAAAGAGGTTCCATTGTAATGGACTTTGAGTTGGGAAATCGAGGAGCGACAGCAATGCGGATGGCACCGTTGCAAAGCTGACTTTCTGCAGAAGAGGCACAGCTCCAGTTTTTTGACCTGGCTCTTCGGCTGTGGGAGCAGAGGCCAACCGTTCGTGCTCTACTCCCTGGGATGCTGGGCAGCACAGCACGGGTGCCAAAGACGTTTCATTGAAATGGACTTTCATTTGGGAGATCGAGGAACAACAGCAATGTGGATGGCACCGTTGCAAAGCTGACTTTCTGCAGAAGAGGCACAGCTCAAGTTTTTTGCCCTGGCTCTTTGGCTGTGGGAGCAAAAGCCAAACGTTCGTTCTCTACTGCCTGGGATGCTGGGCAGCCTAGCACGGGTGCCAAAGAGGTTCCATTGTAATGGATTTTGAGTTGGGAAATGGAAGAGCGACAGCAATGTGATTGGCACCGTTGCAAAGGTGACTTTCTGCAGAAGAGGCACAGCTCAAGTTTTTTGCCTTGACTCTTCGGCTGTGGGAGCAGAGGCCAACCGTTCGTGCTCTACTCCCTGAAAGCCTGGGCTGCCCAGCACGGGTGCCAAAGAGGTTCCATTGTAATGGACTTTGAGTTGGGAAATGGAAGAGCGACAGCAATGCGATTGGCACCGTTGCAAAGGTGACTTTCTGCAGAAGAGGCACAGCTCAAGTTTTTTGCCTTGACTCTTCGGCTGTGGGAGCAGAGGCCAACCGTTCGTGCTCTACTCCCTGGGATGCTGGGCAGCCCAGCACGGGTGCCAAAGAGGTTCCATTGTAATGGACTTTGAGGTGGGAAATGGAGGAGCGACAGCAGTGCGGATGGCACCGTTGCAAAGCTGACTTTCTGCAGAAGAGGCAGAGCTCATGTTTTTTGCCCTGGCTCTTTGGCTGTGGGAGCAGAGGCCAAGCGTTCGTGCTCTACTCCCTGGGATGCTGGGCAGCCCAGCACGGGTGCCAAAGAGGTTCCATTGTAATGGACTTTGAGTTGGGAAATCGAGGAGCGACAGCAAAGCGGATGGCACCATTGCAAAGCTGACTTTCTGCAGAAGAGGCACAGCTCAAGTATTTTGACCTGGCTCTTCGGCTGTGGGCGCAGAGGCCAACCGTTCGTGCTCTACTCCCTGGGATGCTGGGCAGCCGAGCACGGGTGCCAAAGAGGTTCCATTGTAATGGACTTTTAATTGGGAAATGGAGGAGCGACAGCAATGCGGATGGCACCGTTGCAAAGCTGACTTTCTGCAGAAGAAGCACAGCTCCAGTTTTTTGCCCTGGCTCTTCGTCTGTGGGAGCAGAGGCCAACCGTTCGTGCTCTACTACCTGGGATGCTGGGCAGCCGAGCACGGGTGCCACAGAGCTTCCATTATAATGGACTTTGAGTTGGGAAATTGAGGAGCGACCGCAAAGCGGATGGCACCGTTGCAAAGGTAACTTTCTGCAGAAGAGAAACAGCTCCAGTTTTTTGCCGTGGCTCTTCGTCTGTGGGAGCAGAGGCCAACCGTTCGTGCTCTACTCCCTGGGTTGCTGGGCAGCCCAGCACGGGTGCCAAAGAGAGATTCCATTGTAAGAGAGTTTGAGCTGGGAAATGGAGGAGCGACAGCAATGCGGATGGCACCGTTGCAAAGGTGACTTTCTGCAGAAGAGGCACAGCTCAAGTTTTTTGCCTTGACTCTTCGGCTGTGGGAGCAGAGTTCAACCGTTCGTGCTCTTCTGCCTGGGATGCTGGGCAGCCCAGCACGGGTGCCAAAGAGGTTCCATTGTAATGGACTTTGAGTTGGGAAATGGAGGAGCGACAGCAATGCGGATGGCACCGTTGCAAAGCTGACTTTCTGCAGAAGAGGCACAGCTCAAGTATTTTGCCCTGGCTCTTCGGCTGTGGGAGCAGAGTCCAACCGTTCGTGCTCTACTCCCTGGGATGCTGGGCAGCCCTGCACGGGTGCCAGTGAGGTTCCATTGTAATGGACTTTGAGTTGTGAAATCGAGGAACCTCAGCAAAGCGGATGGCACCGTTGCAAAGCTGACTTTCTGCAGAAGAGGCACAGCTCAAGTATTTTGCCCTGGCTCTTTGGCTGTGGGAGCAGAGGCCAACCGTTCGTGCTCTACTGCCTGGGATGCTGGGCAGCCCAGCACGGGTGCCAGAGAGGTTCCATTGTAATGGACTTTGAGTTGGGAAATGGAGGCGCGACAGCAATGCGGATGGCACCGTTGCAAAGGTGACTTTCTGCAGAAGAGGCAGAGCTCAAGTTTTTTGCCTTGACTCTTCGGCTGTGGGAGCAGAGGCCAACCGTTCATGCTCTACTGCCTGGGATGCTGGGCAGGCCAGCACGGGTGCCAAAGAGGTTCCATTGTAATGGACTTTGAGTTGGGAAATCGAGGAGCGACAGCAATGCGGATGGCACCGTTGCAAAGCTGACTTTCTGCAGAAGAGGCACAGCTCCAGTTTTTTGCCCTGGCTCTTCGGCTGCGGGAGCAGAGGCCAACCGTTCGTGCTCTACTGCCTGGGATGCTGGGTAGCCGAGCACGGGTGCCAAAGAGGTTCCATTGTAATGGATTTTGAATTGGGAAATCGAGGAGCGACAGCAATGCGGATGGCACCGTTGCAAAGCTGACTTTCTGCAGAAGAGGCACAGCTCAAGCTTTTTGTCCTGGCTGTTTCGCTGTGGGAGCAGAGGCCAACCGTTCGTGCTCTACTCCCTGGGATGCTTGGCAGCACAGCACGGGTGCCAAAGACGTTTCATTGAAATGGACTTTTATTTGGGAGATAGAGGAACAACAGCAATGTGGATGGCACCGTTGCAAAGCTGACTTTCTGCAGAAGAGGCACAGCTCAAGGTTTTTGCCCTGGCTCTTCGGCTGTGGGAGCAAAAGCCAAACGTTCGTTCTCTACTGCCTGGGATGCTGGGCAGCCTAGCACGGGTGCCAAAGAGGTTCCATTGTAATGGACTTCGAGTTGGGAAATCGAGGAGCGACAGCAATGCGGATGGCACCGTTGCAAAGCTGACTTTCTGCAGAAGAGGCACAGCTCCAGTTTTTTGCCCTGGCTCTTCGGCTGTGGGAGCAGAGGCCAACCGTTCGTGTTCTACTCCCTGGGATGCTGCGCAGCCCAGCACGCGTGCCAAAGAGGTTCCATTGTAATGGACTTTGAGTTGGGAAATCGAGGAGCGATAGCAATGCGGATGGCACCGTTGCAAAGCTGACTTTCTGCAGAAGAGGCACAGCTCAAGCTTTTTGCCCTTTCTCTTCGGCTGTGGGAGCAGAGGCCAACCGTTCGTGATCTACTCCCTGAAAGGCTGGGCAGCCGAGCACGGGTGCCAAAGAGGTTCCATTGTAATGGACTTTGAGTTGGGAAATCGAGGAGCAACAGCAATGCGGATGGCAGCGTTGCAAAGCTGATTTTCTGCAGAAGAGGCACAGCTCCAGTTTTTTGCCCTGGCTGTTTCGCTGTGGGAACAGAGGCCAACCGTTCGTGCTCTACTGCCTGGGATGCTGGGCAGCACAGCACGGGTGCCAAAGACGTTTCATTGAAATGGACTTTCATTTGGGAGATCGAGGAACAACAGCAATGTGGATGGCACCGTTGCAAAGCTGACTTTCTGCAGAAGAGGCACAGCTCAAGTTTTTTGCCCTGGCTCTTCGGCTGTGGGAGCAAAAGCCAAACGTTCGTTCTCTACTGCCTGGGATGCTGGGCAGCCCAGCACGGGTGCCAAAGAGGTTCCATTATAATGGACATTGAGTTGGGAAATGGAGGAGCGACAGCAATGCGGATGGCACCGTTGCAAAGCTGACTTTCTGCAGAAGAGGTACAGCTCCAGTTTTTTGCCCTGGCTCTTCGGCTGTGGGAGCAGAGGCCAACCGTTCGTGCTCTACTCCCTGGGATGCTGGGCTGCCGAGCACGGGTGCCAAAGAGGTTCCATTGTAATGGACTTTGAGTTGGGAAATCGAGGAGCAACAGCAATGCGGATGGCACCGTTGCAAAGCTGACTTTCTGCAGAAGAGGCACAAATCAAGCTTTTTGCCCTGGCTGTTCGGCTGTGGGTTCAGAGGCCAAGCGTTCGTGCTCTACTCCCTGTGATGCTGGGCAGCCTAACACGGTTGTCAAATATGTTCCATTGTAATGGAGTTTGCTTGTGAAATCTAGGAGCGACAGCAATGCGGATGGCACCGTTGCAAAGCTGACTTTCTGCAGAAGAGGCACAGCTCCAGTTTTTTGCCCTGGCTCTTCGGCTGTGGCAGCAGAGGCCAACCTTTCGTGCTCTACTCCCTGGGATGCTGAGCAGCCGAGCACGGGTGCCAAAGAGGTTCCATTGTAATGGACTTTGAGTTGGGAAATCGAGGAGCGAGAGCAATGCGGATGGCACCGTTGCAAAGCTGACTTTCTGCAGAAGAGGCACAGCTCCAGTTTTTTGCCCTGGCTCTTTGGCTGTGGGAGTAGAGGCCAACCGTTCGTGCTCTACTCCCTGGGATGCTGGGCAGCCCAGCACGGGTGCCAAAGAGGTTCCATTGTAATGGACTTTGAGTTGGGAAATGGTGGAGCAACAGCAATGCGGATGGCACCGTTGCAAAGCTGATTTTCTGCAGAAGAGGCACAGCTCCAGTTTTTTGCCCTGGCTCTTCGGCTGTGGGAGCAGAGGCCAACCTTTCGTGCTCTACTCCCTGGGATGCTGGGCAGCCCAGCTCGGGTGCCAAAGAGGTTCCATTGCAATGGACTTTGAGTTGGGAAATGGAGGAGCGACAGCAATGCGGATGGCACCGTTGCAAAGCTGACTTTCTGCAGAAGAGGCACAGCTCCAGTTTTTTGCCCTGGCTCTTCGGCTGTGGCAGCAGAGGCCAACCGTTCGTGCTCTACTCCCTGGGATGCTGGGCAGGCCAGCACGGGTGCCAAAGAGGTTCCATTGTAATGGACTTTGAGTTGGGAAATGGAGGAGCGACAGCAATGCGGTTGGCACCGTTGCAAAGCTGACTTTCTGCAGAAGAGGCACAGCTCCAGTTTTTTGGCCTGGCTCTTCGGCTGCGGGAGCAGAGGCCAACCGTTCGTGCTCTACTGCCTGGGATCCTGGGCAGCCGAGCACGTGTGCCATGAGATTCCATTGTAATGGATTTTGAATTGGGAAATCGAGGAGCGACAGCAATGCGGATGGCACCGTTGCAAAGCTGACTTTCTGCAGAAGAGGCACAGCTCCAGTTTTTTGCCCTGGCTCTTCGGCTGTGGCAGCAGAGGCCAACCGTTCGTGCTCTACTCCCTGGGATGCTGGGCAGCCGAGCACGGGTGCCAAAGAGGTTCCATTGTAATGGACTTTGAGTTGGGAAATCGAGGAGCGAGAGCAATGCGGATGGCACCGTTGCAAAGCTGACTTTCTGCAGAAGAGGCACAGCTCCAGTTTTTTGCCCTGGCTGTTTCGCTGTGGGAGCAGAGGCCAACCGTTCGTGCTCTACTCCCTGGGATGCTGGGCAGCACAGCACGGGTGCCAAAGAGGTTCCATTGTAATGGACTTTGAGTTGGGAAATGGAGGAGCGACAGCAATGCGGATGGCACCGTTGCAAAGCTGATTTTCTGCAGAAGAGGCACAGCTCCAGTTTTTTGCCCTGGCTCTTCGGCTGTGGGAGCAGAGTTCAACCGTTCGTGCTCTACTGACTGGGATGCTGGGCAGCCCAGCTCGGGTGCCAAAGAGGTTCCATTGCAATGGACTTTGAGTTGGGAAATCGAGGAGCGACAGCAAAGCGGATGGCACCGTTGCAAAGCTGACTTTCTGCAGAAGAGGCACAGCTGAAGCTTTTTTGCCCTGGCTCTTCGGCTGTGGGAGCAGAGGCCAACCGTTCGTGCTCTACTGCCTGTGATCCTGGGCAGCCCAGCACGTGTGCCAAAGAGGTTCCATTGTAATGGATTTTGAATTGGGAAATCGAGGAGCGACAGCAATGCGGATGGCACCGTTGCAAAGCTGACTTCCTGCAGAAGAGGCACAGCTCCAGTTTTTTGCAATGGCTCTTCGGCTGTGGGAGCAGAGGCCAACCGTTCGTGCTCTACTCCCTGGGATGCTGGGCAGCCGAGCACGGGTGCCAAAGAGGTTCCATTGTAATGGACTTTGAGTTGGGAAATCGAGGAGCGAGAGCAATGCGGATGGCACCGTTGCAAAGCTGACTTTCTGCAGAAGAGGCACAGCTCCAGTTTTTTGCCCTGGCTGTTCGGCTGTGGGAGCAGAGGCCAACCGTTCATGCTCTACTCCCTGGGATGCTGGGCAGCACAGCACCGGTGCCAAAGACGTTTCATTGAAATGGACTTTCATTTGGGAGATCGAGGAACAACAGCAATGTGGATGGCACCGTTGCAAAGGTGACTTTCTGCAGAAGAGGCACAGCTCAAGTTTTTTGCCCTGGCTCTTTGGCTGTGGGAGCAAAAGCCAAACGTTCGTTCTCTACTGCCTGGGATGCTGGGCAGCCTAGCACGGGTGCCAAAGAGGTTCCATTGTAATGGATTTTGAGTTGGGAAATGGAAGAGCGACAGCAATGCGATTGGCACCGTTGCAAAGGTGACTTTCTGCAGAAGAGGCACAGCTCAAGTTTTTTGCCTTGACTCTTCGGCTGTGGGAGCAGAGGCCAACCGTTCGTGCTCTACTCCCTGAAAGGCTGGGCTGCCCAGCACGGGTGCCAAAGAGGTTCCATTGTAATGGACTTTGAGTTGGGAAATGGAAGAGCGACAGCAATGCGATTGGCACCGTTGCAAAGGTGACTTTCTGCAGAAGAGGCACAGCTCAAGTTTTTTGCCTTGACTCTTCGGCTGTGGGAGCAGAGGCCAACCGTTCGTGCTCTACTCCCTGGGATGCTGGGCAGCCCAGCACGGGTGCCAAAGAGATTCCATTGTAATGGACTTTGAGGTGGGAAATGGAGGAGCGACAGCAGTGCGGATGGCACCGTTGCAAAGCTGACTTTCTGCAGAAGAGGCAGAGCTCATGTTTTTTGCCCTGGCTCTTTGGCTGTGGGAGCAGAGGCCAAGCGTTCGTGCTCTACTCCCTGGGATGCTGGGCAGCCCAGCACGGGTGCCAAAGAGGTTCCATTGTAATGGACTTTGAGTTGGGAAATCGAGGAGCGACAGCAAAGCGGATGGCACCGTTGCAAAGCTGACTTTCTGCAGAAGAGGCACAGCTCAAGTATTTTGAACTGGCTCTTCGGCTGTGGGCGCAGAGGCCAACCGTTCGTGCTCTACTCCCTGGGATGCTGGGCAGCCGAGCACGGGTGCCAAAGAGGTTCCATTGTAATGGACTTTTAATTGGGAAATGGAGGAGCGACAGCAATGCGGATGGCACCGTTGCAAAGCTGACTTTCTGCAGAAGAGGCACAGCTCCAGTTTTTTGCCCTGGCTCTTCGTCTGTGGGAGCAGAGGCCAACCGTTCGTGCTCTACTACCTGGGATGCTGGGCAGCCGAGCACGGGTGCCACAGAGCTTCCATTATAATGGACTTTGAGTTGGGAAATTGAGGAGCGACCGCAAAGCGGATGGCACCGTTGCAAAGGTAACTTTCTGCAGAAGAGAAACAGCTCCAGTTTTTTGCCGTGGCTCTTCGTCTGTGGGAGCAGAGGCCAACCGTTCGTGCTCTACTCCCTGGGTTGCTGGGCAGCCCAGCACGGGTGCCAAAGAGAGATTCCATTGTAAGAGAGTTTGAGCTGGGAAATGGAGGAGCGACAGCAATGCGGATGGCACCGTTGCAAAGGTGACTTTCTGCAGAAGAGGCACAGCTCAAGTTTTTTGCCTTGACTCTTCGGCTGTGGGAGCAGAGGCCAACCGTTCGTGCTCTTCTGCCTGGGATGCTGGGCAGCCGAGCACGGGTGCCAAAGAGGTTCCATTGTAATGGACTTTGAGTTGGGAAATGGAGGAGCGACAGCAATGCGGATGGCACCGTTGCAAAGCTGACTTTCTGCAGAAGAGGCACAGCTCAAGTATTTTGCCCTGGCTCTTCGGCTGTGGGAGCAGAGTCCAACCGTTCGTGCTCTACTCCCTGGGATGCTGGGCAGCCCTGCACGGGTGCCAGTGAGGTTCCATTGTAATGGACTTTGAGTTGTGAAATCGAGGAACGACCGCAAAGCGGATGGCACCGTTGCAAAGCTGACTTTCTGCAGAAGAGGCAGAGCTCAAGTATTTTGCCCTGGCTCTTTGGCTGTGGGAGCAGAGGCCAACCGTTCGTGCTCTACTGCCTGGGATGCTGGGCAGCCCAGCACGGGTGCCAGAGAGGTTCCATTGTAATGGACTTTGAGTTGGGAAATGGAGGAGCGACAGCAATGCGGATGGCACCGTTGCAAAGGTGACTTTCTGCAGAAGAGGCAGAGCTCAAGTTTTTTGCCTTGACTCTTCGGCTGTGGGAGCAGAGGCCAACCGTTCATGCTCTACTCCCTGGGATGCTGGGCAGCCCAGCACGGGTGCCAGAGAGGTTCCATTGTAATGGACTTTGAGTTGGGAAATGGAGGAGCGACAGCAGTGCGGATGGCACCGTTGCAAAGCTGACTTTCTGCAGAAGAGGCAGAGCTCAAGTTTTTTGCCCTGGCTCTTCGGCTGTGGGAGCAGAGGCCAACCGTTCGTGCTCTACTCCCTGGGACGCTGGGCAGCCGAGCAGGGGTGCCAGAGAGGTTCCATTGAAATGGACTTTGAGTTGGGAAATCGAGGAGCAACAGCAATGCGGATGGCACCGTTGCAAAGCTGACTTTCTGCAGAAGAGGTACAGCTCCAGTTTTTTGCCCTGGCTCTTCGGCTGTGGGAGCAGAGGCCAACCGTTCGTGCTCTACTCCCTGGGATGCTGGGCTGCCGAGCACGGGTGCCAAAGAGGTTCCATTGTAATGGACTTTGAGTTGGGAAATCGAGGAGCAACAGCAATGCGGATGGCACCGTTGCAAAGCTGACTTTCTGCAGAAGAGGCACAAATCAAGCTTTTTGCCCTGGCTGTTCGGCTGTGGGAGCAGAGGCCAAGCGTTCGTGCTCTACTCCCTGTGATGCTGGGCAGCCTAACACGGTTGTCAAATATGTTCCATTGTAATGGAGTTTGCTTGTGAAATCTAGGAGCGACAGCAATGCGGATGGCACCGTTGCAAAGCTGACTTTCTGCAGAAGAGGCACAGCTCCAGTTTTTTGCCCTGGCTCTTCGGCTGTGGCAGCAGAGGCCAACCTTTCGTGCTCTACTCCCTGGGATGCTGAGCAGCCGAGCACGGGTGCCAAAGAGGTTCCATTGTAATGGACTTTGAGTTGGGAAATCGAGGAACGAGAGCAATGCGGATGGCACCGTTGCAAAGCTGACTTTCTGCAGAAGAGGCACAGCTCCAGTTTTTTGCCCTGGCTCTTTGGCTGTGGGAGTAGAGGCCAACCGTTCGTGCTCTACTCCCTGGGATGCTGGGCAGCCCAGCACGGGTGCCAAAGAGGTTCCATTGTAATGGACTTTGAGTTGGGAAATGGAGGAGCAACAGCAATGCGGATGGCACCGTTGCAAAGCTGATTTTCTGCAGAAGAGGCACAGCTCCAGTTTTTTGCCCTGGCTCTTCGGCTGTGGGAGCAGAGTTCAACCGTTCGTGCTCTACTCCCTGGGATGCTGGGCAGCCCAGCTCGGGTGCCAAAGAGGTTCCATTGCAATGGACTTTGAGTTGGGAAATGGAGGAGCGACAGCAATGCGGATGGCACCTTTGCAAAGCTGACTTTCTGCAGAAGAGGCACAGCTCCAGTTTTTTGCCCTGGCTCTTCGGCTGTGGCAGCAGAGGCCAACCGTTCGTGCTCTACTCCCTGGGATGCTGGGCAGGCCAGCACGGGTGCCAAAGAGGTTCCATTGTAATGGACTTTGAGTTGGGAAATGGAGGAGCGACAGCAATGCGGATGGCACCGTTGCAAAGCTGACTTTCTGCAGAAGAGGCACAGCTCCAGTTTTTTGGCCTGGCTCTTCGGCTGTGGCAGCAGAGGCCAACCGTTCGTGCTCTACTCCCTGGGATGCTGGGCAGCCGAGCACGGGTGCCAAAGAGGTTCCATTGTAATGGACTTTGAGTTGGGAAATCGAGGAGCGAGAGCAATGCGGATGGCACCGTTGCAAAGCTGACTTTCTGCAGAAGAGGCACAGCTCCAGTTTTTTGCCCTGGCTGTTTCGCTGTGGGAGCAGAGGCCAACCGTTCGTGCTCTACTCCCTGGGATGCTGGGCAGCACAGCACGGGTGCCAAAGACGTTTCATTGAAATGGACTTTCATTTGGGAGATCGAGGAACAACAGCAATGTGGATGGCACCGTTGCAAAGCTGACTTTCTGCAGAAGAGGCACAGCTCAAGTTTTTTGCCCTGGCTCTTTGGCTGTGTGAGCAAAAGCCAAACGTTCGTTCTCTACTGCCTGGGATGCTGGGCAGCCTAGCACGGGTGCCAAAGAGGTTCCATTGTAATGGATTTTGAGTTGGGAAATGGAGGAGCGACAGCAATGCGGATGGCAGCGTTGCAAAGCTGACTTTCTGCAGAAGAGGCACAGCTCCAGTTTTTTGCCCTGGCTCTTCGGCTGTGGGAGCAGAGGCCAACCGTTCGTGCTCTACTGCCTGGGATGCTGGGCAGCCGAGCACGGGTGCCAAAGAGGTTCCATTGTAATGGACTTTGAGTTGGGAAATGGAGGAGCGACAGCAATGCGGTTGGCACCGTTGCAAAGCTGACTTTCTGCAGAAGAGGCACAGCTCCAGTTTTTTGGCCTGGCTCTTCGGCTGTGGGAGCAGAGGCCAACCGTTCGTGCTCTACTGCCTGGGATGCTGGGCAGCCGAGCACGGGTGCCAAAGAGGTTCCATTGTAATGGACTTTTAATTGGGAAATGGAGGAGCGACAGCAATGCGGTTGGTACCGTTGCAAAGCTGACTTTCTGCAGAAGAGGCACAGCTCAAGTTTTTTGCCCTGGCTCTTTGGCTGTGGGAGCAAAAGCCAAACGTTCGTTCTCTACTGCCTGGGATGCTGGGCAGCCGAGCACGGGTGCCAAAGAGGTTCCATTGTAATGGACTTTGAGTTGGGAAATGGAGGAGCAACAGCAATGCGGATGGCACCGTTGCAAAGCTGACTTTCTGCAGAAGAGGCACAGCTCCAGTTTTTTGCCCTGGCTCTTTGGCTGTGGGAGTAGAGGCCAACCGTTCGTGCTCTACTCCCTGCGATGCTGGGCAGCCCAGCACGGGTGCCAAAGAGGTTCCATTGTAATGGACTTTGAGTTGGGAAATGGAGGAGCGAGAGCAATGCGGATGGCACCGTTGCAAAGCTGATTTTCTGCAGAAGAGGCACAGCTCCAGTTTTTTGCCCTGGCTCTTCGGCTGTGGGAGCAGAGTTCAACCGTTCGTGCTCTACTGCCTGGGATGCTGGGCAGCCCAGCTCGGGTGCCAAAGAGGTTCCATTGCAATGGACTTTGAGTTGGGAAATCGAGGAGCGACAGCAAAGCGGATGGCACCGTTGCAAAGCTGACTTTCTGCAGAAGAGGCACAGCTCCAGTTTTTTGACCTGGCTCTTCGGCTGCGGGAGCAGAGGCCAACCGTTCGTGCTCTACTGCCTGTGATCCTGGGCAGCCGAGCACGTGTGCCAAAGAGGTTCCATTGTAATGGATTTTGAATTGGGAAATGGAGGAGCGACAGCAATGCGGATGGCACCGTTGCAAAGCTGACTTTCTGCAGAAGAGGCACAGCTCCAGTTTTTTGCCCTGGCTCTTCGGCTGTGGGAGCAGAGGCCAACCGTTCGTGCTCTACTCCCTGGGATGCTGGGCAGCCGAGCACGGGTGCCAAAGAGGTTCCATTGTAATGGACTTTGAGTTGGGAAATCGAGGAGCGAGAGCAATGCGGATGGCACCGTTGCAAAGCTGACTTTCTGCAGAAGAGGCACAGCTCCAGTTTTTTGCCCTGGCTCTTCGGCTGTGGGAGCAGAGGCCAACCGTTCGTGCTCTACTCCCTGGGATGCTGGGCAGCACAGCACCGGTGCCAAAGACGTTTCATTGAAATGGACTTTCATTTGGGAGATCGAGGAACAACAGCAATGTGGATGGCACCGTTGCAAAGCTGACTTTCTGCAGAAGAGGCACAGCTCAAGTTTTTTGCCCTGGCTCTTTGGCTGTGGGAGCAAAAGCCAAACGTTCGTTCTCTACTGCCTGGGATGCTGGGCAGCCTAGCACGGGTGCCAAAGAGGTTCCATTGTAATGGATTTTGAGTTGGGAAATGGAAGAGCGACAGCAATGCGGATGGCACCGTTGCAAAGGTGACTTTCTGCAGAAGAGGCACAGCTCAAGTTTTTTGCCTTGACTCTTCGGCTGTGGGAGCAGAGGCCAACCGTTCGTGCTCTACTCCCTGAAAGGCTGGGCTGCCCAGCACGGGTGCCAAAGAGGTTCCATTGTAATGGACTTTGAGTTGGGAAATGGAAGAGCGACAGCAATGCGATTGGCACCGTTGCAAAGGTGACTTTCTGCAGAAGAGGCACAGCTCAAGTTTTTTGCCTTGACTCTTCGGCTGTGGGAGCAGAGGCCAACCGTTCGTGCTCTACTCCCTGGGATGCTGGGCAGCCCAGCACGGGTGCCAAAGAGATTCCATTGTAATGGACTTTGAGGTGGGAAATGGAGGAGCGACAGCAGTGCGGATGGCACCGTTGCAAAGCTGACTTTCTGCAGAAGAGGCAGAGCTCATGTTTTTTGCCCTGGCTCTTTGGCTGTGGGAGCAGAGGCCAAGCGTTCGTGCTCTACTCCCTGGGTGCTGGGCAGCCCAGCACGGGTGCCAAAGAGGTTCCATTGTAATGGACTTTGAGTTGGGAAATCGAGGAGCGACAGCAAAGCGGATGGCACCGTTGCAAAGCTGACTTTCTGCAGAAGAGGCACAGCTCAAGTATTTTGAACTGGCTCTTCGGCTGTGGGCGCAGAGGCCAACCGTTCGTGCTCTACTCCCTGGGATGCTGGGCAGCCGAGCACGGGTGCCAAAGAGGTTCCATTGTAATGGACTTTTAATTGGGAAATGGAGGAGCGACAGCAATGCGGATGGCACCGTTGCAAAGCTGACTTTCTGCAGAAGAGGCACAGCTCCAGTTTTTTGCCCTGGCTCTTCGTCTGTGGGAGCAGAGGCCAACCGTTCGTGCTCTACTACCTGGGATGCTGGGCAGCCGAGCACGGGTGCCACAGAGCTTCCATTATAATGGACTTTGAGTTGGGAAATTGAGGAGCGACCGCAAAGCGGATGGCACCGTTGCAAAGGTAACTTTCTGCAGAAGAGAAACAGCTCCAGTTTTTTGCCGTGGCTCTTCGTCTGTGGGAGCAGAGGCCAACCGTTCGTGCTCTACTCCCTGGGTTGCTGGGCAGCCCAGCACGGGTGCCAAAGAGAGATTCCATTGTAAGAGAGTTTGAGCTGGGAAATGGAGGAGCGACAGCAATGCGGATGGCACCGTTGCAAAGGTGACTTTCTGCAGAAGAGGCACAGCTCAAGTTTTTTGCCTTGACTCTTCGGCTGTGGGAGCAGAGGCCAACCGTTCGTGCTCTTCTGCCTGGGATGCTGGGCAGCCCAGCACGGGTGCCAAAGAGGTTCCATTGTAATGGACTTTGAGTTGGGAAATGGAGGAGCGACAGCAATGCGGATGGCACCGTTGCAAAGCTGACTTTCTGCAGAAGAGGCACAGCTCAAGTATTTTGCCCTGGCTCTTCGGCTGTGGGAGCAGAGTCCAACCGTTCGTGCTCTACTCCCTGGGATGCTGGGCAGCCCTGCACGGGTGCCAGTGAGGTTCCATTGTAATGGACTTTGAGTTGTGAAATCGAGGAACGACCGCAAAGCGGATGGCACCGTTGCAAAGCTGACTTTCTGCAGAAGAGGCACAGCTCAAGTATTTTGCCCTGGCTCTTTGGCTGTGGGAGCAGAGGCCAACCGTTCGTGCTCTACTGCCTGGGATGCTGGGCAGCCCAGCACGGGTGCCAGAGAGGTTCCATTGTAATGGACTTTGAGTTGGGAAATGGAGGAGCGACAGCAATGCGGATGGCACCGTTGCAAAGGTGACTTTCTGCAGAAGAGGCAGAGCTCAAGTTTTTTGCCTTGACTCTTCGGCTGTGGGAGCAGAGGCCAACCGTTCATGCTCTACTCCCTGGGATGCTGGGCAGCCCAGCACGGGTGCCAGAGAGGTTCCATTGTAATGGACTTTGAGTTGGGAAATGGAGGAGCGACAGCAGTGCGGATGGCACCGTTGCAAAGCTGACTTTCTGCAGAAGAGGCAGAGCTCAAGTTTTTTGCCCTGGCTCTTCGGCTGTGGGAGCAGAGGCCAACCGTTCGTGCTCTACTCCCTGGGACGCTGGGCAGCCGAGCAGGGGTGCCAGAGAGGTTCCATTGAAATGGACTTTGAGTTGGGAAATCGAGGAGCAACAGCAATGCGGATGGCACCGTTGCAAAGGTGACTTTCTGCAGAAGAGGCACAGCTCAAGCTTTTTGCCCTGGCTCTTCGGCTGTGGGAGCAGAGGCCAACCGCTCGTGCTCTACTCCCTGGGATGCTGGGCAGCCCAGCACGGGTGCCGAAGAGGTTCCATTATAATGGACATTGAGTTGGGAAATCGAGGAACGACCGCAAAGCGGATGGCACCATTGCAAAGCTGACTTTCTGCAGAAGAGACACAGCTCCAGTTTTTTGCCCTGGCTCTTCGGCTGTGGCAGCAGAGGCCAACCGTTCGTGCTCTACTGCCTGGGATGCTGGGCAGCCCAGCACGGGTGCCAAAGAGGTTCCATTGTAATGGACTTTGAGTTGGGAAATCGAGGAGCGACAGCAGTGCGGATGGCACCGTTGCAAAGCTGACTTTCTGCAGAAGAGGCAGAGCTCATGTTTTTTGCCCTGGCTCTTCGGCTGTGGGAGCAGAGGCCAATCGTTCGTGCTCTACTCCCTGGGACGCTGGGCAGCCCAGCACGGGTGCCAGAGAGGTTCCATTGTAATGGACTTTGAGTTGGGATATCGAGGAACCTCAGCAAAGCGGATGGCACCGTTGCAAAGCTGACTTTCTGTAGAAGAGGCACAGCTCAAGTTTTTTGCCCTGACTCTTTGGCTGTGGGAGCAGAGTCCAACCGTACGTGCTCTACTCCCTGGGATGCTGGGCAGCCCAGCACGGGTGCCACAGAGGTTCCATTATAATGGACTTTGAGTTGGGAAATCGAGGAGCGACAGTAAAGCGGATGGCACCATTGCAAAGCTGACTTTCTGCAGAAGAGACACAGCTCCAGTTTTTTGCCCTGGGTCTTCGGCTGTGGGAGCACAGGCCAACCGTTAGTGCTCTACTCCCTGGGATGCTGGGCAGCCGAGCACGGGTGCCAAAGAGGTTCCATTGTAATGGACTTTGAGTTGGGAAATGGAGGAGCGACAGCAATGCGGATGGCACCATTGCAAAGCTGACTTTCTGCAGAAGAGGCACAGCTCAAGCTTTTTGCCCTGGCTCTTCGGCTGTGGGAGCAGAGGCCAACCATTCATGCTCTACTCCCTGGGATGCTGGGCAGCCCAGCACGGGTGCCAGAGAGGTTCCATTGTAATGGACTTTGAGTTGAGAAATCGAGGAACAACAGCAAAGCGGATGGCACCGTTGCAAAGCTGACTTTCTGCAGAAGAGGCACAGCTCCAGTTTTTTGCGCTGGCTCATCGGCTGTGGGAGCAGAGGCCAACCGTTCGTGCTCTACTCCCTGAAAGGCTGGGCTGCCCAGCACGGGTGCCAAAGAGGTTCCATTGTAATGGACTTTGAGTTGGGAAATGGAAGAGCGACAACAATGCGGATGGCACCGTTGCAAAGCTGACTTTCTGCAGAAGAGGCACAGCTCAAGTTTTTTGCCTTGACTCTTCGGCTGTGGGAGCAGAGGCCAACCGTTCGTGCTCTACTCCCTGGGATGCTGGGCAGCCCAGCACGGGTGCCAAAGAGGTTCCATTGTAATGGACTTTGAGTTGGGAAATGGAGGAGCGACAGCAGTGCGGATGGCACCGTTGCAAAGCTGACTTTCTGCAGAAGAGGCACAGCTCCAGTTTTTTGCCCTGGCTCTTCGGCTGTGGGAGCAGAGTCCAACCGTTCGTGCTCTACTGCCTGGGATGCTGGGCAGCCCAGCACGGGTGCCAGAGATGTTCCATTGTAATGGACTTTGAGTTGTGAAATCGAGGAACCTCAGCAATGCGGATGGCACCGTTGCAAAGCTGACTTTCTGCAGAAGAGGCACAGCTCAAGTATTTTGCCCTGGCTCTTTGGCTGTGGGAGCAGAGGCCAACCGTTCGTGCTCTACTGCCTGAAAGGCTGGGCAGCCCAGCACGGGTGCCAGAGATGTTCCATTGTAATGGACTTTGAGTTGGGAAATCGAGGAGAGACAGCAATGCGGATGGCACCGTTGCAAAGGTGACTTTCTGCAGAAGAGGCACAGCTCAAGTATTTTGCCTTGACTCTTCGGCTGTGGGAGCAGAGGCCAACCGTTCGTGCTCTACTCCCTGAAAGGCTGGGCTGCCCAGCACGGGTGCCAAAGAGGTTCCATTGTAATGGACTTTGAGTTGGGAAATGGAAGAGCGACAGCAATGCGGATGGCACCGTTGCAAAGCTGACTTTCTGCAGAAGAGGCACAGCTCAAGTTTTTTGCCTTGACTCTTCGGCTGTGGGAGCAGAGGCCAACCGTTCGTGCTCTACTCCCTGGGATGCTGGGCAGCCGAGCACGGGTGCCAAAGAGGTTCCATTGTAATGGACTTTGAGTTGGGAAATCGAGGAGCGACAGCAAAGCGGATGGCACCATTGCAAAGCTGACTTTCTGCAGAAGAGGCACAGCTCAAGTTTTTTGCCCTGGCTCCTTGGCTGTGGTAGTACAGGCCAACTGTTCGTGCTCTACTCCCTGGGATGCTGGGCAGCCCAGCACGGGTGCCAAAGAGGTTCCATTGTAATGGACTTTGAGTTGGGAAATGGAGGAGCGACAGCAAAGCGGATGGCACCGTTGCAAAGGTGACTTTCTGCAGAAGAGGCACAGCTCAAGTATTTTGCCCTGGCTCTTCGGCTGTGGGAGCAGAGGCCAACCGTTCGTGCTCTACTGCCTGGGATGCTTGGCAGCCCAGCACGGGTGCCAAAGAGGTTCCATTGTAATGGACTTTGAGTTGGGAAATCGAGGAGCGACAGCAAAGCGGATGGCACCATTGCAAAGCTGACTTTCTGCAGAAGAGGCACAGCTCAAGTTTTTTGCCCTGGCTCCTTGGCTGTGGTAGTACAGGCCAACTGTTCGTGCTCTACTCCCTGGGATGCTGGGCAGCCGGGCACGGGTGCCAAAGAGGTTCCATTGTAATGGAGTTTTAATTGGGAAGTGGAGGAGCGACAGCAATGCGGATGGCACCGTTGCAAAGGTGACTTTCTGCAGAAGAGGCACAGCTCCAGTTTTTTGCCCTGGCTCTTTGGCTGTGGGAGCAGAGGCCAACCGTTCGTGCTCTACTCCCTTGGATGCTGGGCAGCCGAGCACGGGTGCCACAGAGCTTCCATTATAATGGACTTTGAGTTGGGAAATTGAGGAGCGACCGCAAAGCGGATGGCACCGTTGCAAAGGTAACTTTCTGCAGAAGAGAAACAGCTCCAGTTTTTTGCCCTGGCTCTTCGGCTGTGGGAGCAGAGGCCAACCGTTCGTGCTCTACTCCCTGGGATGCTGGACAGCCCAGCACGGGTGCCAAAGAGAGTTTCAATTGTAATGGACTTTGAGCAGGGAAATGGAGGAGCGACAGCAATGCGGATGGCACCGTTGCAAAGCTGACTTTCTGCAGAAGAGGCAGAGCTCAAGTTTTTTGCCTTGACTCTTCGGCTGTGGGAGCAGAGGCCAACCGTTCGTGCTCTACTCCCTGGGATGCTGGGCAGCCGAGCACGGGTGCCAAAGAGGTTCCATTGTAATGGACTTTGAGGTGGGAAATGGAGGAGCGACAGCAGTGCGGATGGCACCGTTGCAAAGCTGACTTTCTGCAGAAGAGGCAGAGCTCATGTTTTTTGCCCTGGCTCTTCGGCTGTGGGAGCAGAGGCCAAGCGTTCGTGCTCTACTCCCTGGGACGCTGGGCAGCCCAGCACGGGTGCCAGAGAGGTTCCATTGTAATGGACTTTGAGTTGGGATATCGAGGAACCTCAGCAAAGCGGATGGCACCGTTGCAAAGCTGACTTTCTGTAGAAGAGGCACAGCTCAAGTTTTTTGCCCTGACTCTTTGGCTGTGGGAGTAGAGTCCAACCGTACGTGCTCTACTCCCTGGGATGCTGGGCAGCCCAGCACGGGTGCCACAGAGGTTCCATTATAATGGACTTTGAGTTGGGAAATCGAGGAGAGACAGTAAAGCGGATGGCACCATTGCAAAGCTGACTTTCTGCAGAAGAGGCACAGCTCCAGTTTTTTGCCCTGGGTCTTCGGCTGTGGGAGCACAGGCCAACCGTTAGTGCTCTACTCCCTGGGATGCTGGGCAGCCGAGCACGGGTGCCAAAGAGGTTCCATTGTAATGGACTTTGAGTTGGGAAATGGAGGAGCGACAGCAATGCGGATGGCACCATTGCAAAGCTGACTTTCTGCAGAAGAGGCACAGCTCAAGCTTTTTGCCCTGGCTCTTCGGCTGTGGGAGCAGAGGCCAACCATTCATGCTCTACTCCCTGGGATGCTGGGCAGCCCAGCACGGGTGCCAGAGAGGTTCCATTGTAATGGACTTTGAGTTGAGAAATCGAGGAACAACAGCAAAGCGGATGGCACCGTTGCAAAGCTGACTTTCTGCAGAAGAGGCACAGCTCCAGTTTTTTGCGCTGGCTCATCGGCTGTGGGAGCAGAGGCCAACCGTTCGTGCTCTACTCCCTGAAAGGCTGGGCTGCCCAGCACGGGTGCCAAAGAGGTTCCATTGTAATGGACTTTGAGTTGGGAAATGGAAGAGCGACAACAATGCGGATGGCACCGTTGCAAAGCTGACTTTCTGCAGAAGAGGCACAGCTCAAGTTTTTTGCCTTGACTCTTCGGCTGTGGGAGCAGAGGCCAACCGTTCGTGCTCTACTCCCTGGGATGCTGGGCAGCCCAGCACGGGTGCCAAAGAGGTTCCATTGTAATGGACTTTGAGTTGGGAAATGGAGGAGCGACAGCAGTGCGGATGGCACCGTTGCAAAGCTGACTTTCTGCAGAAGAGGCACAGCTCCAGTTTTTTGCCCTGGCTCTTCGGCTGTGGGAGCAGAGTCCAACCGTTCGTGCTCTACTGCCTGGGATGCTGGGCAGCCCAGCACGGGTGCCAGAGATGTTCCATTGTAATGGACTTTGAGTTGTGAAATCGAGGAACCTCAGCAATGCGGATGGCACCGTTGCAAAGCTGACTTTCTGCAGAAGAGGCACAGCTCAAGTATTTTGCCCTGGCTCTTTGGCTGTGGGAGCAGAGGCCAACCGTTCGTGCTCTACTGCCTGAAAGGCTGGGCAGCCCAGCACGGGTGCCAGAGATGTTCCATTGTAATGGACTTTGAGTTGGGAAATCGAGGAGAGACAGCAATGCGGATGGCACCGTTGCAAAGGTGACTTTCTGCAGAAGAGGCACAGCTCAAGTATTTTGCCTTGACTCTTCGGCTGTGGGAGCAGAGGCCAACCGTTCGTGCTCTACTCCCTGAAAGGCTGGGCTGCCCAGCACGGGTGCCAGAGAGGTTCCATTGTAATGGACTTTGAGTTGGGAAATGGAAGAGCGACAGCAATGCGGATGGCACCGTTGCAAAGGTGACTTTCTGCAGAAGAGGCACAGCTCAAGTTTTTTGCCTTGACTCTTCGGCTGTGGGAGCAGAGGCCAACCGTTCGTGCTCTACTCCCTGGGATGCTGGGCAGCCGAGCACGGGTGCCAAAGAGGTTCCATTGTAATGGACTTTGAGTTGGGAAATCGAGGAGCGACAGCAAAGCGGATGGCACCATTGCAAAGCTGACTTTCTGCAGAAGAGGCACAGCTCAAGTTTTTTGCCCTGGCTCCTTGGCTGTGGTAGTACAGGCCAACTCTTCGTGCTCTACTCCCTGGGATGCTGGGCAGCCCAGCACGGGTGCCAAAGAGGTTCCATTGTAATGGACTTTGAGTTGGGAAATGGAGGAGCGACAGCAAAGCGGATGGCACCGTTGCAAAGGTGACTTTCTGCAGAAGAGGCACAGCTCAAGTATTTTGCCCTGGCTCTTCGGCTGTGGGAGCAGAGGCCAACCGTTCGTGCTCTACTGCCTGGGATGCTTGGCAGCCCAGCACGGGTGCCAAAGAGGTTCCATTGTAATGGACTTTGAGTTGGGAAATCGAGGAGCGACAGCAAAGCGGATGGCACCATTGCAAAGCTGACTTTCTGCAGAAGAGGCACAGCTCAAGTTTTTTGCCCTGGCTCCTTGGCTGTGGTAGTACAGGCCAACTGTTCGTGCTCTACTCCCTGGGATGCTGGGCAGCCGGGCACGGGTGCCAAAGAGGTTCCATTGTAATGGAGTTTTAATTGGGAAGTGGAGGAGCGACAGCAATGCGGATGGCACCGTTGCAAAGGTGACTTTCTGCAGAAGAGGCACAGCTCCAGTTTTTTGCCCTGGCTCTTTGGCTGTGGGAGCAGAGGCCAACCGTTCGTGCTCTACTCCCTTGGATGCTGGGCAGCCGAGCACGGGTGCCACAGAGCTTCCATTATAATGGACTTTGAGTTGGGAAATTGAGGAGCGACCGCAAAGCGGATGGCACCGTTGCAAAGGTAACTTTCTGCAGAAGAGAAACAGCTCCAGTTTTTTGCCCTGGCTCTTCGGCTGTGGGAGCAGAGGCCAACCGTTCGTGCTCTACTCCCTGGGATGCTGGACAGCCCAGCACGGGTGCCAAAGAGAGTTTCAATTGTAATGGACTTTGAGCAGGGAAATGGAGGAGCGACAGCAATGCGGATGGCACCGTTGCAAAGCTGACTTTCTGCAGAAGAGGCAGAGCTCAAGTTTTTTGCCTTGACTCTTCGGCTGTGGGAGCAGAGGCCAACCGTTCGTGCTCTACTCCCTGGGATGCTGGGCAGCCGAGCACGGGTGCCAAAGAGGTTCCATTGTAATGGACTTTGAGGTGGGAAATGGAGGAGCGACAGCAGTGCGGATGGCACCGTTGCAAAGCTGACTTTCTGCAGAAGAGGCAGAGCTCATGTTTTTTGCCCTGGCTCTTCGGCTGTGGGAGCAGAGGCCAAGCGTTCGTGCTCTACTCCCTGGGATGCTGGGCAGCCCAGCACGGGTGCCGAAGATGTTCCATTGTAATGGACTTTGAGTTGTGAAATCGAGGAGCGACAGCAAAGCGGATGGCACCGTTGCAAAGCTGACTTTCTGCAGAAGAGGCACAGCTCAAGTATTTTGCCCTGGCTCTTCGGATGTGGGAGCAGAGGCCAACCGTTCGTGCTCTACTGCCTGGGATGCTGGGCAGCCCAGCACGGGTGCCAAAGAGGTTCCATTGTAATGGACTTTGAGTTGGGAAATCGAGGAGCGACAGCAGTGCGGATGGCACCGTTGCAAAGCTGACTTTCTGCAGAAGAGGCAGAGCTCATGTTTTTTGCCCTGGCTCTTCGGCTGTGGGAGCAGAGGCCAAGCGTTCGTGCTCTACTCCCTGGGACGCTGGGCAGCCCAGCACGGGTGCCAGAGAGGTTCCATTGTAATGGACTTTGAGTTGGGATATCGAGGAACCTCAGCAATGCGGATGGCACCGTTGTAAAGCTGACTTTCTGCAGAAGAGGCACAGCTCAAGTTTTTTGCCCTGGCTCTTTGGCTGTGGGAGCAGAGTCCAACCGTACGTGCTCTACTCCCTGGGATGCTGGGCAGCCCAGCACGGGTGCCACAGAGGTTCCATTATAATGGACTTTGAGTTGGGAAATCGAGGAGAGACAGTAAAGCGGATGGCACCATTGCAAAGCTGACTTTCTGCAGAAGAGACACAGCTCCAGTTTTTTGCCCTGGGTCTTCGGCTGTGGGAGCACAGGCCAACCGTTAGTGCTCTACTCCCTGGGATGCTGGGCAGCCCAGCACGGGTGCCAAAGAGGTTCCATTGTAATGGACTTTGAGTTGGGAAATGGAGGAGCGACAGCAATGCGGATGGCACCATTGCAAAGCTGACTTTCTGCAGAAGAGGCACAGCTCAAGCTTTTTGCCCTGGCTCTTCGGCTGTGGGAGCAGAGGCCAACCATTCATGCTCTACTCCCTGGGATGCTGGGCAGCCCAGCACGGGTGCCAGAGAGGTTCCATTGTAATGGACTTTGAGTTGAGAAATCGAGGAACAACAGCAAAGCGGATGGCACCGTTGCAAAGCTGACTTTCTGCAGAAGAGGCACAGCTCCAGTTTTTTGCCCTGGCTCATCGGCTGTGGGAGCAGAGGCCAACCGTTCGTGCTCTACTCCCTGAAAGGCTGGGCTGCCCAGCACGGGTGCCAAAGAGGTTCCATTGTAATGGACTTTGAGTTGGGAAATGGAAGAGCGACAGCAATGCGGATGGCACCGTTGCAAAGCAGACTTTCTGCAGAAGAGGCACAAATCAAGTTTTTTGCCTTGACTCTTCGGCTGTGGGAGCAGAGGCCAACCGTTCGTGCTCTACTCCCTGGGATGCTGGGCAGCCCAGCACGGGTGCCAAAGAGGTTCCATTGTAATGGACTTTGAGTTGGGAAATGGAGGAGCGACAGCAGTGCGGATGGCACCGTTGCAAAGCTGACTTTCTGCAGAAGAGGCAGAGGTCATGTTTTTTGCCCTGGCTCTTCGGCTGTGGGAGCAGAGTCCAACCGTTCGTGCTCTACTCCCTGGGATGCTGGACAGCCCAGCACGGGTGCCAGAGAGGTTCCATTGTAATGGACTTTGAGTTGTGAAATCGAGGAACCTCAGCAATGCGGATGGCACCGTTGCAAAGCTGACTTTCTGCAGAAGAGGCACAGCTCAAGTATTTTGCCCTGGCTCTTTGGCTGTGGGAGCAGAGGCCAACCGTTCGTGCTCTTCTGCCTGAAAGGCTGGGCAGCCCAGCACGGGTGCCAGAGATGTTCCATTGTAATGGACTTTGAGTTGGGAAATCGAGGAGAGACAGCAATGCGGATGGCACCGTTGCAAAGGTGACTTTCTGCAGAAGAGGCACAGCTCAAGTATTTTGCCTTGACTCTTCGGCTGTGGGAGCAGAGGCCAACCGTTCGTGCTCTACTCCCTGAAAGGCTGGGCTGCCCAGCACGGGTGCCAAAGAGGTTCCATTGTAATGGACTTTGAGTTGGGAAATGGAAGAGCGACAGCAATGCGGATGGCACCGTTGCAAAGGTGACTTTCTGCAGAAGAGGCACAGCTCAAGTTTTTTGCCTTGACTCTTCGGCTGTGGGAGCAGAGGCCAACCGTTCGTGCTCTACTCCCTGGGATGCTGGGCAGCCGAGCACGGGTGCCAAAGAGGTTCCATTGTAATGGACTTTGAGTTGGGAAATCGAGGAGCGACAGCAAAGCGGATGGCACCATTGCAAAGCTGACTTTCTGCAGAAGAGGCACAGCTCAAGTTTTTTGCCTTGACTCTTCGGCTGTGGGAGCAGAGACCAACCGTTCATGCTCTACTCCCTGGGATGCTGGGCAGCCCAGCACGGGTGCCAAAGAGATTCCATTGTAATGGACTTTGAGGTGGGAAATGGAGGAGCGACAGCAGTGCGGATGGCACCGTTGCAAAGCTGACTTTCTGCAGAAGAGGCAGAGCTCATGTTTTTTGCCCTGGCTCTTTGGCTGTGGGAGCAGAGGCCAAGCGTTCGTGCTCTACTCCCTGGGATGCTGGGCAGCCCAGCACGGGTGCCAAAGAGGTTCCATTGTAATGGACTTTGAGTTGGGAAATGGAGGAGCGACAGCAAAGCGGATGGCACCGTTGCAAAGCTGACTTTCTGCAGAAGAGGCACAGCTCAAGTATTTTGACCTGGCTCTTCGGCTGTGGGAGCAGAGGCCAACCGTTCGTGCTCTACTGCCTGGGATGCTGGGCAGCCGAGCACGGGTGCCAAAGAGGTTCCATTGTAATGGACTTTGAGTTGGGAAATGGAGGAGCGACAGCAAAGCGGATGGCACCATTGCAAAGCTGACTTTCTGCAGAAGAGGCACAGCTCAAGTTTTTTGCCCTGGCTCCTTGGCTGTGGTAGTACAGGCCAACTGTTCGTGCTCTACTCCCTGGGATGCTGGGCAGCCGGGCACGGGTGCCAAAGAGGTTCCATTGTAATGGACTTTTAATTGGGAAATGGAGGAGCGACAGCAATGCGGATGGCACCGTTGCAAAGGTGACTTTCTGCAGAAGAGGCACAGCTCAAGTTTTTTGCCCTGGCTATTTGGCTGTGGGAGCAGAGGCCAAACGTTCGTGCTCTACTACCTGGGATGCTGGGCAGCCGAGCACGGGTGCCACAGAGCTTCCATTATAATGGACTTTGAGTTGGGAAATTGAGGAGCGACCGCAAAGCGGATGGCACCGTTGCAAAGGTAACTTTCTGCAGAAGAGAAACAGCTCCAGTTTTTTGCCGTGGCTCTTCGTCTGTGGGAGCAGAGGCCAACGGTTCGTGCTCTACTCCCTGGGATGCTGGGCAGCCCAGCACGGGTGCCAAAGAGAGTTTCAATTGTAATGGACTTTGAGCAGGGAAATGGAGGAGCGACAGCAAAGCGGATGGCACCGTTGCAAAGCTGACTTTCTGCAGAAGAGGCACAGCTCAAGTATTTTGCCCTGGCTCTTCGGATGTGGGAGCAGAGGCCAACCGTTCGTGCTCTACTGCCTGGGATGCTGGGCAGCCCAGCACGGGTGCCAAAGAGGTTCCATTGTAATGGACTTTGAGTTGGGAAATCGAGGAGCGACAGCAGTGCGGATGGCACCGTTGCAAAGCTGACTTTCTGCAGAAGAGGCAGAGCTCATGTTTTTTGCCCTGGCTCTTCGGCTGTGGGAGCAGAGGCCAAGCGTTCGTGCTCTACTCCCTGGGATGCTGGGCAGCCCAGCACGGGTGCCAGAGAGGTTCCATTGTAATGGACTTTGAGTTGGGATATCGAGGAACCTCAGCAATGCGGATGGCACCGTTGCAAAGCTGACTTTCTGCAGAAGAGGCACAGCTCAAGTTTTTTGCCCTGGCTCTTTGGCTGTGGGAGCAGAGTCCAACCGTACGTGCTCTACTCCCTGGGATGCTGGGCAGCCCAGCACGGGTGCCAAAGAGAGTTTCCATTATAATGGACTTTGAGTTGGGAAATCGAGGAGAGACAGTAAAGCGGATGGCACCATTGCAAAGCTGACTTTCTGCAGAAGAGACACATCTCCAGTTTTTTGCCCTGGGTCTTCGGCTGTGGGAGCACAGGCCAACCGTTAGTGCTCTACTCCCTGGGATGCTGGGCAGCCCAGCACGGGTGCCAAAGAGGTTCCATTGTAATGGACTTTGAGTTGGGAAATGGAGGAGCGACAGCAATGCGGATGGCACCATTGCAAAGCTGACTTTCTGCAGAAGAGGCACAGCTCAAGCTTTTTGCCCTGGCTCTTCGGCTGTGGGAGCAGAGGCCAACCATTCATGCTCTACTCCCTGGGATGCTGGGCAGCCCAGCACGGGTGCCAGAGAGGTTCCATTGTAATGGACTTTGAGTTGAGAAATCGAGGAACAACAGCAAAGCGGATGGCACCGTTGCAAAGCTGACTTTCTGCAGAAGAGGCACAGCTCCAGTTTTTTGCCCTGGCTCTTTGGCTGTGGGAGCAGAGGCCAACCGTTCGTGCTCTACTCCCTGAAAGGCTGGGCTGCCCAGCACGGGTGCCAAAGAGGTTCCATTGTAATGGACTTTGAGTTGGGAAATGGAAGAGCGACAGCAATGCGGATGGCACCGTTGCAAATGTGACTTTCTGCAGAAGAGGCACAGCTCAAGTTTTTTGCCTTGACTCTTCGGCTGTGGGAGCAGAGGCCAACCGTTCGTGCTCTACTCCCTGGGATGCTGGGCAGCCCAGCACGGGTGCCAAAGAGGTTCCATTGTAATGGACTTTGAGTTGGGAAATGGAGGAGCGACAGCAGTGCGGATGGCACCGTTGCAAAGCTGACTTTCTGCAGAAGAGGCACAGCTCCAGTTTTTTGCCCTGGCTCTTCGGCTGTGGGAGCAGAGTCCAACCGTTCGTGCTCTACTCCCTGGGATGCTGGGCAGCCCAGCACGGGTGCCAGAGATGTTCCATTGTAATGGACTTTGAGTTGTGAAATCGAGGAACCTCAGCAATGCGGATGGCACCGTTGCAAAGCTGACTTTCTGCAGAAGAGGCACAGCTCAAGTATTTTGCGCTGGCTCTTTGGCTGTGGGAGCAGAGGCCAACCGTTCGTGCTCTACTGCCTGAAAGGCTGGGCAGCCCAGCACGGGTGCCAGAGATGTTCCATTGTAATGGACTTTGAGTTGGGAAATCGAGGAGAGACAGCAATGCGGATGGCACCGTTGCAAAGGTGACTTTCTGCAGAAGAGGCACAGCTCAAGTATTTTGCCTTGACTCTTCGGCTGTGGGAGCAGAGGCCAACCGTTCGTGCTCTACTCCCTGAAAGGCTGGGCTGCCCAGCACGGGTGCCAAAGAGGTTCCATTGTAATGGACTTTGAGTTGGGAAATGGAAGAGCGACAGCAATGTGGATGGCACCGTTGCAAAGGTGACTTTCTGCAGAAGAGGCACAGCTCAAGTTTTTTGCCTTGACTCTTCGGCTGTGGGAGCAGAGGCCAACCGTTCGTGCTCTACTCCCTGGGATGCTGGGCAGCCGAGCACGGGTGCCAAAGAGGTTCCATTGTAATGGACTTTGAGTTGGGAAATCGAGGAGCGACAGCAAAGCGGATGGCACCATTGCAAAGCTGACTTTCTGCAGAAGAGGCACAGCTCAAGTTTTTTGCCCTGGCTCCTTGGCTGTGGTAGTACAGGCCAACTGTTCGTGCTCTACTCCCTGGGATGCTGGGCAGCCCAGCACGGGTGCCAAAGAGGTTCCATTGTAATGGACTTTGAGTTGGGAAATGGAGGAGCGACAGCAAAGCGGATGGCACCGTTGCAAAGGTGACTTTCTGCAGAAGAGGCACAGCTCAAGTATTTTGCCCTGGCTCTTCGGCTGTGGGAGCAGAGGCCAACCGTTCGTGCTCTACTGCCTGGGATGCTTGGCAGCCCAGCACGGGTGCCAAAGAGGTTCCATTGTAATGGACTTTGAGTTGGGAAATCGAGGAGCGACAGCAAAGCGGATGGCACCATTGCAAAGCTGACTTTCTGCAGAAGAGGCACAGCTCAAGTTTTTTGCCCTGGCTCCTTGGCTGTGGTAGTACAGGCCAACTGTTCGTGCTCTACTCCCTGGGATGCTGGGCAGCCGGGCACGGGTGCCAAAGAGGTTCCATTGTAATGGAGTTTTAATTGGGAAGTGGAGGAGCGACAGCAATGCGGATGGCACCGTTGCAAAGGTGACTTTCTGCAGAAGAGGCACAGCTCCAGTTTTTTGCCCTGGCTCTTTGGCTGTGGGAGCAGAGGCCAACCGTTCGTGCTCTACTCCCTTGGATGCTGGGCAGCCGAGCACGGGTGCCACAGAGCTTCCATTATAATGGACTTTGAGTTGGGAAATTGAGGAGCGACCGCAAAGCGGATGGCACCGTTGCAAAGGTAACTTTCTGCAGAAGAGAAACAGCTCCAGTTTTTTGCCCTGGCTCTTCGGCTGTGGGAGCAGAGGCCAACCGTTCGTGCTCTACTCCCTGGGATGCTGGACAGCCCAGCACGGGTGCCAAAGAGAGTTTCAATTGTAATGGACTTTGAGCAGGGAAATGGAGGAGCGACAGCAATGCGGATGGCACCGTTGCAAAGCTGACTTTCTGCAGAAGAGGCAGAGCTCAAGTTTTTTGCCTTGACTCTTCGGCTGTGGGAGCAGAGGCCAACCGTTCGTGCTCTACTCCCTGGGATGCTGGGCAGCCGAGCACGGGTGCCAAAGAGGTTCCATTGTAATGGACTTTGAGGTGGGAAATGGAGGAGCGACAGCAGTGCGGATGGCACCGTTGCAAAGCTGACTTTCTGCAGAAGAGGCAGAGCTCATGTTTTTTGCCCTGGCTCTTCGGCTGTGGGAGCAGAGGCCAAGCGTTCGTGCTCTACTCCCTGGGATGCTGGGCAGCCCAGCACGGGTGCCGAAGATGTTCCATTGTAATGGACTTTGAGTTGTGAAATCGAGGAGCGACAGCAAAGCGGATGGCACCGTTGCAAAGCTGACTTTCTGCAGAAGAGGCACAGCTCAAGTATTTTGCCCTGGCTCTTCGGATGTGGGAGCAGAGGCCAACCGTTCGTGCTCTACTGCCTGGGATGCTGGGCAGCCCAGCACGGGTGCCAAAGAGGTTCCATTGTAATGGACTTTGAGTTGGGAAATCGAGGAGCGACAGCAGTGCGGATGGCACCGTTGCAAAGCTGACTTTCTGCAGAAGAGGCACAGCTCATGTTTTTTGCCCTGGCTCTTCGGCTGTGGGAGCAGAGGCCAAGCGTTCGTGCTCTACTCCCTGGGACGCTGGGCAGCCCAGCACGGGTGCCAGAGAGGTTCCATTGTAATGGACTTTGAGTTGGGATATCGAGGAACCTCAGCAATGCGGATGGCACCGTTGCAAAGCTGACTTTCTGCAGAAGAGGCACAGCTCAAGTTTTTTGCCCTGGCTCTTTGGCTGTGGGAGCAGAGTCCAACCGTACGTGCTCTACTCCCTGGGATGCTGGGCAGCCCAGCACGGGTGCCACAGAGGTTCCATTATAATGGACTTTGAGTTGGGAAATCGAGGAGAGACAGTAAAGCGGATGGCACCATTGCAAAGCTGACTTTCTGCAGAAGAGACACATCTCCAGTTTTTTGCCCTGGGTCTTCGGCTGTGGGAGCACAGGCCAACCGTTAGTGCTCTACTCCCTGGGATGCTGGGCAGCCCAGCACGGGTGCCAAAGAGGTTCCATTGTAATGGACTTTGAGTTGGGAAATGGAGGAGCGACAGCAATGCGGATGGCACCATTGCAAAGCTGACTTTCTGCAGAAGAGGCACAGCTCAAGCTTTTTGCCCTGGCTCTTCGGCTGTGGGAGCAGAGGCCAACCATTCATGCTCTACTCCCTGGGATGCTGGGCAGCCCAGCACGGGTGCCAGAGAGGTTCCATTGTAATGGACTTTGAGTTGAGAAATCGAGGAACAACAGCAAAGCGGATGGCACCGTTGCAAAGCTGACTTTCTGCAGAAGAGGAACAGCTCCAGTTTTTTGCCCTGGCTCATCGGCTGTGGGAGCAGAGGCCAACCGTTCGTGCTCTACTCCCTGAAAGGCTGGGCTGCCCAGCACGGGTGCCAAAGAGGTTCCATTGTAATGGACTTTGAGTTGGGAAATGGAAGAGCGACAGCAATGCGGATGGCACCGTTGCAAATGTGACTTTCTGCAGAAGAGGCACAAATCAAGTTTTTTGCCTTGACTCTTCGGCTGTGGGAGCAGAGGCCAACCGTTCGTGCTCTACTCCCTGGGATGCTGGGCAGCCCAGCACGGGTGCCAAAGAGGTTCCATTGTAATGGACTTTGAGTTGGGAAATGGAGGAGCGACAGCAGTGCGGATGGCACCGTTGCAAAGCTGACTTTCTGCAGAAGAGGCAGAGCTCATGTTTTTTGCCCTGGCTCTTCGGCTGTGGGAGCAGAGTCCAACCGTTCGTGCTCTACTCCCTGGGATGCTGGACAGCCCAGCACGGGTGCCAGAGAGGTTCCATTGTAATGGACTTTGAGTTGTGAAATCGAGGAACCTCAGCAATGCGGATGGCACCGTTGCAAAGCTGACTTTCTGCAGAAGAGGCACAGCTCAAGTATTTTGCCCTGGCTCTTTGGCTGTGGGAGCAGAGGCCAACCGTTCGTGCTCTACTGCCTGAAAGGCTGGGCAGCCCAGCACGGGTGCCAGAGATGTTCCATTGTAATGGACTTTGAGTTGGGAAATCGAGGAGAGACAGCAATGCGGATGGCACCGTTGCAAAGGTGACTTTCTGCAGAAGAGGCACAGCTCAAGTATTTTGCCTTGACTCTTCGGCTGTGGGAGCAGAGGCCAACCGTTCGTGCTCTACTCCCTGAAAGGCTGGGCTGCCCAGCACGGGTGCCAAAGAGGTTCCATTGTAATGGACTTTGAGTTGGGAAATGGAAGAGCGACAGCAATGCGGATGGCACCGTTGCAAAGGTGACTTTCTGCAGAAGAGGCACAGCTCAAGTTTTTTGCCTTGACTCTTCGGCTGTGGGAGCAGAGGCCAACCGTTCGTGCTCTACTCCCTGGGATGCTGGGCAGCCGAGCACGGGTGCCAAAGAGGTTCCATTGTAATGGACTTTGAGTTGGGAAATCGAGGAGCGACAGCAAAGCGGATGGCACCATTGCAAAGCTGACTTTCTGCAGAAGAGGCACAGCTCAAGTTTTTTGCCTTGACTCTTCGGCTGTGGGAGCAGAGACCAACCGTTCATGCTCTACTCCCTGGGATGCTGGGCAGCCGAGCACGGGTGCCAAAGAGATTCCATTGTAATGGACTTTGAGGTGGGAAATGGAGGAGCGACAGCAGTGCGGATGGCACCGTTGCAAAGCTGACTTTCTGCAGAAGAGGCAGAGCTCATGTTTTTTGCCCTGGCTCTTTGGCTGTGGGAGCAGAGGCCAAGCGTTCGTGCTCTACTCCCTGGGATGCTGGGCAGCCGAGCACGGGTGCCAAAGAGGTTCCATTGTAATGGACTTTGAGTTGGGAAATGGAGGAGCGACAGCAAAGCGGATGGCACCGTTGCAAATGTGACTTTCTGCAGAAGAGGCACAGCTCAAGTATTTTGACCTGGCTCTTCGGCTGTGGGAGCAGAGGCCAACCGTTCGTGCTCTACTGCCTGGGATGCTGGGCAGCCGAGCACGGGTGCCAAAGAGGTTCCATTGTAATGGACTTTGAGTTGGGAAATGGAGGAGCGACAGCAAAGCGGATGGCACCATTGCAAAGCTGACTTTCTGCAGAAGAGGCACAGCTCAAGTTTTTTGCCCTGGCTCCTTGGCTGTGGTAGTACAGGCCAACTGTTCGTGCTCTACTCCCTGGGATGCTGGGCAGCCGGGCACGGGTGCCAAAGAGGTTCCATTGTAATGGACTTTTAATTGGGAAATGGAGGAGCGACAGCAATGCGGATGGCACCGTTGCAAAGGTGACTTTCTGCAGAAGAGGCACAGCTCAAGTTTTTTGCCCTGGCTATTTGGCTGTGGGAGCAGAGGCCAAACGTTCGTGCTCTACTACCTGGGATGCTGGGCAGCCGAGCACGGGTGCCACAGAGCTTCCATTATAATGGACTTTGAGTTGGGAAATTGAGGAGCGACCGCAAAGCGGATGGCACCGTTGCAAAGGTAACTTTCTGCAGAAGAGAAACAGCTCCAGTTTTTTGCCGTGGCTCTTCGTCTGTGGGAGCAGAGGCCAACATTTCGTGCTCTACTCCCTGGGATGCTGGGCAGCCCAGCACGGGTGCCAAAGAGAGTTTCAATTGTAATGGACTTTGAGCAGGGAAATGGAGGAGCGACAGCAAAGCGGATGGCACCGTTGCAAAGCTGACTTTCTGCAGAAGAGGCACAGCTCAAGTATTTTGCCCTGGCTCTTCGGATGTGGGAGCAGAGGCCAACCGTTCGTGCTCTACTGCCTGGGATGCTGGGCAGCCCAGCACGGGTGCCAAAGAGGTTCCATTGTAATGGACTTTGAGTTGGGAAATCGAGGAGCGACAGCAGTGCGGATGGCACCGTTGCAAAGCTGACTTTCTGCAGAAGAGGCAGAGCTCATGTTTTTTGCCCTGGCTCTTCGGCTGTGGGAGCAGAGGCCAACCGTTCGTGCTCTACTCCCTGGGACGCTGGGCAGCCCAGCACGGGTGCCAGAGAGGTTCCATTGTAATGGACTTTGAGTTGGGATATCGAGGAACCTCAGCAATGCGGACGGCACCGTTGCAAAGCTGACTTTCTGCAGAAGAGGCACAGCTCAAGTTTTTTGCCCTGGCTCTTTGGCTGTGGGAGCAGAGTCCAACCGTACGTGCTCTACTCCCTGGGATGCTGGGCAGCCCAGCACGGGTGCCACAGAGGTTCCATTATAATGGACTTTGAGTTGGGAAATCGAGGAGAGACAGTAAAGCGGATGGCACCATTGCAAAGCTGATTTTCTGCAGAAGAGGCACAGCTCCAGTTTTTTGCCCTGGCTCTTCGGCTGTGGGAGCAGAGTTCAACCGTTCGTGCTCTACTGCCTGGGATGCTGGGCAGCCCAGCTCGGGTGCCAAAGAGGTTCCATTGCAATGGACTTTGAGTTGGGAAATCGAGGAGCGACAGCAAAGCGGATGGCACCGTTGCAAAGCTGACTTTCTGCAGAAGAGGCACAGCTCCAGTTTTTTGACCTGGCTCTTCGGCTGCGGGAGCAGAGGCCAACCGTTCGTGCTCTACTGCCTGTGATCCTGGGCAGCCGAGCACGTGTGCCAAAGAGGTTCCATTGTAATGGATTTTGAATTGGGAAATGGAGGAGCGACAGCAATGCGGATGGCACCGTTGCAAAGCTGACTTCCTGCAGAAGAGGCACAGCTCCAGTTTTTTGCCCTGGCTCTTCGGCTGTGGGAGCAGAGGCCAACCGTTCGTGCTCTACTCCCTGGGATGCTGGGCAGCCGAGCACGGGTGCCAAAGAGGTTCCATTGTAATGGACTTTGAGTTGGGAAATCGAGGAGCGAGAGCAATGCGGATGGCACCGTTGCAAAGCTGACTTTCTGCAGAAGAGGCACAGCTCCAGTTTTTTGCCCTGGCTCTTCGGCTGTGGGAGCAGAGGCCAACCGTTCGTGCTCTACTCCCTGGGATGCTGGGCAGCACAGCACCGGTGCCAAAGACGTTTCATTGAAATGGACTTTCATTTGGGAGATCGAGGAACAACAGCAATGTGGATGGCACCGTTGCAAAGCTGACTTTCTGCAGAAGAGGCACAGCTCAAGTTTTTTGCCCTGGCTCTTTGGCTGTGGGAGCAAAAGCCAAACGTTCGTTCTCTACTGCCTGGGATGCTGGGCAGCCTAGCACGGGTGCCAAAGAGGTTCCATTGTAATGGATTTTGAGTTGGGAAATGGAAGAGCGACAGCAATGCGGATGGCACCGTTGCAAAGGTGACTTTCTGCAGAAGAGGCACAGCTCAAGTTTTTTGCCTTGACTCTTCGGCTGTGGGAGCAGAGGCCAACCGTTCGTGCTCTACTCCCTGAAAGGCTGGGCTGCCCAGCACGGGTGCCAAAGAGGTTCCATTGTAATGGACTTTGAGTTGGGAAATGGAAGAGCGACAGCAATGCGATTGGCACCGTTGCAAAGGTGACTTTCTGCAGAAGAGGCACAGCTCAAGTTTTTTGCCTTGACTCTTCGGCTGTGGGAGCAGAGGCCAACCGTTCGTGCTCTACTCCCTGGGATGCTGGGCAGCCCAGCACGGGTGCCAAAGAGATTCCATTGTAATGGACTTTGAGGTGGGAAATGGAGGAGCGACAGCAGTGCGGATGGCACCGTTGCAAAGCTGACTTTCTGCAGAAGAGGCAGAGCTCATGTTTTTTGCCCTGGCTCTTTGGCTGTGGGAGCAGAGGCCAAGCGTTCGTGCTCTACTCCCTGGGATGCTGGGCAGCCCAGCACGGGTGCCAAAGAGGTTCCATTGTAATGGACTTTGAGTTGGGAAATGGAGGAGCGACAGCAAAGCGGATGGCACCGTTGCAAAGCTGACTTTCTGCAGAAGAGGCACAGCTCAAGTATTTTGAACTGGCTCTTCGGCTGTGGGCGCAGAGGCCAACCGTTCGTGCTCTACTCCCTGGGATGCTGGGCAGCCGAGCACGGGTGCCAAAGAGGTTCCATTGTAATGGACTTTTAATTGGGAAATGGAGGAGCGACAGCAATGCGGATGGCACCGTTGCAAAGCTGACTTTCTGCAGAAGAGGCACAGCTCCAGTTTTTTGCCCTGGCTCTTCGTCTGTGGGAGCAGAGGCCAACCGTTCGTGCTCTACTACCTGGGATGCTGGGCAGCCGAGCACGGGTGCCACAGAGCTTCCATTATAATGGACTTTGAGTTGGGAAATTGAGGAGCGACCGCAAAGCGGATGGCACCGTTGCAAAGGTAACTTTCTGCAGAAGAGAAACAGCTCCAGTTTTTTGCCGTGGCTCTTCGTCTCTGGGAGCAGAGGCCAACCGTTCGTGCTCTACTCCCTGGGTTGCTGGGCAGCCCAGCACGGGTGCCAAAGAGAGATTCCATTGTAAGAGAGTTTGAGCTGGGAAATGGAGGAGCGACAGCAATGCGGATGGCACCGTTGCAAAGGTGACTTTCTGCAGAAGAGGCACAGCTCAAGTTTTTTGCCTTGACTCTTCGGCTGTGGGAGCAGAGGCCAACCGTTCGTGCTCTTCTGCCTGGGATGCTGGGCAGCCCAGCACGGGTGCCAAAGAGGTTCCATTGTAATGGACTTTGAGTTGGGAAATGGAGGAGCGACAGCAATGCGGATGGCACCGTTGCAAAGCTGACTTTCTGCAGAAGAGGCACAGCTCAAGTATTTTGCCCTGGCTCTTCGGCTGTGGGAGCAGAGTCCAACCGTTCGTGCTCTACTCCCTGGGATGCTGGGCAGCCCTGCACGGGTGCCAGTGAGGTTCCATTGTAATGGACTTTGAGTTGTGAAATCGAGGAACGACCGCAAAGCGGATGGCACCGTTGCAAAGCTGACTTTCTGCAGAAGAGGCACAGCTCAAGTATTTTGCCCTGGCTCTTTGGCTGTGGGAGCAGAGGCCAACCGTTCGTGCTCTACTGCCTGGGATGCTGGGCAGCCCAGCACGGGTGCCAGAGAGGTTCCATTGTAATGGACTTTGAGTTGGGATATGGAGGAGCGACAGCAATGCGGATGGCACCGTTGCAAAGGTGACTTTCTGCAGAAGAGGCAGAGCTCAAGTTTTTTGCCTTGACTCTTCGGCTGTGGGAGCAGAGGCCAACCGTTCATGCTCTACTCCCTGGGATGCTGGGCAGCCCAGCACGGGTGCCAGAGAGGTTCCATTGTAATGGACTTTGAGTTGGGAAATGGAGGAGCGACAGCAGTGCGGATGGCACCGTTGCAAAGCTGACTTTCTGCAGAAGAGGCAGAGCTCAAGTTTTTTGCCCTGGCTCTTCGGCTGTGGGAGCAGAGGCCAACCGTTCGTGCTCTACTCCCTGGGACGCTGGGCAGCCGAGCAGGGGTGCCAGAGAGGTTCCATTGAAATGGACTTTGAGTTGGGAAATCGAGGAGCAACAGCAATGCGGATGGCACCGTTGCAAAGGTGACTTTCTGCAGAAGAGGCACAGCTCAAGCTTTTTGCCCTGGCTCTTCGGCTGTGGGAGCAGAGGCCAACCGCTCGTGCTCTACTCCCTGGGATGCTGGGCAGCCCAGCACGGGTGCCGAAGAGGTTCCATTATAATGGACATTGAGTTGGGAAATCGAGGAACGACCGCAAAGCGGATGGCACCATTGCAAAGCTGACTTTCTGCAGAAGAGACACAGCTCCAGTTTTTTGCCCTGGCTCTTCGGCTGTGGGAGCAGAGGCCAACCGTTCGTGCTCTACTGCCTGGGATGCTGGGCAGCCCAGCACGGGTGCCAAAGAGGTTCCATTGTAATGGACTTTGAGTTGGGAAATCGAGGAGCGACAGCAGTGCGGATGGCACCGTTGCAAAGCTGACTTTCTGCAGAAGAGGCAGAGCTCATGTTTTTTGCCCTGGCTCTTCGGCTGTGGGAGCAGAGGCCAAGCGTTCGTGCTCTACTCCCTGGGACGCTGGGCAGCCCAGCACGGGTGCCAGAGAGGTTCCATTGTAATGGACTTTGAGTTGGGATATCGAGGAACCTCAGCAAAGCGGATGGCACCGTTGCAAAGCTGACTTTCTGTAGAAGAGGCACAGCTCAAGTTTTTTGCCCTGACTCTTTGGCTGTGGGAGCAGAGTCCAACCGTACGTGCTCTACTCCCTGGGATGCTGGGCAGCCCAGCACGGGTGCCACAGAGGTTCCATTATAATGGACTTTGAGTTGGGAAATCGAGGAGAGACAGTAAAGCGGATGGCACCATTGCAAAGCTGACTTTCTGCAGAAGAGACACAGCTCCAGTTTTTTGCCCTGGGTCTTCGGCTGTGGGAGCACAGGCCAACCGTTAGTGCTCTACTCCCTGGGATGCTGGGCAGCCGAGCACGGGTGCCAAAGAGGTTCCATTGTAATGGACTTTGAGTTGGGAAATGGAGGAGCGACAGCAATGCGGATGGCACCATTGCAAAGCTGACTTTCTGCAGAAGAGGCACAGCTCAAGCTTTTTGCCCTGGCTCTTCGGCTGTGGGAGCAGAGGCCAACCGTTCGTGCTCTACTCCCTGGGATGCTGGGCAGCCCAGCACGGGTGCCAGAGAGGTTCCATTGTAATGGACTTTGAGTTGAGAAATCGAGGAACAACAGCAAAGCGGATGGCACCGTTGCAAAGCTGACTTTCTGCAGAAGAGGCACAGCTCCAGTTTTTTGCGCTGGCTCATCGGCTGTGGGAGCAGAGGCCAACCGTTCGTGCTCTACTCCCTGAAAGGCTGGGCTGCCCAGCACGGGTGCCAAAGAGGTTCCATTGTAATGGACTTTGAGTTGGGAAATGGAAGAGCGACAACAATGCGGATGGCACCGTTGCAAAGCTGACTTTCTGCAGAAGAGGCACAGCTCAAGTTTTTTGCCTTGACTCTTCGGCTGTGGGAGCAGAGGCCAACCGTTCGTGCTCTACTCCCTGGGATGCTGGGCAGCCCAGCACGGGTGCCAAAGAGGTTCCATTGTAATGGACTTTGAGTTGGGAAATGGAGGAGCGACAGCAGTGCGGATGGCACCGTTGCAAAGCTGACTTTCTGCAGAAGAGGCACAGCTCCAGTTTTTTGCCCTGGCTCTTCGGCTGTGGGAGCAGAGTCCAACCGTTCGTGCTCTACTGCCTGGGATGCTGGGCAGCCCAGCACGGGTGCCAGAGATGTTCCATTGTAATGGACTTTGAGTTGTGAAATCGAGGAACCTCAGCAATGCGGATGGCACCGTTGCAAAGCTGACTTTCTGCAGAAGAGGCACAGCTCAAGTATTTTGCCCTGGCTCTTTGGCTGTGGGAGCAGAGGCCAACCGTTCGTGCTCTACTGCCTGAAAGGCTGGGCAGCCCAGCACGGGTGCCAGAGATGTTCCATTGTAATGGACTTTGAGTTGGGAAATCGAGGAGAGACAGCAATGCGGATGGCACCGTTGCAAAGGTGACTTTCTGCAGAAGAGGCACAGCTCAAGTATTTTGCCTTGACTCTTCGGCTGTGGGAGCAGAGGCCAACCGTTCGTGCTCTACTGCCTGGGATGCTGGGCAGCCCAGCACGGGTGCCAAAGAGGTTCCATTGTAATGGACTTTGAGTTGGGAAATCGAGGAGCGACAGCAGTGCGGATGGCACCGTTGCAAAGCTGACTTTCTGCAGAAGAGGCAGAGCTCATGTTTTTTGCCCTGGCTCTTCGGCTGTGGGAGCAGAGGCCAAGCGTTCGTGCTCTACTCCCTGGGACGCTGGGCAGCCCAGCACGGGTGCCAGAGAGGTTCCATTGTAATGGACTTTGAGTTGGGATATCGAGGAACCTCAGCAAAGCGGATGGCACCGTTGCAAAGCTGACTTTCTGTAGAAGAGGCACAGCTCAAGTTTTTTGCCCTGACTCTTTGGCTGTGGGAGCAGAGTCCAACCGTACGTGCTCTACTCCCTGGGATGCTGGGCAGCCCAGCACGGGTGCCACAGAGGTTCCATTATAATGGACTTTGAGTTGGGAAATCGAGGAGAGACAGTAAAGCGGATGGCACCATTGCAAAGCTGACTTTCTGCAGAAGAGACACAGCTCCAGTTTTTTGCCCTGGGTCTTCGGCTGTGGGAGCACAGGCCAACCGTTAGTGCTCTACTCCCTGGGATGCTGGGCAGCCGAGCACGGGTGCCAAAGAGGTTCCATTGTAATGGACTTTGAGTTGGGAAATGGAGGAGCGACAGCAATGCGGATGGCACCATTGCAAAGCTGACTTTCTGCAGAAGAGGCACAGCTCAAGCTTTTTGCCCTGGCTCTTCGGCTGTGGGAGCAGAGGCCAACCGTTCGTGCTCTACTCCCTGGGATGCTGGGCAGCCCAGCACGGGTGCCAGAGAGGTTCCATTGTAATGGACTTTGAGTTGAGAAATCGAGGAACAACAGCAAAGCGGATGGCACCGTTGCAAAGCTGACTTTCTGCAGAAGAGGCACAGCTCCAGTTTTTTGCGCTGGCTCATCGGCTGTGGGAGCAGAGGCCAACCGTTCGTGCTCTACTCCCTGAAAGGCTGGGCTGCCCAGCACGGGTGCCAAAGAGGTTCCATTGTAATGGACTTTGAGTTGGGAAATGGAAGAGCGACAACAATGCGGATGGCACCGTTGCAAAGCTGACTTTCTGCAGAAGAGGCACAGCTCAAGTTTTTTGCCTTGACTCTTCGGCTGTGGGAGCAGAGGCCAACCGTTCGTGCTCTACTCCCTGGGATGCTGGGCAGCCCAGCACGGGTGCCAAAGAGGTTCCATTGTAATGGACTTTGAGTTGGGAAATGGAGGAGCGACAGCAGTGCGGATGGCACCGTTGCAAAGCTGACTTTCTGCAGAAGAGGCACAGCTCCAGTTTTTTGCCCTGGCTCTTCGGCTGTGGGAGCAGAGTCCAACCGTTCGTGCTCTACTGCCTGGGATGCTGGGCAGCCCAGCACGGGTGCCAGAGATGTTCCATTGTAATGGACTTTGAGTTGTGAAATCGAGGAACCTCAGCAATGCGGATGGCACCGTTGCAAAGCTGACTTTCTGCAGAAGAGGCACAGCTCAAGTATTTTGCCCTGGCTCTTTGGCTGTGGGAGCAGAGGCCAACCGTTCGTGCTCTACTGCCTGAAAGGCTGGGCAGCCCAGCACGGGTGCCAGAGATGTTCCATTGTAATGGACTTTGAGTTGGGAAATCGAGGAGAGACAGCAATGCGGATGGCACCGTTGCAAAGGTGACTTTCTGCAGAAGAGGCACAGCTCAAGTATTTTGCCTTGACTCTTCGGCTGTGGGAGCAGAGGCCAACCGTTCGTGCTCTACTGCCTGGGATGCTGGGCAGCCCAGCACGGGTGCCAAAGAGGTTCCATTGTAATGGACTTTGAGTTGGGAAATCGAGGAGCGACAGCAGTGCGGATGGCACCGTTGCAAAGCTGACTTTCTGCAGAAGAGGCAGAGCTCATGTTTTTTGCCCTGGCTCTTCGGCTGTGGGAGCAGAGGCCAAGCGTTCGTGCTCTACTCCCTGGGACGCTGGGCAGCCCAGCACGGGTGCCAGAGAGGTTCCATTGTAATGGACTTTGAGTTGGGATATCGAGGAACCTCAGCAAAGCGGATGGCACCGTTGCAAAGCTGACTTTCTGTAGAAGAGGCACAGCTCAAGTTTTTTGCCCTGACTCTTTGGCTGTGGGAGCAGAGTCCAACCGTACGTGCTCTACTCCCTGGGATGCTGGGCAGCCCAGCACGGGTGCCACAGAGGTTCCATTATAATGGACTTTGAGTTGGGAAATCGAGGAGAGACAGTAAAGCGGATGGCACCATTGCAAAGCTGACTTTCTGCAGAAGAGACACAGCTCCAGTTTTTTGCCCTGGGTCTTCGGCTGTGGGAGCACAGGCCAACCGTTAGTGCTCTACTCCCTGGGATGCTGGGCAGCCGAGCACGGGTGCCAAAGAGGTTCCATTGTAATGGACTTTGAGTTGGGAAATGGAGGAGCGACAGCAATGCGGATGGCACCATTGCAAAGCTGACTTTCTGCAGAAGAGGCACAGCTCAAGCTTTTTGCCCTGGCTCTTCGGCTGTGGGAGCAGAGGCCAACCGTTCGTGCTCTACTCCCTGGGATGCTGGGCAGCCCAGCACGGGTGCCAGAGAGGTTCCATTGTAATGGACTTTGAGTTGAGAAATCGAGGAACAACAGCAAAGCGGATGGCACCGTTGCAAAGCTGACTTTCTGCAGAAGAGGCACAGCTCCAGTTTTTTGCGCTGGCTCATCGGCTGTGGGAGCAGAGGCCAACCGTTCGTGCTCTACTCCCTGAAAGGCTGGGCTGCCCAGCACGGGTGCCAAAGAGGTTCCATTGTAATGGACTTTGAGTTGGGAAATGGAAGAGCGACAACAATGCGGATGGCACCGTTGCAAAGCTGACTTTCTGCAGAAGAGGCACAGCTCAAGTTTTTTGCCTTGACTCTTCGGCTGTGGGAGCAGAGGCCAACCGTTCGTGCTCTACTCCCTGGGATGCTGGGCAGCCCAGCACGGGTGCCAAAGAGGTTCCATTGTAATGGACTTTGAGTTGGGAAATGGAGGAGCGACAGCAGTGCGGATGGCACCGTTGCAAAGCTGACTTTCTGCAGAAGAGGCACAGCTCCAGTTTTTTGCCCTGGCTCTTCGGCTGTGGGAGCAGAGTCCAACCGTTCGTGCTCTACTGCCTGGGATGCTGGGCAGCCCAGCACGGGTGCCAGAGATGTTCCATTGTAATGGACTTTGAGTTGTGAAATCGAGGAACCTCAGCAATGCGGATGGCACCGTTGCAAAGCTGACTTTCTGCAGAAGAGGCACAGCTCAAGTATTTTGCCCTGGCTCTTTGGCTGTGGGAGCAGAGGCCAACCGTTCGTGCTCTACTGCCTGAAAGGCTGGGCAGCCCAGCACGGGTGCCAGAGATGTTCCATTGTAATGGACTTTGAGTTGGGAAATCGAGGAGAGACAGCAATGCGGATGGCACCGTTGCAAAGGTGACTTTCTGCAGAAGAGGCACAGCTCAAGTATTTTGCCTTGACTCTTCGGCTGTGGGAGCAGAGGCCAACCGTTCGTGCTCTACTCCCTGAAAGGCTGGGCTGCCCAGCACGGGTGCCAAAGAGGTTCCATTGTAATGGACTTTGAGTTGGGAAATATTAGAGCGACAGCAATGCGGATGGCACCGTTGCAAAGGTGACTTTCTGCAGAAGAGGCACAGCTCAAGTTTTTTGCCTTGACTCTTCGGCTGTGGGAGCAGAGGCCAACCGTTCGTGCTCTACTCCCTGGGATGCTGGGCAGCCGAGCACGGGTGCCAAAGAGGTTCCATTGTAATGGACTTTGAGTTGGGAAATCGAGGAGCGACAGCAAAGCGGATGGCACCATTGCAAAGCTGACTTTCTGCAGAAGAGGCACAGCTCAAGTTTTTTGCCCTGGCTCCTTGGCTGTGGTAGTACAGGCCAACCGTTCGTGCTCTACTCCCTGGGATGCTGGGCAGCCCAGCACGGGTGCCAAAGAGGTTCCATTGTAATGGATTTTGAGTTGGGAAATGGAGGAGCGACAGCAAAGCGGATGGCACCGTTGCAAAGGTGACTTTCTGCAGAAGAGGCACAGCTCAAGTATTTTGCCCTGGCTCTTCGGCTGTGGGAGCAGAGGCCAACCGTTCGTGCTCTACTGCCTGGGATGCTTGGCAGCCCAGCACGGGTGCCAAAGAGGTTCCATTGTAATGGACTTTGAGTTGGGAAATCGAGGAGCGACAGCAAAGCGGATGGCACCATTGCAAAGCTGACTTTCTGCAGAAGAGGCACAGCTCAAGTTTTTTGCCCTGGCTCCTTGGCTGTGGTAGTACAGGCCAACTGTTCGTGCTCTACTCCCTGGGATGCTGGGCAGCCGGGCACGGGTGCCAAAGAGGTTCCATTGTAATGGAGTTTTAATTGGGAAGTGGAGGAGCGACAGCAATGCGGATGGCACCGTTGCAAAGGTGACTTTCTGCAGAAGAGGCACAGCTCCAGTTTTTTGCCCTGGCTCTTTGGCTGTGGGAGCAGAGGCCAACCGTTCGTGCTCTACTCCCTTGGATGCTGGGCAGCCGAGCACGGGTGCCACAGAGCTTCCATTATAATGGACTTTGAGTTGGGAAATTGAGGAGCGACCGCAAAGCGGATGGCACCGTTGCAAAGGTAACTTTCTGCAGAAGAGAAACAGCTCCAGTTTTTTGCCCTGGCTCTTCGGCTGTGGGAGCAGAGGCCAACCGTTCGTGCTCTACTCCCTGGGATGCTGGACAGCCCAGCACGGGTGCCAAAGAGAGTTTCAATTGTAATGGACTTTGAGCAGGGAAATGGAGGAGCGACAGCAATGCGGATGGCACCGTTGCAAAGCTGACTTTCTGCAGAAGAGGCAGAGCTCAAGTTTTTTGCCTTGACTCTTCGGCTGTGGGAGCAGAGGCCAACCGTTCGTGCTCTACTCCCTGGGATGCTGGGCAGCCGAGCACGGGTGCCAAAGAGGTTCCATTGTAATGGACTTTGAGGTGGGAAATGGAGGAGCGACAGCAGTGCGGATGGCACCGTTGCAAAGCTGACTTTCTGCAGAAGAGGCAGAGCTCATGTTTTTTGCCCTGGCTCTTCGGCTGTGGGAGCAGAGGCCAAGCGTTCGTGCTCTACTCCCTGGGATGCTGGGCAGCCCAGCACGGGTGCCGAAGATGTTCCATTGTAATGGAGTTTGAGTTGTGAAATCGAGGAGCGACAGCAAAGCGGATGGCACCGTTGCAAAGCTGACTTTCTGCAGAAGAGGCACAGCTCAAGTATTTTGCCCTGGCTCTTCGGATGTGGGAGCAGAGGCCAACCGTTCGTGCTCTACTGCCTGGGATGCTGGGCAGCCCAGCACGGGTGCCAAAGAGGTTCCATTGTAATGGACTTTGAGTTGGGAAATCGAGGAGCGACAGCAGTGCGGATGGCACCGTTGCAAAGCTGACTTTCTGCAGAAGAGGCAGAGCTCATGTTTTTTGCCCTGGCTCTTCGGCTGTGGGAGCAGAGGCCAACCGTTCGTGCTCTACTCCCTGGGACGCTGGGCAGCCCAGCACGGGTGCCAGAGAGGTTCCATTGTAATGGACTTTGAGTTGGGATATCGAGGAACCTCAGCAATGCGGATGGCACCGTTGCAAAGCTGACTTTCTGCAGAAGAGGCACAGCTCAAGTTTTTTGCCCTGGCTCTTTGGCTGTGGGAGCAGAGTCCAACCGTACGTGCTCTACTCCCTGGGATGCTGGGCAGCCCAGCACGGGTGCCACAGAGGTTCCATTATAATGGACTTTGAGTTGGGAAATCGAGGAGAGACAGTAAAGCGGATGGCACCATTGCAAAGCTGACTTTCTGCAGAAGAGACACATCTCCAGTTTTTTGCCCTGGGTCTTCGGCTGTGGGAGCACAGGCCAACCGTTAGTGCTCTACTCCCTGGGATGCTGGGCAGCCCAGCACGGGTGCCAAAGAGGTTCCATTGTAATGGACTTTGAGTTGGGAAATGGAGGAGCGACAGCAATGCGGATGGCACCATTGCAAAGCTGACTTTCTGCAGAAGAGGCACAGCTCAAGCTTTTTGCCCTGGCTCTTCGGCTGTGGCAGCAGAGGCCAACCGTTCGTGCTCTACTCCCTGGGATGCTGGGCAGCCCAGCACGGGTGCCAGAGAGGTTCCATTGTAATGGACTTTGAGTTGAGAAATCGAGGAACAACAGCAAAGCGGATGGCACCGTTGCAAAGCTGACTTTCTGCAGAAGAGGCACAGCTCCAGTTTTTTGCCCTGGCTCATCGGCTGTGGGAGCAGAGGCCAACCGTTCGTGCTCTACTCCCTGAAAGGCTGGGCTGCCCAGCACGGGTGCCAAAGAGGTTCCATTGTAATGGACTTTGAGTTGGGAAATGGAAGAGCGACAGCAATGCGGATGGCACCGTTGCAAATGTGACTTTCTGCAGAAGAGGCACAAATCAAGTTTTTTGCCTTGACTCTTCGGCTGTGGGAGCAGAGGCCAACCGTTCGTGCTCTACTCCCTGGGACGCTGGGCAGCCCAGCACGGGTGCCAGAGAGGTTCCATTGTAATGGACTTTGAGTTGGGATATCGAGGAACCTCAGCAATGCGGATGGCACCGTTGCAAAGCTGACTTTCTGCAGAAGAGGCACAGCTCAAGTTTTTTGCCCTGGCTCTTTGGCTGTGGGAGCAGAGTCCAACCGTACGTGCTCTACTCCCTGGGATGCTGGGCAGCCCAGCACGGGTGCCACAGAGGTTCCATTATAATGGACTTTGAGTTGGGAAATCGAGGAGAGACAGTAAAGCGGATGGCACCATTGCAAAGCTGACTTTCTGCAGAAGAGACACATCTCCAGTTTTTTGCCCTGGGTCTTCGGCTGTGGGAGCACAGGCCAACCGTTAGTGCTCTACTCCCTGGGATGCTGGGCAGCCCAGCACGGGTGCCAAAGAGGTTCCATTGTAATGGACTTTGAGTTGGGAAATGGAGGAGCGACAGCAATGCGGATGGCACCATTGCAAAGCTGACTTTCTGCAGAAGAGGCACAGCTCAAGCTTTTTGCCCTGGCTCTTCGGCTGTGGCAGCAGAGGCCAACCGTTCGTGCTCTACTCCCTGGGATGCTGGGCAGCCCAGCACGGGTGCCAGAGAGGTTCCATTGTAATGGACTTTGAGTTGAGAAATCGAGGAACAACAGCAAAGCGGATGGCACCGTTGCAAAGCTGACTTTCTGCAGAAGAGGCACAGCTCCAGTTTTTTGCCCTGGCTCATCGGCTGTGGGAGCAGAGGCCAACCGTTCGTGCTCTACTCCCTGAAAGGCTGGGCTGCCCAGCACGGGTGCCAAAGAGGTTCCATTGTAATGGACTTTGAGTTGGGAAATGGAAGAGCGACAGCAATGCGGATGGCACCGTTGCAAATGTGACTTTCTGCAGAAGAGGCACAAATCAAGTTTTTTGCCTTGACTCTTCGGCTGTGGGAGCAGAGGCCAACCGTTCGTGCTCTACTCCCTGGGATGCTGGGCAGCCCAGCACGGGTGCCAAAGAGGTTCCATTGTAATGGACTTTGAGTTGGGAAATGGAGGAGCGACAGCAGTGCGGATGGCACCGTTGCAAAGCTGACTTTCTGCAGAAGAGGCAGAGGTCATGTTTTTTGCCCTGGCTCTTCGGCTGTGGGAGCAGAGTCCAACCGTTCGTGCTCTACTCCCTGGGATGCTGGACAGCCCAGCACGGGTGCCAGAGAGGTTCCATTGTAATGGACTTTGAGTTGTGAAATCGAGGAACCTCAGCAATGCGGATGGCACCGTTGCAAAGCTGACTTTCTGCAGAAGAGGCACAGCTCAAGTATTTTGCCCTGGCTCTTTGGCTGTGGGAGCAGAGGCCAACCGTTCGTGCTCTACTGCCTGAAAGGCTGGGCAGCCCAGCACGGGTGCCAGAGATGTTCCATTGTAATGGACTTTGAGTTGGGAAATCGAGGAGAGACAGCAATGCGGATGGCACCGTTGCAAAGGTGACTTTCTGCAGAAGAGGCACAGCTCAAGTATTTTGCCTTGACTCTTCGGCTGTGGGAGCAGAGGCCAACCGTTCGTGCTCTACTCCCTGAAAGGCTGGGCTGCCCAGCACGGGTGCCAAAGAGGTTCCATTGTAATGGACTTTGAGTTGGGAAATGGAAGAGCGACAGCAATGCGGATGGCACCGTTGCAAAGGTGACTTTCTGCAGAAGAGGCACAGCTCAAGTTTTTTGCCTTGACTCTTCGGCTGTGGGAGCAGAGGCCAACCGTTCGTGCTCTACTCCCTGGGATGCTGGGCAGCCGAGCACGGGTGCCAAAGAGGTTCCATTGTAATGGACTTTGAGTTGGGAAATCGAGGAGCGACAGCAAAGCGGATGGCACCATTGCAAAGCTGACTTTCTGCAGAAGAGGCACAGCTCAAGTTTTTTGCCTTGACTCTTCGGCTGTGGGAGCAGAGACCAACCGTTCATGCTCTACTCCCTGGGATGCTGGGCAGCCCAGCACGGGTGCCAAAGAGATTCCATTGTAATGGACTTTGAGGTGGGAAATGGAGGAGCGACAGCAGTGCGGATGGCACCGTTGCAAAGCTGACTTTCTGCAGAAGAGGCAGAGCTCATGTTTTTTGCCCTGGCTCTTTGGCTGTGGGAGCAGAGGCCAAGCGTTCGTGCTCTACTCCCTGGGATGCTGGGCAGCCCAGCACGGGTGCCAAAGAGGTTCCATTGTAATGGACTTTGAGTTGGGAAATGGAGGAGCGACAGCAAAGCGGATGGCACCGTTGCAAAGCTGACTTTCTGCAGAAGAGGCACAGCTCAAGTATTTTGACCTGGCTCTTCGGCTGTGGGAGCAGAGGCCAACCGTTCGTGCTCTACTGCCTGGGATGCTGGGCAGCCGAGCACGGGTGCCAAAGAGGTTCCATTGTAATGGACTTTGAGTTGGGAAATGGAGGAGCGACAGCAAAGCGGATGGCACCATTGCAAAGCTGACTTTCTGCAGAAGAGGCACAGCTCAAGTTTTTTGCCCTGGCTCCTTGGCTGTGGTAGTACAGGCCAACTGTTCGTGCTCTACTCCCTGGGATGCTGGGCAGCCGGGCACGGGTGCCAAAGAGGTTCCATTGTAATGGACTTTTAATTGGGAAATGGAGGAGCGACAGCAATGCGGATGGCACCGTTGCAAAGGTGACTTTCTGCAGAAGAGGCACAGCTCAAGTTTTTTGCCCTGGCTATTTGGCTGTGGGAGCAGAGGCCAAACGTTCGTGCTCTACTACCTGGGATGCTGGGCAGCCGAGCACGGGTGCCACAGAGCTTCCATTATAATGGACTTTGAGTTGGGAAATTGAGGAGCGACCGCAAAGCGGATGGCACCGTTGCAAAGGTAACTTTCTGCAGAAGAGAAACAGCTCCAGTTTTTTGCCGTGGCTCTTCGTCTGTGGGAGCAGAGGCCAACGGTTCGTGCTCTACTCCCTGGGATGCTGGGCAGCCCAGCACGGGTGCCAAAGAGAGTTTCAATTGTAATGGACTTTGAGCAGGGAAATGGAGGAGCGACAGCAAAGCGGATGGCACCGTTGCAAAGCTGACTTTCTGCAGAAGAGGCACAGCTCAAGTATTTTGCCCTGGCTCTTCGGATGTGGGAGCAGAGGCCAACCGTTCGTGCTCTACTGCCTGGGATGCTGGGCAGCCCAGCACGGGTGCCAAAGAGGTTCCATTGTAATGGACTTTGAGTTGGGAAATCGAGGAGCGACAGCAGTGCGGATGGCACCGTTGCAAAGCTGACTTTCTGCAGAAGAGGCAGAGCTCATGTTTTTTGCCCTGGCTCTTCGGCTGTGGGAGCAGAGGCCAAGCGTTCGTGCTCTACTCCCTGGGACGCTGGGCAGCCCAGCACGGGTGCCAGAGAGGTTCCATTGTAATGGACTTTGAGTTGGGATATCGAGGAACCTCAGCAATGCGGATGGCACCGTTGCAAAGCTGACTTTCTGCAGAAGAGGCACAGCTCAAGTTTTTTGCCCTGGCTCTTTGGCTGTGGGAGCAGAGTCCAACCGTACGTGCTCTACTCCCTGGGATGCTGGGCAGCCCAGCACGGGTGCCACAGAGGTTCCATTATAATGGACTTTGAGTTGGGAAATCGAAGAGAGACAGTAAAGCGGATGGCACCATTGCAAAGCTGACTTTCTGCAGAAGAGACACATCTCCAGTTTTTTGCCCTGGGTCTTCGGCTGTGGGAGCACAGGCCAACCGTTCGTGCTCTACTCCCTGGGATGCTGGGCAGCCCAGCACGGGTGCCAAAGAGGTTCCATTGTAATGGACTTTGAGTTGGGAAATGGAGGAGCGACAGCAATGCGGATGGCACCATTGCAAAGCTGACTTTCTGCAGAAGAGGCACAGCTCAAGCTTTTTGCCCTGGCTCTTCGGCTGTGGGAGCAGAGGCCAACCATTCATGCTCTACTCCCTGGGATGCTGGGCAGCCCAGCACGGGTGCCAGAGAGGTTCCATTGTAATGGACTTTGAGTTGAGAAATCGAGGAACAACAGCAAAGCGGATGGCACCGTTGCAAAGCTGACTTTCTGCAGAAGAGGCACAGCTCCAGTTTTTTGCCCTGGCTCTTTGGCTGTGGGAGCAGAGGCCAACCGTTCGTGCTCTACTCCCTGAAAGGCTGGGCTGCCCAGCACGGGTGCCAAAGAGGTTCCATTGTAATGGACTTTGAGTTGGGAAATGGAAGAGCGACAGCAATGCGGATGGCACCGTTGCAAATGTGACTTTCTGCAGAAGAGGCACAGCTCAAGTTTTTTGCCTTGACTCTTCGGCTGTGGGAGCAGAGGCCAACCGTTCGTGCTCTACTCCCTGGGATGCTGGGCAGCCCAGCACGGGTGCCAAAGAGGTTCCATTGTAATGGACTTTGAGTTGGGAAATGGAGGAGCGACAGCAGTGCGGATGGCACCGTTGCAAAGCTGACTTTCTGCAGAAGAGGCACAGCTCCAGTTTTTTGCCCTGGCTCTTCGGCTGTGGAAGCAGAGTCCAACCGTTCGTGCTCTACTGCCTGGGATGCTGGGCAGCCCAGCACGGGTGCCAGAGATGTTCCATTGTAATGGACTTTGAGTTGTGAAATCGAGGAACCTCAGCAATGCGGATGGCACCGTTGCAAAGCTGACTTTCTGCAGAAGAGGCACAGCTCAAGTATTTTGCCCTGGCTCTTTGGCTGTGGGAGCAGAGGCCAACCGTTCGTGCTCTACTGCCTGGGATGCTGGGCAGCCCAGCACGGGTGCCAGAGATGTTCCATTGTAATGGACTTTGAGTTGGGAAATCGAGGAGAGACAGCAATGCGGATGGCACCGTTGCAAAGGTGACTTTCTGCAGAAGAGGCACAGCTCAAGTATTTTGCCTTGACTCTTCGGCTGTGGGAGCAGAGGCCAACCGTTCGTGCTCTACTCCCTGAAAGGCTGGGCTGCCCAGCACGGGTGCCAAAGAGGTTCCATTGTAATGGACTTTGAGTTGGGAAATCGAGGAGCGACAGCAAAGCGGATGGCACCATTGCAAAGCTGACTTTCTGCAGAAGAGGCACAGCTCAAGTTTTTTGCCCTGGCTCCTTGGCTGTGGTAGTACAGGCCAACTGTTCGTGCTCTACTCCCTGGGATGCTGGGCAGCCCAGCACGGGTGCCAAAGAGGTTCCATTGTAATGGACTTTGAGTTGGGAAATGGAGGAGCGACAGCAAAGCGGATGGCACCGTTGCAAAGGTGACTTTCTGCAGAAGAGGCACAGCTCAAGTATTTTGCCCTGGCTCTTCGGCTGTGGGAGCAGAGGCCAACCGTTCGTGCTCTACTGCCTGGGATGCTTGGCAGCCCAGCACGGGTGCCAAAGAGGTTCCATTGTAATGGACTTTGAGTTGGGAAATCGAGGAGCGACAGCAAAGCGGATGGCACCATTGCAAAGCTGACTTTCTGCAGAAGAGGCACAGCTCAAGTTTTTTGCCCTGGCTCCTTGGCTGTGGTAGTACAGGCCAACTGTTCGTGCTCTACTCCCTGGGATGCTGGGCAGCCGGGCACGTGTGCCAAAGAGGTTCCATTGTAATGGACTTTTAATTGGGAAGTGGAGGAGCGACAGCAATGCGGATGGCACCGTTGCAAAGGTGACTTTCTGCAGAAGAGGCACAGCTCCAGTTTTTTGCCCTGGCTCTTTGGCTGTGGGAGCAGAGGCCAACCGTTCGTGCTCTACTCCCTTGGATGCTGGGCAGCCGAGCACGGGTGCCACAGAGCTTCCATTATAATGGACTTTGAGTTGGGAAATTGAGGAGCGACCGCAAAGCGGATGGCACCGTTGCAAAGGTAACTTTCTGCAGAAGAGAAACAGCTCCAGTTTTTTGCCCTGGCTCTTCGGCTGTGGGAGCAGAGGCCAACCGTTCGTGCTCTACTCCCTGGGATGCTGGACAGCCCAGCACGGGTGCCAAAGAGAGTTTCAATTGTAATGGACTTTGAGCAGGGAAATGGAGGAGCGACAGCAATGCGGATGGCACCGTTGCAAAGCTGACTTTCTGCAGAAGAGGCAGAGCTCAAGTTTTTTGCCTTGACTCTTCGGCTGTGGGAGCAGAGGCCAACCGTTCGTGCTCTACTCCCTGGGATGCTGGGCAGCCGAGCACGGGTGCCAAAGAGGTTCCATTGTAATGGACTTTGAGGTGGGAAATGGAGGAGCGACAGCAGTGCGGATGGCACCGTTGCAAAGCTGACTTTCTGCAGAAGAGGCAGAGCTCATGTTTTTTGCCCTGGCTCTTCGGCTGTGGGAGCAGAGGCCAAGCGTTCGTGCTCTACTGCCTGGGATGCTGGGCAGCCCAGCACGGGTGCCGAAGATGTTCCATTGTAATGGACTTTGAGTTGTGAAATCGAGGAGCGACAGCAAAGCGGATGGCACCGTTGCAAAGCTGACTTTCTGCAGAAGAGGCACAGCTCAAGTATTTTGCCCTGGCTCTTCGGATGTGGGAGCAGAGGCCAACCGTTCGTGCTCTACTGCCTGGGATGCTGGGCAGCCCAGCACGGGTGCCAAAGAGGTTCCATTGTAATGGACTTTGAGTTGGGAAATCGAGGAGCGACAGCAGTGCGGATGGCACCGTTGCAAAGCTGACTTTCTGCAGAAGAGGCACAGCTCATGTTTTTTGCCCTGGCTCTTCGGCTGTGGGAGCAGAGGCCAAGCGTTCGTGCTCTACTCCCTGGGACGCTGGGCAGCCCAGCACGGGTGCCAGAGAGGTTCCATTGTAATGGACTTTGAGTTGGGATATCGAGGAACCTCAGCAATGCGGATGGCACCGTTGCAAAGCTGACTTTCTGCAGAAGAGGCACAGCTCAAGTTTTTTGCCCTGGCTCTTTGGCTGTGGGAGCAGAGTCCAACCGTACGTGCTCTACTCCCTGGGATGCTGGGCAGCCCAGCACGGGTGCCACAGAGGTTCCATTATAATGGACTTTGAGTTGGGAAATCGAGGAGAGACAGTAAAGCGGATGGCACCATTGCAAAGCTGACTTTCTGCAGAAGAGACACATCTCCAGTTTTTTGCCCTGGGTCTTCGGCTGTGGGAGCACAGGCCAACCGTTAGTGCTCTACTCCCTGGGATGCTGGGCAGCCCAGCACGGGTGCCAAAGAGGTTCCATTGTAATGGACTTTGAGTTGGGAAATGGAGGAGCGACAGCAATGCGGATGGCACCATTGCAAAGCTGACTTTCTGCAGAAGAGGCACAGCTCAAGCTTTTTGCCCTGGCTCTTCGGCTGTGGGAGCAGAGGCCAACCATTCATGCTCTACTCCCTGGGATGCTGGGCAGCCCAGCACGGGTGCCAGAGAGGTTCCATTGTAATGGACTTTGAGTTGAGAAATCGAGGAACAACAGCAAAGCGGATGGCACCGTTGCAAAGCTGACTTTCTGCAGAAGAGGCACAGCTCCAGTTTTTTGCCCTGGCTCTTTGGCTGTGGGAGCAGAGGCCAACCGTTCGTGCTCTACTCCCTGAAAGGCTGGGCTGCCCAGCACGGGTGCCAAAGAGGTTCCATTGTAATGGACTTTGAGTTGGGAAATGGAAGAGCGACAGCAATGCGGATGGCACCGTTGCAAATGTGACTTTCTGCAGAAGAGGCACAAATCAAGTTTTTTGCCTTGACTCTTCGGCTGTGGGAGCAGAGGCCAACCGTTCGTGCTCTACTCCCTGGGATGCTGGGCAGCCCAGCACGGGTGCCAAAGAGGTTCCATTGTAATGGACTTTGAGTTGGGAAATGGAGGAGCGACAGCAGTGCGGATGGCACCGTTGCAAAGCTGACTTTCTGCAGAAGAGGCAGAGGTCATGTTTTTTGCCCTGGCTCTTCGGCTGTGGGAGCAGAGTCCAACCGTTCGTGCTCTACTCCCTGGGATGCTGGACAGCCCAGCACGGGTGCCAGAGAGGTTCCATTGTAATGGACTTTGAGTTGTGAAATCGAGGAACCTCAGCAATGCGGATGGCACCGTTGCAAAGCTGACTTTCTGCAGAAGAGGCACAGCTCAAGTATTTTGCCCTGGCTCTTTGGCTGTGGGAGCAGAGGCCAACCGTTCGTGCTCTACTGCCTGAAAGGCTGGGCAGCCCAGCACGGGTGCCAGAGATGTTCCATTGTAATGGACTTTGAGTTGGGAAATCGAGGAGAGACAGCAATGCGGATGGCACCGTTGCAAAGGTGACTTTCTGCAGAAGAGGCACAGCTCAAGTATTTTGCCTTGACTCTTCGGCTGTGGGAGCAGAGGCCAACCGTTCGTGCTCTACTCCCTGAAAGGCTGGGCTGCCCAGCACGGGTGCCAAAGAGGTTCCATTGTAATGGACTTTGATTTGGGAAATGGAAGAGCGACAGCAATGCGGATGGCACCGTTGCAAAGGTGACTTTCTGCAGAAGAGGCACAGCTCAAGTTTTTTGCCTTGACTCTTCGGCTGTGGGAGCAGAGACCAACCGTTCATGCTCTACTCCCTGGGATGCTGGGCAGCCCAGCACGGGTGCCAAAGAGATTCCATTGTAATGGACTTTGAGGTGGGAAATGGAAGAGCGACAGCAGTGCGGATGGCACCGTTGCAAAGCTGACTTTCTGCAGAAGAGGCAGAGCTCATGTTTTTTGCCCTGGCTCTTTGGCTGTGGGAGCAGAGGCCAAGCGTTCGTGCTCTACTCCCTGGGATGCTGGGCAGCCCAGCACGGGTGCCAAAGAGGTTCCATTGTAATGGACTTTGAGTTGGGAAATGGAGGAGCGACAGCAAAGCGGATGGCACCGTTGCAAAGCTGACTTTCTGCAGAAGAGGCACAGCTCAAGTATTTTGACCTGGCTCTTCGGCTGTGGGAGCAGAGGCCAACCGTTCGTGCTCTACTGCCTGGGATGCTGGGCAGCCGAGCACGGGTGCCAAAGAGGTTCCATTGTAATGGACTTTGAGTTGGGAAATGGAGGAGCGACAGCAAAGCGGATGGCACCATTGCAAAGCTGACTTTCTGCAGAAGAGGCACAGCTCAAGTTTTTTGCCCTGGCTCCTTGGCTGTGGTAGTACAGGCCAACTGTTCGTGCTCTACTCCCTGGGATGCTGGGCAGCCGGGCACGGGTGCCAAAGAGGTTCCATTGTAATGGACTTTTAATTGGGAAATGGAGGAGCGACAGCAATGCGGATGGCACCGTTGCAAAGGTGACTTTCTGCAGAAGAGGCACAGCTCAAGTTTTTTGCCCTGGCTCTTCGGCTGTGGGAGCAGAGGCCAACCGTTCGTGCTCTACTACCTGGGATGCTGGGCAGCCGAGCACGGGTGCCACAGAGCTTCCATTATAATGGACTTTGAGTTGGGAAATTGAGGAGCGACCGCAAAGCGGATGGCACCGTTGCAAAGGTAACTTTCTGCAGAAGAGAAACAGCTCCAGTTTTTTGCCGTGGCTCTTCGTCTGTGGGAGCAGAGGCCAACGGTTCGTGCTCTACTCCCTGGGATGCTGGGCAGCCCAGCACGGGTGCCAAAGAGAGTTTCAATTGTAATGGACTTTGAGCAGGGAAATGGAGGAACAACAGCAATGCGGATGGCACCGTTGCAAAGCTGACTTTCTGCAGAAGAGGCAGAGCTCAAGTTTTTTGCCTTGACTCTTCGGCTGTGGGAGCAGAGGCCAACCGTTCGTACTCTACTCCCTGGGATGCTGGGCAGCCCAGCACGGGTGCCAAAGAGATTCCATTGTAATGGACTTTGAGGTGGGAAATGGAGGAGCGACAGCAGTGCGGATGGCACCGTTGCAAAGCTGACTTTCTGCAGAAGAGGCAGAGCTCATGTTTTTTGCCCTGGCTCTTTGGCTGTGGGAGCAGAGGCCAAGCGTTCGTGCTCTACTCCCTGGGATGCTGGGCAGCCCAGCACGGGTGCCAAAGAGGTTCCATTGTAATGGACTTTGAGTTGGGAAATCGAGGAGCGACAGCAAAGCGGATGGCACCGTTGCAAAGCTGACTTTCTGCAGAAGAGGCACAGCTCAAGTATTTTGCCCTGGCTCTTCGGATGTGGGAGCAGAGGCCAACCGTTCGTGCTCTACTCCCTGGGATGCTGGGCAGCCGAGCACGGGTGCCAAAGAGGTTCCATTGTAATGGACTTTGAGTTGGGAAATGGAGGAGCGACAGCAAAGCGGATGGCACCATTGCAAAGCTGACTTTCTGCAGAAGAGGCACAGCTCAAGCTTTTTGCCCTGGCTCTTCGGCTGTGGGAGCAGAGGCCAACCATTCATGCTCTACTCCCTGGGATGCTGGGCAGCCGAGCACGGGTGCCAGAGAGGTTCCATTGTAATGGACTTTGAGTTGAGAAATCGAGGAACAACAGCAAAGCGGATGGCACCGTTGCAAAGCTGACTTTCTGCAGAAGAGGCACAGCTCCAGTTTTTTGCCCTGGCTCATCAGCTGTGGGAGCAGAGGCCAACCGTTCGTGCTCTACTCCCTGAAAGCCTGGGCTGCCCAGCACGGGTGCCAAAGAGGTTCCATTGTAATGGACTTTGAGTTGGGAAATGGAAGAGCGACAGCAATGCGATTGGCACCGTTGCAAAGGTGACTTTCTGCAGAAGAGGCACAGCTCAAGTTTTTTGCCTTGACTCTTCGGCTGTGGGAGCAGAGGCCAACCGTTCATGCTCTACTCCCTGGGATGCTGGGCAGCCCAGCACGGGTGCCAAAGAGATTCCATTGTAATGGACTTTGAGGTGGGAAATGGAGGAGCGACAGCAGTGCGGATGGCACCGTTGCAAAGCTGACTTTCTGCAGAAGAGGCAGAGTTCATGTTTTTTGCCCTGGCTCTTTGGCTGTGGGAGCAGAGGCCAAGCGTTCGTGCTCTACTCCCTGGGATGCTGGGCAGCCGAGCACGGGTGCCAAAGAGGTTCCATTGTAATGGACTTTGAGTTGGGAAATGGAGGAGCGACAGCAAAGCGGATGGCACCGTTGCAAAGCTGACTTTCTGCAGAAGAGGCACAGCTCAAGTATTTTGCCCTGGCTCTTCGGCTGTGGGAGCAGAGGCCAACCGTTCGTGCTCTACTCCCTGGGATGCTGGGCAGCCGAGCACGGGTGCCAAAGAGGTTCCATTGTAATGGACTTTGAGTTGGGAAATGGAGGAGCGACAGCAAAGCGGATGGCACCATTGCAAAGCTGACTTTCTGCAGAAGAGGCACAGCTCCAGTTTTTTGCCCTGGCTCCTTGGCTGTGGTAGTACAGGCCAACTGTTCGTGCTCTACTCCCTGGGATGCTGGGCAGCCGGGCACGGGTGCCAAAGAGGTTCCATTGTAATGGACTTTGAGTTGGGAAATGGAGGAGCGACAGCAATGCGGATGGCACCGTTGCAAAGGTGACTTTCTGCAGAAGAGGCACAGCTCAAGTTTTTTGCCCTGGCTCTTCGGCTGTGGGAGCAGAGGCCAACCGTTCGTGCTCTACTACCTGGGATGCTGGGCAGCCGAGCACGGGTGCCACAGAGCTTCCATTATAATGGACTTTGAGTTAGGAAATTGAGGAGCGACCGCAAAGCGGATGGCACCGTTGCAAAGGTAACTTTCTGCAGAAGAGAAACAGCTCCAGTTTTTTGCCGTGGCTCTTCGTCTGTGGGAGCAGAGGCCAACCGTTCGTGCTCTACTCCCTGGGATGCTGGGCAGCCCTGCACGGGTGCCAGTGAGGTTCCATTGTAATGGACTTTGAGTTGTGAAATCGAGGAACCTCAGCAATGCGGATGGCACCGTTGGAAAGCTGACTTTCTGCAGAAGAGGCACAGCTCAAGTATTTTGCCCTGGCTCTTTGGCTGTGGGAGCAGAGGCCAACCGTTCGTGCTCTACTCCCTGGGATGCTGGGCAGCCCAGCACGGGTGCCAGAGAGGTTCCATTGTAATGGACTTTGAGTTGGGAAATGGAGGAGCGACAGCAATGCGGATGGCACCGTTGCAAAGCTGACTTTCTGCAGAAGAGGCACAGCTCAAGTTTTTTGCCTTGACTCTTTGGCTGTGGGAGCAGAGGCCAACCGTTCATGCTCTACTGCCTGGGATGCTGGGCAGCCCAGCACGGGTGCCAGAGAGGTTCCATTGTAATGGACTTTGAGTTGGGAAATGGAGGAGCGACAGCAGTGCGGATGGCACCGTTGCAAAGCTGACTTTCTGCAGAAGAGGCAGAGCTCAAGTTTTTTGCCCTGGCTCTTCGGCTGTGGGAGCAGAGGCCAACCGTTCGTGCTCTACTCCCTGGGAGGCTGGGCAGCCCAGCACGGGTGCCAAAGAGGTTCCATTGTAATGGACTTTGAGTTGGGAAATCGAGGAGCGACAGCAGTGCGGATGGCACCGTTGCAAAGCTGACTTTCTGCAGAAGAGGAAGAGCTCATGTTTTTTGCCCTGGCTCTTCGGCTGTGGGAGCAGAGGCCAAGCGTTCGTGCTCTACTCCCTGGGACGCTGGGCAGCCCAGCACGGGTGCCAGAGAGGTTCCATTGTAATGGACTTTGAGTTGGGAAATCGAGGAACCTCAGCAATGCGGATGGCACCGTTGCAAAGCTGACTTTCTGCAGAAGAGGCACAGCTCAAGTTTTTTGCCCTGACTCTTTGGCTGTGGGAGCAGAGGCCAACCGTTCGTGCTCTACTCCCTGGGATGCTGGGCAGCCCAGCACGGGTGCCACAGAGGTTCCATTATAATGGACTTTGAGTTGGGAAATCGAGGAGAGACAGCAAAGCGGATGGCACCATTGCAAAGCTGACTTTCTGCAGAAGAGACACAGCTCCAGTTTTTTGCCCTGGGTCTTCGGCTGTGGGAGCACAGGCCAACCGTTAGTGCTCTACTGCCTGGGATGCTGGGCAGCCCAGCACGGGTGCCAAAGAGGTTCCATTGTAATGGACTTTGAGTTGGGAAATGGAGGAGCGACAGCAATGCGGATGGCACCATTGCAAAGCTGACTTTCTGCAGAAGAGGCACAGCTCAAGCTTTTTGCCCTGGCTCTTCGGCTGTGGGAGCAGAGGCCAACCATTCATGCTCTACTCCCTGGGATGCTGGGCAGCCCAGCACGGGTGCCAGAGAGGTTCCATTGTAATGGACTTTGAGTTGAGAAATCGAGGAACAACAGCAAAGCGGATGGCACCGTTGCAAAGCTGACTTTCTGCAGAAGAGGCACAGCTCAAGCTTTTTGCCCTGGCTCATCGGCTGTGGGAGCAGAGGCCAACCGTTCGTGCTCTACTCCCTGAAAGGCTGGGCTGCCCAGCACGGGTGCCAAAGAGGTTCCATTGTAATGGACTTTGAGTTGGGAAATGGAAGAGCGACAGCAATGCGGATGGCACCGTTGCAAAGCTGACTTTCTGCAGAAGAGGCACAGCTCAAGTTTTTTGCCTTGACTCTTCGGCTGTGGGAGCAGAGGCCAACCGTTCGTGCTCTACTCCCTGGGATGCTGGGCAGCCCAGCACGGGTGCCAGAGATGTTCCATTGTAATGGACTTTGAGTTGGGAAATCGAGGAGAGACAGCCATGGGGATGGCACCGTTGCAAAGGTGACTTTCTGCAGAAGAGGCACAGCTCCAGTTTTTTGCCTTGACTCTTCGGCTGTGGGAGCAGAGGCCAACCGTTCGTGCTCTACTCCCTGGGATGCTGGGCAGCCGAGCACGGGTGCCAAAGAGGTTCCATTGTAATGGACTTTGAGTTGGGAAATCGAGGAGCGACAGCCATGCGGATGGCACCATTGCAAAGCTGACTTTCTGCAGAATAGGCACAGCTCCAGTTTTTTGCCCTGGCTCTTCGGCTGTGGGAGCAGAGGCCAACCGTTCGTGCTCTACTCCCTGGGATGCTGGGCAGCCGAGCACGGGTGCCACAGAGGTTCCATTATAATGGACTTTGAGTTGGGAAATCGAGGAACGACCGCAAAGCGGATGGCACCGTTGCAAAGCTGACTTTCTGCAGAAGAGGCACAGCTCAAGTTTTTTGCCCTGGCTCTTCGGCTGTGGGAGCAGAGGCCAACAGTTCGTGTTCTACTCCCTGGGATGCTGGGCAGCCGGGCACGGGTGCCACAGAGGTTCCATTATAATGGACTTTGAGTTGGGAAATCGAGGAACGACCGCAAAGCGGATGGCACCGTTGCAAAGCTGACTTTCTGCAGAAGAGACACAGCTCCAGTTTTTTGCCCTGGCTCTTCGTCTGTGGGAGCACAGGCCAACTGTTCGTGCTCTACTCCCTGGGATGCTGGGCAGCCCAGCACGGGTGCCAAAGAGATTCCATTGTAATGGACTTTGAGGTGGGAAATGGAGGAGCGACAGCAGTGCGGATGGCACCGTTGCAAAGCTGACTTTCTGCAGAAGAGGCAGAGCTCATGTTTTTTGCCCTGGCTCTTTGGCTGTGGGAGCAGAGGCCAACCGTTCGTGCTCTACTCCCTGGGATGCTGGGCAGCCCAGCACGGGTGCCAAAGAGGTTCCATTGTAATGGACTTTGAGTTGGGAAATCGAGGAGCGACAGCAAAGCGGATGGCACCGTTGCAAAGCTGACTTTCTGCAGAAGAGGCACAGCTCAAGTATTTTGAACTGGCTCTTCGGCTGTGGGCGCAGAGGCCAACCGTTCGTGCTCTACTCCCTGGGATGCTGGGCAGCCGAGCACGGGTGCCAAAGAGGTTCCATTGTAATGGACTTTTAATTGGGAAATGGAGGAGCGACAGCAATGCGGATGGCACCGTTGCAAAGCTGACTTTCTGCAGAAGAGGCACAGCTCCAGTTTTTTGCCCTGGCTCTTCGGCTGTGGGAGCAGAGGCCAACCGTTCGTGCTCTACTCCCTGGGATGCTGGGCAGCCGAGCACGGGTGCCAAAGAGGTTCCATTATAATGGACTTTGAGTTGGGAAATTGAGGAGCGACCGCAAAGCGGATGGCACCGTTGCAAAGGTAACTTTCTGCAGAAGAGAAACAGCTCCAGTTTTTTGCCGTGGCTCTTCGTCTGTGGGAGCAGAGGCCAACCGTTCGTGCTCTACTCCCTGGGTTGCTGGGCAGCCCAGCACGGGTGCCAAAGAGAGATTCCATTGTAAGAGAGTTTGAGCTGGGAAATGGAGGAGCGACAGCAATGCGGATGGCACCGTTGCAAAGGTGACTTTCTGCAGAAGAGGCACAGCTCAAGTTTTTTGCCTTGACTCTTCGGCTGTGGGAGCAGAGGCCAACCGTTCGTGCTCTTCTGCCTGGGATGCTGGGCAGCCCAGCACGGGTGCCAAAGAGGTTCCATTGTAATGGACTTTGAGTTGGGAAATGGAGGAGCGACAGCAATGCGGATGGCACCGTTGCAAAGCTGACTTTCTGCAGAAGAGGCACAGCTCAAGTATTTTGCCCTGGCTCTTCGGCTGTGGGAGCAGAGTCCAACCGTTCGTGCTCTACTCCCTGGGATGCTGGGCAGCCCTGCACGGGTGCCAGTGAGGTTCCATTGTAATGGACTTTGAGTTGCGAAATCGAGGAACCTCAGCAATGCGGATGGCACCATTGCAAAGCTGACTTTCTGCAGAAGAGGCACAGCTCAATTATTTTGCCCTGGCTCTTTGGCTGTGGGAGCAGAGGCCAACCGTTCGTGCTCTACTGCCTGGGATGCTGGGCAGCCCAGCACGGGTGCCAGAGAGGTTCCATTGTAATGGACTTTGAGTTGGGAAATGGAGGAGCGACAGCAATGCGGATGGCACCGTTGCAAAGGTGACTTTCTGCAGAAGAGGCAGAGCTCAAGTTTTTTGCCTTGACTCTTCGGCTGTGGGAGCAGAGGCCAACCGTTCATGCTCAACTCCCTGGGATGCTGGGCAGCCCAGCACGGGTGCCAGAGAGGTTCCATTGTAATGGACTTTGAGTTGGGAAATGGAGGAGCGACAGCAGTGCGGATGGCACCGTTGCAAAGCTGACTTTCTGCAGAAGAGGCAGAGCTCAAGTTTTTTGCCCTGGCTCTTCGGCTGTGGGAGCAGAGGCCAACCGTTCGTGCTCTACTCCCTGGGACGCTGGGCAGCCGAGCAGGGGTGCCAGAGAGGTTCCATTGAAATGGACTTTGAGTTGGGAAATCGAGGAGCAACAGCAATGCGGATGGCACCGTTGCAAAGCTGACTTTCTGCAGAAGAGGCACAGCTCAAGCTTTTTGCCCTGGCTCTTCGGCTGTGGGAGCAGAGGCCAACCGCTCGTGCTCTACTCCCTGGGATGCTGGGCAGCCCAGCACGGGTGCCGAAGAGGTTCCATTATAATGGACATTGAGTTGGGAAATCGAGGAACGACCGCAAAGCGGATGGCACCATTGCAAAGCTGACTTTCTGCAGAAGAGACACAGCTCCAGTTTTTTGCCCTGGCTCTTCGTCTGTGGGAGCAGAGGCCAACCGTTCGTGCTCTACTGCCTGGGATGCTGGGCAGCCCAGCACGGGTGCCAAAGAGGTTCCATTGTAATGGACTTTGAGTTGGGAAATCGAGGAGCGACAGCAGTGCGGATGGCACCGTTGCAAAGCTGACTTTCTGCAGAAGAGGCAGAGCTCATGTTTTTTGCCCTGGCTCTTCGGCTGTGGGAGCAGAGGCCAAGCGTTCGTGCTCTACTCCCTGGGACGCTGGGCAGCCCAGCACGGGTGCCAGAGAGGTTCCATTGTAATGGACTTTGAGTTGGGATATCGAGGAACCTCAGCAAAGCGGATGGCACCGTTGCAAAGCTGACTTTCTGCAGAAGAGGCACAGCTCAAGTTTTTTGCCCTGACTCTTTGGCTGTGGGAGCAGAGTCCAACCGTACGTGCTCTACTCCCTGGGATGCTGGGCAGCCCAGCACGGGTGCCACAGAGGTTCCATTATAATGGACTTTGAGTTGGGAAATCGAGGAGAGACAGTAAAGCGGATGGCACCATTGCAAAGCTGACTTTCTGCAGAAGAGACACAGCTCCAGTTTTTTGCCCTGGGTCTTCGGCTGTGGGAGCACAGGCCAACCGTTAGTGCTCTACTCCCTGGGATGCTGGGCAGCCGAGCACGGGTGCCAGAGAGGTTCCATTGTAATGGACTTTGAGTTGGGAAATGGAGGAGCGACAGCAATGCGGATGGCACCATTGCAAAGCTGACTTTCTGCAGAAGAGGCACAGCTCAAGCTTTTTGCCCTGGCTCTTCGGCTGTGGGAGCAGAGGCCAACCATTCATGCTCTACTCCCTGGGATGCTGGGCAGCCCAGCACGGGTGCCAGAGAGGTTCCATTGTAATGGACTTTGAGTTGAGAAATCGAGGAACAACAGCAAAGCGGATGGCACCGTTGCAAAGCTGACTTTCTGCAGAAGAGGCACAGCTCCAGTTTTTTGCGCTGGCTCATCGGCTGTGGGAGCAGAGGCCAACCGTTCGTGCTCTACTCCCTGAAAGGCTGGGCTGCCCAGCACGGGTGCCAAAGAGGTTCCATTGTAATGGACTTTGAGTTGGGAAATGGAAGAGCGACAGCAATGCGGATGGCACCGTTGCAAAGGTGACTTTCTGCAGAAGAGGCACAGCTCAAGTTTTTTGCCTTGACTCTTCGGCTGTGGGAGCAGAGGCCAACCGTTCGTGCTCTACTCCCTGGGATGCTGGGCAGCCCAGCACGGGTGCCAAAGAGGTTCCATTGTAATGGAGTTTGAGTTGGGAAATGGAGGAGCGACAGCAGTGCGGATGGCACCGTTGCAAAGCTGACTTTCTGCAGAAGAGGCACAGCTCCAGTTTTTTGCCCTGGCTCTTCGGCTGTGGGAGCAGAGTCCAACCGTTCGTGCTCTACTGCCTGGGATGCTGGGCAGCCCAGCACGGGTGCCAGAGATGTTCCATTGTAATGGACTTTGAGTTGTGAAATCGAGGAACCTCAGCAATGCGGATGGCACCGTTGCAAAGCTGACTTTCTGCAGAAGAGGCACAGCTCAAGTATTTTGCCCTGGCTCTTTGGCTGTGGGAGCAGAGGCCAACCGTTCGTGCTCTACTGCCTGAAAGGCTGGGCAGCCCAGCACGGGTGCCAGAGATGTTCCATTGTAATGGACTTTGAGTTGGGAAATCGAGGAGAGACAGCAATGCGGATGGCACCGTTGCAAAGGTGACTTTCTGCAGAAGAGGCACAGCTCAAGTATTTTGCCTTGACTCTTCGGCTGTGGGAGCAGAGGCCAACCGTTCGTGCTCTACTCCCTGAAAGGCTGGGCTGCCCAGCACGGGTGCCAAAGAGGTTCCATTGTAATGGACTTTGAGTTGGGAAATGGAAGAGCGACAGCAATGCGGATGGCACCGTTGCAAAGGTGACTTTCTGCAGAAGAGGCACAGCTCAAGTTTTTTGCCTTGACTCTTCGGCTGTGGGAGCAGAGGCCAACCGTTCGTGCTCTACTCCCTGGGATGCTGGGCAGCCGAGCACGGGTGCCAAAGAGGTTCCATTGTAATGGACTTTGAGTTGGGAAATCGAGGAGCGACAGCAAAGCGGATGGCACCATTGCAAAGCTGACTTTCTGCAGAAGAGGCACAGCTCAAGTTTTTTGCCCTGGCTCCTTGGCTGTGGTAGTACAGGCCAACTGTTCGTGCTCTACTCCCTGGGATGCTGGGCAGCCCAGCACGGGTGCCAAAGAGGTTCCATTGTAATGGACTTTGAGTTGTGAAATCGAGGAGCGACAGCAAAGCGGATGGCACCGTTGCAAAGGTGACTTTCTGCAGAAGAGGCACAGCTCAAGTATTTTGCCCTGGCTCTTCGGCTGTGGGAGCAGAGGCCAACCGTTCGTGCTCTACTGCCTGGGATGCTTGGCAGCCGAGCACGGGTGCCAAAGAGGTTCCATTGTAATGGACTTTGAGTTGTGAAATCGAGGAGCGACAGCAAAGCGGATGGCACCATTGCAAAGCTGACTTTCTGCAGAAGAGGCACAGCTCAAGTTTTTTGCCCTGGCTCCTTGGCTGTGGTAGTACAGGCCAACTGTTCGTGCTCTACTCCCTGGGATGCTGGGCAGCCGGGCACGGGTGCCAAAGAGGTTCCATTGTAATGGAGTTTTAATTGGGAAGTGGAGGAGCGACAGCAATGCGGATGGCACCGTTGCAAAGGTGACTTTCTGCAGAAGAGGCACAGCTTCAGTTTTTTGCCCTGGCTCTTTGGCTGTGGGAGCAGAGGCCAACCGTTCGTGCTCTACTCCCTTGGATGCTGGGCAGCCGAGCACGGGTGCCACAGAGCTTCCATTATAATGGACTTTGAGTTGGGAAATTGAGGAGCGACCGCAAAGCGGATGGCACCGTTGCAAAGGTAAATTTCTGCAGAACAGAAACAGCTCCAGTTTTTTGCCGTGGCTCTTCGTCTGTGGGAGCAGAGGCCAACCGTTCGTGCTCTACTCCCTGGGATGCTGGGCAGCCCAGCACGGGTGCCAAAGAGAGTTTCAATTGTAATGGACTTTGAGCAGGGAAATGGAGGAGCGACAGCAATGCGGATGGCAGCGTTGCAAAGCTGACTTTCTGCAGAAGAGGCAGAGCTCAAGTTTTTTGCCTTGACTCTTCGGCTGTGGGAGCAGAGGCCAACCGTTCGTGCTCTACTCCCTGGGATGCTGGGCAGCCGAGCACGGGTGCCAAAGAGGTTCCATTGTAATGGACTTTGAGGTGGGAAATGGAGGAGCGACAGCAGTGCGGATGGCACCGTTGCAAAGCTGACTTTCTGCAGAAGAGGCACAGCTCATGTTTTTTGCCCTGGCTCTTCGGCTGTGGGAGCAGAGGCCAAGCGTTCGTGCTCTACTGCCTGGGATGCTGGGCAGCCCAGCACGGGTGCCGAAGAGGTTCCATTGTAATGGACTTTGAGTTGTGAAATCGAGGAGCGACAGCAAAGCGGATGGCACCGTTGCAAAGCTGACTTTCTGCAGAAGAGGCACAGCTCAAGTATTTTGCCCTGGCTCTTCGGATGTGGGAGCAGAGGCCAACCGTTCGTGCTCTACTCCCTGGGATGCTGGGCAGCCGAGCACGGGTGCCAAAGAGGTTCCATTGTAATGGACTTTGAGTTGGGAAATGGAGGAGCGACAGCAGTGCGGATGGCACCGTTGCAAAGTTGACTTTCTGCAGAAGAGGCAGAGCTCATGTTTTTTGCCCTGGCTCTTCGGCTGTGGGAGCAGAGGCCAAGCGTTCGTGCTCTACTCCCTGGGACGCTGGGCAGCCCAGCACGGGTGCCAGAGAGGTTCCATTGTAATGGACTTTGAGTTGGGATATCGAGGAACCTCAGCAATGCGGAGGGCACCGTTGCAAAGCTGACTTTCTGCAGAAGAGGCACAGCTCAAGTTTTTTGCCCTGGCTCTTTGGCTGTGGGAGCAGAGTCCAACCGTACGTGCTCTACTCCCTGGGATGCTGGGCAGCCCAGCACGGGTGCCACAGAGGTTCCATTATAATGGACTTTGAGTTGGGAAATCGAGGAGAGACAGTAAAGCGGATGGCACCATTGCAAAGCTGACTTTCTGCAGAAGAGACACATCTCCAGTTTTTTGCCCTGGGTCTTCGGCTGTGGGAGCAGAGGCCAACCGTTAGTGCTCTACTCCCTGGGATGCTGGGCAGCCCAGCACGGGTGCCAAAGAGGTTCCATTGTAATGGACTTTGAGTTGGGAAATGGAAGAGCGACAGCAATGCGGATGGCACCGTTGCAAAGGTGACTTTCTGCAGAAGAGGCACAAATCAAGTTTTTTGCCTTGACTCTTCGGCTGTGGGAGCAGAGGCCAACCGTTCGTGCTCTACTCCCTGGGATGCTGGGCAGCCCAGCACGGGTGCCAAAGAGGTTCCATTGTAATGGACTTTGAGTTGGGAAATGGAGGAGCGACAGCAGTGCGGATGGCACCGTTGCAAAGCTGACTTTCTGCAGAAGAGGCAGAGGTCATGTTTTTTGCCCTGGCTCTTCGGCTGTGGGAGCAGAGTCCAACCGTTCGTGCTCTACTCCCTGGGATGCTGGACAGCCCAGCACGGGTGCCAGAGAGGTTCCATTGTAATGGACTTTGAGTTGTGAAATCGAGGAACCTCAGCAATGCGGATGGCACCGTTGCAAAGCTGACTTTCTGCAGAAGAGGCACAGCTCAAGTATTTTGCCCTGGCTCTTTGGCTGTGGGAGCAGAGGCCAACCGTTCGTGCTCTACTGCCTGAAAGGCTGGGCAGCCCAGCACGGGTGCCAGAGATGTTCCATTGTAATGGACTTTGAGTTGGGAAATCCAGGAGAGACAGCAATGCGGATGGCACCGTTGCAAAGGTGACTTTCTGCAGAAGAGGCACAGCTCAAGTATTTTGCCTTGACTCTTCGGCTGTGGGAGCAGAGGCCAACCGTTCGTGCTCTACTCCCTGAAAGGCTGGGCTGCCCAGCACGGGTGCCAAAGAGGTTCCATTGTAATGGACTTTGAGTTGGGAAATGGAAGAGCGACAGCAATGCGGATGGCACCGTTGCAAAGGTGACTTTCTGCAGAAGAGGCACAGCTCAAGTTTTTTGCCTTGACTCTTCGGCTGTGGGAGCAGAGGCCAACCGTTCGTGCTCTACTCCCTGGGATGCTGGGCAGCCCAGCACGGGTGCCAAAGAGATTCCATTGTAATGGACTTTGAGTTGGGAAATGGAGGAGCGACAGCAGTGCGGATGGCACCGTTGCAAAGCTGACTTTCTGCAGAAGAGACACAGCTCCAGTTTTTTGCCCTGGCTCTTTGGCTGTGGGAGCAGAGGCCAAGCGTTCGTGCTCTACTCCCTGGGATGCTGGGCAGCCCAGCACGGGTGCCAAAGAGGTTCCATTGTAATGGACTTTGAGTTGGGAAATGGAGGAGCGACAGCAAAGCGGATGGCACCGTTGCAAAGCTGACTTTCTGCAGAAGAGGCACAGCTCAAGTATTTTGACCTGGCTCTTCGGCTGTGGGAGCAGAGGCCAACCGTTCGTGCTCTACTGCCTGGGATGCTGGGCAGCCGAGCACGGGTGCCAAAGAGGTTCCATTGTAATGGACTTTGAGTTGGGAAATGGAGGAGCGACAGCAAAGCGGATGGCACCATTGCAAAGGTGACTTTCTGCAGAAGAGGCACAGCTCCAGTTTTTTGCCCTGGCTCCTTGGCTGTGGTAGTACAGGCCAACTGTTCGTGCTCTACTCCCTGGGATGCTGGGCAGCCGGGCACGGGTGCCAAAGAGGTTCCATTGTAATGGACTTTTAATTGGGAAATGGAGGAGCGACAGCAATGCGGATGGCACCGTTGCAAAGGTGACTTTCTGCAGAAGAGGCACAGCTCAAGTTTTTTGCCCTGGCTCTTCGGCTGTGGGAGCAGAGGCCAAACGTTCGTGCTCTACTCCCTGGGATGCTGGGCAGCCGAGCACGGGTGCCACAGAGCTTCCATTATAATGGACTTTGAGTTGGGAAATTGAGGAGCGACCGCAAAGCGGATGGCACCGTTGCAAAGGTAACTTTCTGCAGAAGAGAAACAGCTCCAGTTTTTTGCCCTGGCTCTTCGTCTGTGGGAGCAGAGGCCAACGGTTCGTGCTCTACTCCCTGGGATGCTGGGCAGCCCAGCACGGGTGCCAAAGAGAGTTTCAATTGTAATGGACTTTGAGCAGGGAAATGGAGGAGCGACAGCAATGCGGATGGCACCGTTGCAAAGCTGACTTTCTGCAGAAGAGGCAGAGCTCATGTTTTTTGCCCTGGCTCTTTGGCTGTGGGAGCAGAGGCCAAGCGTTCGTGCTCTACTCCCTGGGATGCTGGGCAGCCCAGCACGGGTGCCAAAGAGGTTCCATTGTAATGGACTTTGAGTTGTGAAATCGAGGAGCGACAGCAAAGCGGATGGCACCGTTGCAAAGCTGACTTTCTGCAGAAGAGGCACAGCTCAAGTATTTTGCCCTAGCTCTTCGGATGTGGGAGCAGAGGCCAACCGTTCGTGCTCTACTCCCTGGGATGCTGGGCAGCCGAGCACGGGTGCCAAAGAGGTTCCATTGTAATGGACTTTGAGTTGGGAAATCGAGGAGCGACAGCAAAGCGGATGGCACCATTGCAAAGCTGACTTTCTGCAGAAGAGGCACAGCTCAAGCTTTTTGCCCTGGCTCTTCGGCTGTGGGACCAGAGGCCAACCATTCATGCTCTACTCCCTGGGATGCTGGGCAGCCGAGCACGGGTGCCAAAGAGGTTCCATTGTAATGGACTTTGAGTTGAGAAATCGAGGAACAACAGCAAAGCGGATGGCACCGTTGCAAAGCTGACTTTTTTGCAGAAGAGGCACAGCTCCAGTTTTTTGCCCTGGCTCATCAGCTGTGGGAGCAGAGGCCAACCGTTCGTGCTCTACTCCCTGAAAGCCTGGGCTGCCCAGCACGGGTGCCAAAGAGGTTCCATTGTAATGGACTTTGAGTTGGGAAATGGAAGAGCGACAGCAATGCGATTGGCACCGTTGCAAAGGTGACTTTCTGCAGAAGAGGCACAGCTCAAGTTTTTTGCCTTGACTCTTCGGCTGTGGGAGCAGAGGCCAACCGTTCATGCTCTACTCCCTGGGATGCTGGGCAGCCCAGCACGGGTGCCAAAGAGATTCCATTGTAATGGACTTTGAGGTGGGAAATGGAGGAGCGACAGCAGTGCGGATGGCACCGTTGCAAAGCTGACTTTCTGCAGAAGAGGCAGAGCTCATGTTTTTTGCCCTGGCTCTTTGGCTGTGGGAGCAGAGGCCAAGCGTTCGTGCTCTACTCCCTGGGATGCTGGGCAGCCGAGCACGGGTGCCAAAGAGGTTCCATTGTAATGGACTTTGAGTTGGGAAATGGAGGAGCGACAGCAATGAGGATGGCACCGTTGCAAAGCTGACTTTCTGCAGAAGAGGCACAGCTCAAGTATTTTGCCCTGGCTCTTCGGCTGTGGGAGCAGAGGCCAACCGTTCGTGCTCTACTCCCTGGGATGCTGGGCAGCCGAGCACGGGTGCCAAAGAGGTTCCATTGTAATGGACTTTGAGTTGGGAAATGGAGGAGCGACAGCAAAGCGGATGGCACCGTTGCAAAGCTGACTTTCTGCAGAAGAGGCACAGCTCCAGTTTTTTGCCCTGGGTCTTCGGCTGTGGTAGTACAGGCCAACTGTTCGTGCTCTACTCCCTGGGATGCTGGGCAGCCGGGCACGGGTGCCAAAGAGGTTCCATTGTAATGGACTTTGAGTTGGGAAATGGAGGAGCGACAGCAATGCGGATGGCACCGTTGCAAAGCTGACTTTCTGCAGAAGAGGCACAGCTCAAGTTTTTTGCCCTGGCTCTTCGGCTGTGGGAGCAGAGGCCAACAGTTCGTGCTCTACTACCTGGGATGCTGGGCAGCCCAGCACGGGTGCCACAGAGCTTCCATTATAATGGACTTTGAGTTAGGAAATCGAGGAGCGACCGCAAAGCGGATGGCACCTTTGCAAAGGTAACTTTCTGCAGAAGAGAAACAGCTCCAGTTTTTTGCCGTGGCTCTTCGTCTGTGGGAGCAGAGGCCAACCGTTCGTGCTCTACTCCCTGGGATGCTGGGCAGCCCAGCACGGGTGCCAAAGAGAGATTCCATTGTAATAGAGTTTGAGCTGGGAAATGGAGGAGCGACAGCAATGCGGATGGCACCGTTGCAAAGGTGACTTTCTGCAGAAGAGGCACAGCTCAAGTTTTTTGCCTTGACTCTTTGGCTGTGGGAGCAGAGGCCAACCGTTCGTGCTCTTCTGCCTGGGATGCTGGGCAGCCCAGCACGGGTGCCAAAGAGGTTCCATTGTAATGGACTTTGAGTTGGGAAATGGAGGAGCGACAGCAATGCGGATGGCACCGTTGTAAAGCTGACTTTCTGCAGAAGAGGCACAGCTCATGTTTTTTGCCCTGGCTCTTCGGCTGTGGGAGCAGAGGCCAATCGTTCGTGCTCTACTCCCTGGGATGCTGGGCAGCCCTGCACGGGTGCCAGTGAGGTTCCATTGTAATGGACTTTGAGTTGTGAAATCGAGGAACCTCAGCAATGCGGATGGCACCGTTGGAAAGCTGACTTTCTGCAGAAGAGGCACAGCTCAAGTATTTTGCCCTGGCTCTTTGGCTGTGGGAGCAGAGGCCAACCGTTCGTGCTCTACTCCCTGGGATGCTGGGCAGCCCAGCACGGGTGCCAGAGAGGTTCCATTGTAATGGACTTTGAGTTGGGAAATGGAGGAGCGACAGCAATGCGGATGGCACCGTTGCAAAGGTGACTTTCTGCAGAAGAGGCACAGCTCAAGTTTTTTGCCTTGACTCTTTGGCTGTGGGAGCAGAGGCCAACCGTTCATGCTCTACTCCCTGGGATGCTGGGCAGCCCAGCACGGGTGCCAGAGAGGTTCCATTGTAATGGACTTTGAGTTTGGAAATGGAGGAGCGACAGCAGTGCGGATGGCACCGTTGCAAAGCTGACTTTCTGCAGAAGAGGCAGAGCTCAAGTTTTTTGCCCTGGCTCTTCGGCTGTGGGAGCAGAGGCCAACCGTTCGTGCTCTACTCCCTGGGAGGCTGGGCAGCGCAGCACGGGTGCCAAAGAGGTTCCATTGTAATGGACTTTGAGTTGGGAAATCGAGGAGCGACAGCAGTGCGGATGGCACCGTTGCAAAGCTGACTTTCTGCAGAAGAGGAAGAGCTCATGTTTTTTGCCCTGGCTCTTCGGCTGTGGGAGCAGAGGCCAAGCGTTCGTGCTCTACTCCCTGGGACGCTGGGCAGCCCAGCACGGGTGCCAGAGAGGTTCCATTGTAATGGACTTTGAGTTGGGAAATCGAGGAACCTCAGCAATGCGGATGGCACCGTTGCAAAGCTGACTTTCTGCAGAAGAGGCACAGCTCAAGTTTTTTGCCCTGACTCTTTGGCTGTGGGAGCAGAGGCCAACCGTTCGTGCTCTACTCCCTGGGATGCTGGGCAGCCCAGCACGGGTGCCAAAGAGGTTCCATTGTAATGGACTTTGAGTTGGGAAATGGAGGAGCGACAGCAATGCGGATGGCACCATTGCAAAGCTGACTTTCTGCAGAAGAGGCACAGCTCAAGCTTTTTGCCCTGGCTCTTCGGCTGTGGGAGCAGAGGCCAACCATTCATGCTCTACTCCCTGGGATGCTGGGCAGCCCAGCACGGGTGCCAGAGAGGTTCCATTGTAATGGACTTTGAGTTGAGAAATCGAGGAACAACAGCAAAGCGGATGGCACCGTTGCAAAGCTG